>NW_028247233.1:600000-907443 GCF_964263255.1 Lissotriton vulgaris
ATTTACAACTTTCAAATTTGCTAAAATTTCGTCATAATCTGAGTAATAGTACTCCAGACGACCTGTTTGACAGAACAAACTAGCTATAACACTGCATGTAATGCCATAAGTAAGGGGTAGAATGTTATATTTAACCCCCTCTGAAACAGAAGCAGGAAGCTTCACACAAACGTAACAGTCCTTCACATCCATAACCTTTACATATTCTGACAATAATCTTGAGAAAGAATTAGTAGAAAAATCACCAACAGATCTATCTTGGTCGATCTCTGGTTTGTGCTCAATGATTCTATTAGTTTTGCCTGCTACATCATGAACAGCTTGTTTAGTCTCAGCCTTACTAGTCATGTTAGCTTTATAATCTTCTTTATCAATCCCAAAAGGAAAGATGACTGCCAAAATCAACCAAACCAAAATTATTAGGATCACACAAATAGAAGACATTTTACAGCATCTTCTAAAAATAGCACACCTTCAATTGTCAGTATTAGGCATCTTTTTTTTTTTTTTTACAAGAGTTTTTTACTTAAATAAGAAAAAATTAAAACAAAAATTAAAAATACTTTTTATATACACCTCCCCTTTTAAATATTTTATTTAGAAACCCTCTAAAAGCTTTTCTTCGACCTTGCGTCTTACATCAATGTGTTTTTCCAGCTAACACAATTTCTTCGACCTTGTGTCACCTAACACAATTTCTTCAGCCTTTTGCCAAAAATAAACCTCAACCTAAAAAGGAAACAACCTCAATCATTTTCACTAGTTTCTTCTAAATCCTCCTGACTACTCCTACTGATTTCCACTACTGGTGGAATTATTATGTAAGTCAACTCAGGGGACTTGTACTTCTGGTTTGGCTTTAATGGTCTTTTTCCCCTACTGCTAATCACTTCAATTTTCTTTCCTGCTTGATTTTTCTCAGAGTCACCCTTTTGACTTGATATCTCATTAACCTGCTCTTTTGACTTGTTCACCAATTTGAATTTTAAATTTCCTTTTGGCCAACTATCTCCTTTTCTTATGAATTTCTTCTTTGGGTCAGTTTCGTTACATTCAGTCTTCCATGTTCTTTTTCTGAATTTTCTTATTTGAGAATCTTCATCACCCTCATCTGAATCAGTTTCAGAGACTTCAAATTTATATTCAAGATCTTCTTTACTCGGCAGTTTCACTCCGTTAGGAACATCATCCTTATAGCTGGTACTCTGTAATTCGTCTTCTTCTTCTTCCGGAATTACTTCCAACTTCCCAGTTTTAGAATTCTTGTTCCTGCTTTCAGAGCTTTCAATCTGCTTTTCAATACTCTCCTGATCTTGATTCTCTTTTTACTCTGATTCTTTTTCTGCTTCTTTTTCTAGCAAATCTTCATCATTTTCTGAATCTAAAATCACAATCTCTAGATCTTTTTCATTCAATGCCTGATCCGCATCTGAATCTTCCAGATGTCGACCCTCTTGTCGATCTTCAGAATCTGGATTCTCTTCAGGTTCTTCTTTAGAGTCTGAATCATTTGTCGTGTCACTATCCTCATCAGGATTATCAGAAGGTGGTACATGAATTGTGTGACTCGCATGCACCCACCTTTTCAAACCTTTACATTTAACTGCATTTGTTGTGACTAATATCACTTGTCTTGCTTTTTGCCACCTGGGTACTAAACAGTTTCTTCTCCGGTGTACTTTTGTTCTTACCCAGTCTCCTGGCAACAGATCATGAGCTTGCTTCTTTTCTTTTGAAATCACATCACTTCCCACCTGATGGAATACAGAAGTCACCACATCAGACAAGTTCTTGCAATATTCCATAATTGCATTTTCATTAATGCTAACAACTTTTCCAACTGGTACAAATGCTTGTCTCATTACTCTCCCCATAAGAATGTCATGAGAACTTGCACCTGTCTTTTTATCTGGTGTACTTCTCAAAGACATTAGAACAAGTGGAAGTGCATCTGTCCACTTCATTCCTGTAGCCAGGCACATCGTGGCTATTCTATTTTTTATTGTTCCATTAATTTGCTCAACAACACCTGATGCTTCTGGTCTGTATGCACAATGTAGCTTCTGCTTAATATTCAGGGCTTCACAAATCATTTGTAGCAATCTGTTTTCAAAATGTGTGCCACGATCACTTTCAATTGTAACTGGAAATCCATACCTAGCTATGATCTCTCTTAATAGCAATTTTGCCACAGTAACTGAGTCATTGTGACGTATTGGGGACGCTTCCACCCATCTTGAAAACAGACAGAAAATCACTAGGACGTATCTCAATCTATTGTGGGGTGGCATGTCAATGAAATCCATTTGCAACCTGGTAAAAGGACCACCCTCCCGTCCTATGGTTCCCATGCTCACAACTGTTTTTCTGTTTGGGTTAATTTGTTGGCAGATCAAACATCTTTGGCAAAGTGACTCTGCAATAATCCTAAATTTGGGATTAAACCATGTTTGCCTAAACAACCTGATCATAGAGTCTCTTCCTAAATGTCCTGGACTATGGTACATCTGTGCCATGTCAGCAATCATGCAATTTGGCATTACTGGTCTGTCATCTTTGTAAACCCAAACCTCATCTTCCTCCCGCTGTCTGCAACCTGCTTTTAGCCATGTGTCTTTTTCTTCATCATCTGCCTCATCTAGTAGATCTTTTACTCCTTGCCATGTCTCAACTACAGATATTAGCATGAGTGAGTTCAAAACATGATCATTGTCTTTTTCTCGATTAATTGAAAAAATGTTTTTCGCACAGTATCCTGCAATCTCATCAGCAAAGGAATTACCTTTAGTAATATAGTACTCGCCCTTTTTATGTGCTGCGCATTTTACAACAGCAATTTTCTCTGGTAACTGAAAGGCGTCAATCAATCTCTTGATCAATTTTGCATTCCTGGTCAGTGTTCCCGCAGAAGTCAAATAACCTCTTTGAGACCAAAGCTGGCCATAGTCATGGACTACGCCATATCCATACTGACTATCAGTCACTATGGTAACCTTTTTTACTTTTGCTCTTTCACATGCACAAATTAAAGCAATTAATTCTGCCACTTGAGCTGAACGAATTCCTTCAAGAGAGGAACCCTCAACTACTCCTGCAACTGTACAGACAGAGTAAGCTGCTCTCAGAATGCCCTCATCTGTTCATAGGGAGGAGCCATCAACAAAGTAAACAAAGTCTGATTTTGGTAGGGGTACATCTTTTATGTCTTTCCTAGGTTTAGTGCAGTAATCTACAACATCCAAGCACTCATGGTCAACATCAGTCTCGTTTTTGATTTCAGTAATAGCAGCATCAGGCAACAATGTGGAAGGATTTAAATTCACACATCTTGCAATTGAGACATTATCTGATCCCAGAATATTTGTTTCATATTTGGTCAATCTGTTACTCGTTAGATGTTGTGTCTTGCTTCTGGTAAGAAGAATTTCAACTGAATGAGGTACATACACTTTTACAGGAAACCCTATTATGATTCCTTCACTTTGCTCAAGGCTTACACTTGTTGCAGCCACTGCTTTTAAGCAACCTGGCAATGCTTTTGCAACAGGATCAAGAACAGCTGAGAAATAAGCTATTGGCTTTCTCAGTTTTCCATGTCTCTGAATCAGAACTGATAATGCACAACCTTCCCTTTCAATGCAGTACAGCTCAAATTCTTTCTCATAGTCTGGCATGCCCAATGCTGGAGCTTCACACAAACTCTTTTTTAACTGTTCAAAAGCCTCTAACTCAGTTTTTGTTAGGGTGATCGGGTCTTTTATGTCTGCTTTTGTCAGTCTCTACAGTGGTTTTGCAATTACTAAAAATCCACTAATCCATTGACTACAATAACCTACCATTCCTAAAAACATTCTGACTTGTCTCTGTGTTGTTGGAGGTTGTATTGCTCGAATCATTTTTATTCTCTCAACTGTCACTTGTCTGATTCCCTTTGCAATTCTGTGACCAAGATATTTTACTTCTTGTTTGCAAAACTGTAATTTTGCAGGTGACACTTTATGTCCCTCATCTGCCAAACGATTCAAAAGCGTAATGGTGTCTGTTACACAATTTTCTCGTGTTTTTGCAGCCACCAGAAGGTCATCAATGTACTGGACCAATGTTAATTTTCCAGGTAAATCTAGATCTTCCAAAGATTTCTTTAACAACTGATTAAAAATAGATGGACTCTCAGTATACCCTTGAGGGATACGACACCATGCTAGGATGCGATCTTGGAATCTGAACGCAAACATGTTTTGGCTCTCTGGATGCAGTGGAACTGTAAAGAAAGCATTACATAAGTCTATGACCGTATACCATTCTGCATCATGCGGAATCTGATATAGAATTACCGCTGGGTTTGGAACAACTGGGTAGCATGGAACAACTATATGATTAACCTTTCTCAGGTCCTGAACTATTCTGTAAGTTCTGTTTGGCTTTTTGATCCCCAATTTCTTTTAAAACACCTTGTTTTATAAATTTCTCAAGCACAGGAATGACACCTTCAATAGTTTCAGCTTTCTTTTTATACTGAGGAATATTTGGGAAATCTACTCCTTGTTTTACAGTAATTTGCACTGGGGCTACATGTTTCATTAAACCCATTTCATATCCAGTTAAATCTCAGATTTTTGCATTAACTGTCTCTTTCAGTTCTTCAGGTAAATTATTTTTATCAAAAGCAGGAAATAGTTCATTTTCTTCTTCAACCATTAACATTGTTAGCTTGTACAGACCATCTTCTTCCAAAGTTTGGAGCTCAATACCATCCGGTGAGCAATATATTTTGCAATTCTTCTTGCACAAAATTTCCCTCCCTAACAGGTTAACAGGACTGCTGTTACAGACTACAAATCTGTGTTTATCTTTGAAATTACCAATCTCAGTTTTAACTGGTTCTGTTAAATCTGTTTTAATGTGTTGATTTGCTACGCCAACTACTTGGATAGACTCATCAGAGAGAGGAAGGTTTTCTATTTCCACTGATCTAACAGTACAACGGGTAGCACCAGTGTCCACAAGAAAAGTGATTTCTACATCATTCACTTTACCATTTGCAAATGGACCAGACTGATCTACCTCAAGAGTGGCTCCAAGTACACACTCTTCTTCCTCTCTCAGGCACCGTCATGAGTAATCCTCTGAATCACTCCCTTCGTTTTCTTTTACCAAAATTGTTGAGAAACATTTGACACATTCACTCTTGGTGATCTGTTTTCCTGTTCACCTCCGCAGAATCCTGTTTCAGGACTGAATCTTTGCACATTCACACGGTTTGGAAGTGGCGGTTGTGGAATTTGGCTCTGCTGATTCACTAACTATCGCTGTAGCTGTTGCTCCTGACTTATTTCATTTAACTGTCCCTGTAGCTGTTGCTGCTGATTTATCTCATTCTGCATCTGTGGATTTATTGATGTATTTTTTAAATTTCTGGGCGGATTCTTACATTCACGCTTCCAGTGTCCAATTTCGCCGCAATTAAAACATGGGAGCTTCTGCTTGAGCTCTTCAATATTTACATTACATTTTGGCTTGTTAAAATTTCCTTTAAATTTGCCTTGATTCTGGTGAACATTTTTATTTTCTAAGGTTGCTATTTGCTGTTCAGCCACCTTCACCTGTGCCCACATTGCTTTTTCCTTAAACTTCTTTTGTTTGGCATCTATCTCATCACTGTAGTATTTTGCCTTTCTCAGAATTTTGTCGATTGTTAATGATTGCCAACCGACAATTCCATTTCTAATCATTTCACCAATTTCAGGTCTCAAGCCATAAACAAACCTGTATATGAAGTGGCTCATGTCTTTCTCACTTAATTTTTCATAGCCACTGTGAAGTAGTGTGGCTCACTGGTTAGAGGCGGCAGACCCGAGAGCAGAGGACGGCCCGGGACCAGGGTTCGATTCCCGGCGCGGCAGGTTTCTGGACCAGGGTCAGCGGACTCGATAATTCTCTCGCCTCGGTGCCCACTCTGATCAGCGATCACGCTCGGAAACTCTGGGCATTAGCTTGCCTCATCTTCACTAACGGCCCCACCAGACCGCCGGGGATGCCTGGTCTCACCCTGGAGATACCCATTAAGGGACCATCTCTCAGGGAAGCCAGGAAGGGTTTCGCAGCGGTCAAAGCGCCTTGGGACCCTATGGGTAAGTAGTGCGCTATATAAATGCCTATACATTTACACATTACATTTACATTTACTGTATTGTTTAAATACCAGCAGTAATCTTTCATAAAATAAATGTACTGACTCTTTTGGTTCTTGATTTGTTCTGTCAATTTTAACCCAATCTACTTCTTTTGGGGCAATTTTGTTTTTCAACCACACAATTACTTTGTCATATAAATCCATGACATCTGCTGAAGGAGCAGCTGTTATTTTATCTCGAGCTGGTTCTTCTTTGGGCCAACTTACAGAAATTTTACATTCTGTCCAAAGATCTGATGGGACAACAATGTCAAAGAATCCATCAAGATCAATCCACAGAACTTTTGAAACCTTAATGAATCTGTCTACCTGGCGATACCATTCTACTGGTTTATCTCTCAGCCGAGGAAAATCATTTGTAAACAGTAAAATGTCCTGTCTTGTCCAAGGAACATGAACATAACCTCCGCCAGCTATTTCTCTCATTGGAAACTCATTTGCAACTTCCCCTCTTTCTCTTTTTTCTTCTTCTCTTTTCTTTGTCCATTTCACTCTTCATTTACTTAATTCACCTAATCTTTTCGGAAACACAATTAATTCTTTTACATGAGTTATCCTACCTGTGGTGTTCAAATTTTCAATGTCTTTTTCAGAAAAATCCACTCTGTAATGCTTTTGCAATTGTTTCTGTCTAGGCAAATCTATTTCTAGTTCAACAGCCACTTCTTCAAATTGATCATACTTGTTTTTTTGTTTTCCATTGTATGCTCTTGCAAATAAACAGTAATTCATCATCCTGATATTGCTTTAAACTGTCAGTTACAATTGTGCCAATAATTAATTCTTCCAAATCTACTTCCAATTTTGCAACATCAAGTTGTTTAAATTCAGGTACTTGTGGGGTCTGTGGAGTCTTTGTTAAATCTGTTTTATTCATGCTCTTTCCTGGAGATTCAGAATCAGAACCTGCAACGGATGGTGTCTGAACATTTGACAAACTTTGATTAAAAGTTAAATCTGGCATTGTTTTTTCTCGATGTATTTCTGATAACTCTGAATAAAATTTTTCAGCTACTTTCTGAATTTCCGCATTTAATGGAACAGTCAGAGCTGAGTGTCAATTTTCTCTTTGGTCAAAAACCGGTACAACAGGACCAATTGTTACTGGTACTGTTACTGCTTCCATCCCTTTAGTTAATTGCTGTATCAATTCCTCTTTTGCTCTTAAATATTCCGAAACTTCTGGTATATTCCTAAGTCTCTCTGTTCTTTTTACATTCCTCGGGAATTCATTTCTTTGTTCAGGAATCTCAGGATAATTTCTGTTTTCTCTTGGAGTATTTGAATTACTTCTTGTCCCTACTCTTTCAGGTAAACTTAAACATCTAGGTGAATTTGCATCAATTTCTCTGGGAGGTGCACTTGGAGAGGTTCCTGAAGAAACTCTCGGGGTAGCCTGTGAACAATCTGGTTGATAGGGTGGCGGGTTACGATTTGTAGTATAAATTTCTTCTAAAACTGCATCATCTAATTCTTCATCAATAATATTTCTTTTTCGGGTATTCTTTTGACCTGGTGTTTCAGTAATCATCACTCTTACTGGGTATAAACCATCACACATGTCTGCTTTTCTCCAACGTCGTACTCTATCTTCATGAGTTTCCCTATTTATGTCTAATTTTGGGCCTCTTGTTATACCTCTGGTTTCTCGTTCAAGTTCCATCATTTCAACCTCCCATTCAACTAAAGCCTCAAATTGAGTAGGTCTAGGCTTTGGCACAAGAGCCATCCTTTTTTCTCTCAAGTTTTTCAAAACTTTAATATTAGATGACCCATCTTCTGGCCATGCTAATACACCATCATCTTTGGTATATTGCATCCAATTTTCAAACCAAAGTACAGTATGATAACCATATTCACCTTCCATATATGCTGCGGGTGTTTTGTACTTATGAAGTAATTTTCCACCACGCGTTTCAATTTTCTTATCGGGGCTGAATATATTTTTCAATTTTTGAAACCATGTAGGCTACATTTCCTCCTTTCCGTACGAATAACTGATGTTTTAAAACTATTCCGTTTAATTTGGAAAAGATCGTAAGTATTTCTTGTCGTTCAGCTACTGTAGCCAATCTGTGCGCGAAACTCACCAACAAACCAATCAGGTTAAGCCACGTCACTACCTTGCTCAACCAATGAAAGTACTGTTTTCAGAAAGGACCAATCAGCTATCAGCTCGTTTTGGTCACGTGAACCAACCAGTGCGCTTGCTGTGACGTATGTTAACCAATCACAGCGCGAACCCTGTGACGTATACTGCCACTGCAGCTCCGCTGTCTCCACTCTGTAAACTCACCCCTCCTTTACAAAATATTTTCACAGCGCCATTTTGACAATTCTTTTCAATGAAATTCAATTAGTAACTACAGAAAACAAACCATTTGTCTGTTTCGCTAATAAAGTAATAGTTTTCTCAATCATTCGAGTATTCTTTCTCGTGAAATAGACAACGCTATTCTCACAAAATCATTTATACACATTCATACGGAAAACCCTAACCATGCATACGCAAAATCTTTGGTAGGACTTTAACCTGCCAATAGAAAATCCTCATTCGCCAGTAAGAATAGACGACGCTTCCTTACCCTTCACTCAAGCTTGGAAAAATCCTATTACTCTTTTCACAGCGAGTTTTAAAACAGCCTCTTAGTCCCTATACTCAAAGCTACTATTTCATAGGCAATCCTCACTATACATTTTACCTATCACACCTAAAATCCCTAAACTTGTGCTGTACGTCCACAACACTAGTGATATGTTAATACCACTTTTTTGAAACAGAACAAATGCACTGTGTAACTTCACCTGTTACACTACTCTTTTGCCGGCAACCACGAATTTTCACACTGCTGGAAAAAACCTTTTGACTACATGTAACAAGAGAACAAACTTAACATGTTTTAGACATGGATCCTATGTAACTACCATGTAGCATGTCCGTTACCATAGTAACCATATCTCTGCTACCAGACAATCAAAGAAAAATAAAAAAATATTAGGTCAGAGAGACTCAGAAAGTAATTGGCACAGAAAACATCAAAACAAGGCACCAAGAAATCCAAGGAGACAGCTGAATCACAAAAAAAAACTGCCCAAGTAACGACAAGCTAATTAATCTCATTGCAGTATTCTATATTTGCATAAATAACCCCTAACAGGAATTTCATGTTTCTAAAAGATTCAACGACAGCAATCCTTTCAGAAACAGGACAACCAGAGGGTCTTCCGAACCCATTGACACCACAAAAGCTATTAACAACAAAAACTAATAGCACTGAGAATGATAGCACACAGAAGGATAGTAAAACAAAAATGAAAATGCATGCGCCAAAGACCAGGCAAATAGTAGCCGGTTAGTGATACAGGCACAAGTACATGCTTAAGACTATCCACAATCCACACCAAAATCAGCATTAAATGTGGGTTCATTTAAACAAACGCCAGAAGGAATATATTTAGAAACGTCAGATAACCCTTAATCTCCAAATACACAGCAGAACAACTCATGGCTGCACTTTACTATCAAACAATACAGGCCTACTTCAGGCGCTATAAGCCAAAACTCTTATTCAGTCAGAGAATGGAAAGAGTAAAGAATCAAGTGAAATGGTTAAAGGATACTCGCAGTCAATAATTGAGATAACAAGTACACTGGAGCAGCCCTTCCAAATCCAGAACCAGATGAGGCATAATGATTAGAGATGCGAACAAGACCCCACATTGCAGTTGCATACTTGTCCAATTGAAATAAGACTTTCACAGAACAATCTAATAACAGCAGATAAAGCAAAGGAACATGATAGAAGCATAACAATATGTACGGAGGAGGGCCCTGTAGCAGAAACAAAAGTATATACATCACTGTTAAAAGTGTTAGAAAATACAATAACAGTACTCGATATGCATTCAAATAAGTTAGACACACAGATTGATCTGATGAATATAATAGCCTCATATATTGTAGGATTTAATATATAAGGAGCGTGAAACAAACTCAGTAACAGGCAAAGATTGTGCATGTGGTCCAATAATCGATAAGCTGAGTAATGTGCCAGCAATTCTAACAAGCATTTTAAAGGAAAGGCAAATGACTGGCGAATGCCAGACAAAAAATACAAATCATGCTTGCTAGACACTAAAGTCAAATCAACAACCTTTCTTTGCCGGACAATCAAATACACGATTACACCGGATCCGCTAATTACCTCAAAAAGAGGGTTAGGTCTCAAACACAACATCAGTGAGCATGTGAAAGAACCCCCGGGGGTATTGCTCACAACCTACCCACTCAAGATCATTAATGAAGGGACAGGAATTGAAGATAATGACATTGGGCAAGTAGATCATCTTCCTGCCTCACTAGATGGCCATGGTAAAACAGAACTACGCTTCCAAACCAAGAGACAGAGGAAATGAGCAAGGAAATCTAGAAAGAATAATCAGAGTACAACGAAAGACACTAACACCAGTCAGAGATGGTTTCATATCTTTGAAACAAAAAAGCTGCAAACAGGTCCAGAATCTCAGAGTATTCATACAGAACAGATGATGATAGGTGTGGAAGAGAGAAAACAAGGACATCTTACCTCGTGGACTTCAATAAGTCAAGTCTACAAACAGATGAATCAACGGATACAATACAAATTAACCAAAAAATATTGCAATCACAAACAGCATTTATTGACAACAATCCATCCGAATCAAAAATAAGAAAGCTTTGGCCGCAACACAAATATGAATCAGGATCAAAACAGAAAGCTCGGCACACAAGTCAAGGATGAACCCAATGACAGAATAACGGTAAAGGAAGTAACAGGGGAAGTTGTCAGCACAACCATAGATGACATCCACGCAGAAAACAAAGGAAGACAGAAGCAAGTAAGGTGCATACTGGATTTGTTAGTTGCGAAACGACTAATCAATAGTAGGAATAATGCACTGCAGACCAAGGGCAGCACTGAGATGGAGCAAAGAAGCCCATCAAAAGAAGACGCACAGAAGGAAAAGATCACAATAAAAATAAATATGCAAAAAGACGGTAGAGTTGGGCCTAACTACAGAGAGGTATTACAACACTCACCCCCTATAGCAACAACACCGGGTATAAATCAAGACAGCAGTTGGAATAAGCATATTATACTAACACCTCAATATGTCTCTCAGGGGAAGCAAGACCTCCTACATAGAGGGAATATACTGAGACTAATTGCTGAAATTCCTACTCTAAAGCATCTTACCACCACAGATCTGTTGTCAATTAAATTAATTCCTCAAGAAGCAAATAGCCATATGGAAAAAACCTTCTCGACTTAGAAAAAGGACCAAATAGTGTCTTCAATAATGAATGCCAGACAACAGTTTGAAGGTTGGGGTATTACAATGGCAAGACCATCGAAGCCACGCTATCCCTCACCTCTACCAAAGGCACCTAGGAGACCTAGTGTAGACGAACACAACATCCCAGTGTACTCAGTATTACAAAATGCCAGGGGAAAACCAAGCAATTCTGAAAAAATCAGGAACATCAACAATCACAGCAAGATACTAATAATTGGAAAAGGGTGGCCTCAGCTCTAAATGGTCCGAAAACAGAATGACTTCCTAAACAGAGAAGAAACGCCAACTATAATAACTTAAAGCTCTGATCCTGGAATATTGCTGGTGCAAAAAGAGACCTACAGGACAACACTTCTCCGCCATACAGGGAGAACTATGAGATTATCGCACTCCAAGAGACTTGGCTGATGGAGCTCAAGGAAGTGGCCAACTATACACACCATCATGTAACGGCAACAGGAACACACAAATATGGAAGACCAAAGGGTTGCCTCACATTATATATATCAACAGCACTACACATTAAAACTGAATAGCTCCCTAGTACGACATCATACCTTCAAGTAATTAAAATGGACCAAGGGTTCAATTACCCAACATCAACAGTCATACTAATGAATGTCTAGTTGCACCCAAATGCGAGAAAAAAAGAGTCACAGTGTACAAAACTGCTGTTGATAATCACTACAGATTTGAAAACCCAGCTTGGGAGATAATAATAACTGGCGACTTTAATTCATACTTAATTTATACACCTGATGAGCAATCAACAGTGGCTAATGAGCTCTGGTTAGTTCTTCCACAATCATCCTCAACAATAAAACAACATGATTTGAGAGGGCAAAAGCTGGTTTCAGCCTTGGAACACCTTGGCTTGCGAGTATTAAATGGTAGAGCAAAAGATGACATGCCTCCGCGATGGACTTACCAGGGTGCACATACCTAGTCAATTTTAGACTATGCAATCTTAATGCTTCCATTGCTGGCCCTCATGGGGAAATTCATTATTAAGTACTCAACCTGAAGTGAGCATTCATATCAGATACCTGAATTAGAAACAAGCTACCAAAAACATCGGGCAGACCCCATTGAGACCGGCCATCTGATTACAACTAATTTGAAACGTATTTGATGGTCAGCAGAAACACTTCCAGAACTTACATTGCTAGCAAAGAAAATATTTGAAACAAAGATCACTCCAGGCAGCATTTTAGCAGTGAATTGGTCCTGCTTCACAAACAAACTATTAAATCAAGCGCCCAAAAACAATTATGCATGTTAAACAAGGTATAAACTCACTGTAAACATCTCAAGTAAAGCCTATTTGCTTAGAAATGAACTGAGAAAGGCGGTCAGGAAGAACAAGACACCCAAAGCTACTCACTGCAGGAAAACTCCTGAGGATTCTAGATCTGCTGCCACTGCTGCTGGGGCCCACGGACTCCCACAAGCGCGGGACCCGCTCTACGGGTGTGCCGCTGACTGTTACACCACCGCTGCGGGACTGCGAGGCATTGGAAACACCTGCAGCCTCTTCCCGCAGCGGCCACGCCCCCTTGCCTTTTGCGATAGTATAACATTTTGCAGCACCCGCTTCGCGGGTGCTACTCACTACAGGAAAAGTCCAGAGGATTCTTGATCTGCTGCCACTGCTGCTGGGGCCCACAGACTTCCACAAGCGCGGGACCCGCTCTACGGGTGTGCCGCTGACTGTTACACCACCGCTGCGGGACTGCGAGGTATTGAAAACACCTGCAGCCTCTTCCCCCAGCGGCCACGCCCCCGTGCCTTCTGCGATAGTATATCATTTCGCAGCACCCGCTTTGCGGGTGCTACTCACTACAGGAAAACTCCAGAGGATTCTAGATCTGCTGCTACTGCTGCTGGGGCCCACGGACTTCCACAAGCGCGGGACCCGCTCTACGGGTGTGCCGCTGACTGTTACACCACCGCTGCGGGACTGCGAGGCACTGGAAACACCTGTACCCTCTTCCCGCAGCGGCCACGCCCGCCTGCCTTCTGCGATAGTATAACATTTCACAGCACCCGCTTCGCGGGTGCTACTCACTACAGGAAAACTCCCAAGGATTCTAGATCTGCTGCCACTGCTGCTGGGGCCCATGGACTTCCACAAGCGCGGGACCCGCTCTACGGGTGTGCCACTGACTGTTACACCACCGCTGCGGGACTGCGAGGCATTGGAAACACCTGCAGCCTCTTTCCGCAGCGGCCACGCCCCCCTGCCTTCTGCGATAGTATAACATTTCGCAGCACCCGCTTCGCGGGTGCTACTCACTACAGGAAAACTCCAGAGGATTCTAGATCTGCTGCCACTGCTGCTGGGGCCCACGAACTTCCACAAGCACAGGACCCGCTCTACGGGTGTGCCGCTGACTGTTACACCACCGCTGCAGGACTGCGACGCACTGGAAACACCTGCAGCCTCTTCCCGCAGCGGCCACGCCCCCCTGCCTTCTGCGATAGTATAACATTTCGCAGCACCCACTTCGCGGGTGCTACTCACTACAGGAAAACTCCCGAGGATTCTAGATCTGCTGCCACTGCTGCTGGGGCCCACGGACTTCCACAAGCGCGGGACCCGCTCTACGGGTGTGATGCTGACTGTTACACCACCGCTGCGGGACTGCAAGGCATTGGAAACACCTGCAGCCTCTTCCCGCAGTGGCCACGCCCCCCTGCCTTCTGCAATAGTATAACATTTCGCAGCACCCGCTTCGCGGGTGCTACTCACTACAGGAAAACTCCAGAGGATTCTAGATCTGCTGCCACTGCTGCTGTGGCCCACGAACTTCCACAAGCGCGGGACCCGCTCTACGGGTGTGCCGCTGACTGTTACACCACCGCTGCGGGACTGCGAGGCATTGGAAACACCTGCAGCCTCTTCCCGCAGCGGCCACGCCCCCCTGCCTTTCGCGATAGTATAACATTTCGCAGCACCCGCTTCGCGGGTGCTACTCACTACAGGAAAACTCCAGAGGATTCTAGATCTGCTGCCACTGCTGCTGGGGCCCACGAACTTCCACAAGCGCGGGACCCGCTCTACGGGTGTGCCGCTGACTGTTACACCACCGCTGCGGGACTGCGAGGCATTGGAAACACCTGCAGCCTCTCCCCGCAGCGGCCACGCCCCCCTGCCTTCTGCGATAGTATAACATTCCGCAGCACCCGCTTTGCGGGTGCTATTCACTACAGGAAAACTCCAGAGGATTCTAGATCTGCTGCCCCTGCTGCTGGGGCCCACGGACTTCCACAAGCACGGGACCCGATCTACGGTTGTGCCGCTGACTGTTACACCACCGCTGCGGGACTGCGACACACTGGAAACACATGCAGCCTCTTCCCGCAGCGGCCTCAACCCCCTGCCTTCTGCAATAGTATAACATTTCGCAGCACCCGCTTCGCGGGTGCTACTCACTACAGGAAAACTCCAGAGGATTCTAGATCTGCTGCCACTGCTGCTGGGGCCCACGGACTTCCACAAGCACGGGACCCGATCTACGGTTGTGCCGCTGACTGTTACACCACCGCTGCGGGACTGCAAGGCATTGGAAACACCTGCAGCCTCTTCCCGCAGTGGCCACGCCCCCCTGCCTTCTGCAATAGTATAACATTTCGCAGCACCCGCTTCGCGGGTGCTACTCACTACAGGAAAACTCCAGAGGATTCTAGATCTGCTGCCACTGCTGCTGTGGCCCACGAACTTCCACAAGCGCGGGACCCGCTCTACGGGTGTGCCGCTGACTGTTACACCACCGCTGCGGGACTGCGAGGCATTGGAAACACCTGCAGCCTCTTCCCGCAGCGGCCACGCCCCCCTGCCTTTCGCGATAGTATAACATTTCGCAGCACCCGCTTCGCGGGTGCTACTCACTACAGGAAAACTCCAGAGGATTCTAGATCTGCTGCCACTGCTGCTGGGGCCCACGAACTTCCACAAGCGCGGGACCCGCTCTACGGGTGTGCCGCTGACTGTTACACCACCGCTGCGGGACTGCGAGGCATTGGAAACACCTGCAGCCTCTCCCCCCAGCGGCCACGCCCCCCTGCCTTCTGCGATAGTATAACATTCCGCAGCACCCGCTTTGCGGGTGCTACTCACTACAGGAAAACTCCAGAGGATTCTAGATCTGCTGCCCCTGCTGCTGGGGCCCACGGACTTCCACAAGCACGGGACCCGATCTACGGTTGTGCCGCTGACTGTTACACCACCGCTGCGGGACTGCGACACACTGGAAACACATGCAGCCTCTTCCCGCAGCGGCCTCAACCCCCTGCCTTCTGCGATAGTATAACATTCCGCAGCACCCGCTTTGCGGGTGCTACTCACTACAGGAAAACTCCAGAGGATTCTAGATCTGCTGCCACTGCTGCTGGGGCCCACGGACTTCCACAAGCGCGGGACCCGCTCTACGGGTGTGCCGCTGACTGTTACACCACCGCTGCGGGACTGCGTGGCACTGTAAACACCTGCAGCCTCTGCCCGCAGCGGCCACGCCCCCCTACCTCCTGCGATAGTATAACATTTCGCAGCACCCGCTTCGCGGGTGCTACTCACTACAGGGAAACTCCCGAGGATTCTAGATCTGCTGCCACTGCTGCTGGGGCCCACGGACCTCCACAAGCGCGGGACCCGCTTTACGGGTGTGCCGCTGACTGTTACACCACCGCTGCGGGACTGCGAGGCATTGGAAACACCTGCTGCCTCTTCCCGCAGTGGCCACGCCCCCCTGCCTTCTGCGATAGTATAACATTTCGTAGCACCCGCTTCTCGGGTGCTACTCACTACAGGAAAACTCCAGAGGATTCTAGATCTGCTGCCACTGCTGCTGGGGCCCACGAACTTCCACAAGCACAGGACCCGCTCTACGGGTGTGCCGCTGACTGTTACACCACCGCTGCAGGACTGCGACGCACTGGAAACACCTGCAGCCTCTTCCCGCAGCGGCCACGCCCCCCTGCCTTCTGCGATAGTATAACATTTCGCAGCACCCACTTCGCGGGTGCTACTCACTACAGGAAAACTCCCGAGGATTCTAGATCTGCTGCCACTGCTGCTGGGGCCCACGGACTTCCACAAGCGCGGGACCCGCTCTACGGGTGTGATGCTGACTGTTACACCACCGCTGCGGGACTGCAAGGCATTGGAAACACCTGCAGCCTCTTCCCGCAGTGGCCACGCCCCCCTGCCTTCTGCAATAGTATAACATTTCGCAGCACCCGCTTCGCGGGTGCTACTCACTACAGGAAAACTCCAGAGGATTCTAGATCTGCTGCCACTGCTGCTGTGGCCCACGAACTTCCACAAGCGCGGGACCCGCTCTACGGATGTGCCGCTGACTGTTACACCACCGCTGCGGGACTGCGAGGCATTGGAAACACCTGCAGCCTCTTCCCGCAGCGGCCACGCCCCCCTGCCTTTCGCGATAGTATAACATTTCGCAGCACCCGCTTCGCGGGTGCTACTCACTACAGGAAAACTCCAGAGGATTCTAGATCTGCTGCCACTGCTGCTGGGGCCCACGAACTTCCACAAGCGCGGGACCCGCTCTACGGGTGTGCCGCTGACTGTTACACCACCGCTGCGGGACTGCGAGGCATTGGAAACACCTGCAGCCTCTCCCCGCAGCGGCCACGCCCCCCTGCCTTCTGCGATAGTATAACATTCCGCAGCACCCGCTTTGCGGGTGCTATTCACTACAGGAAAACTCCAGAGGATTCTAGATCTGCTGCCCCTGCTGCTGGGGCCCACGGACTTCCACAAGCACGGGACCCGATCTACGGTTGTGCCGCTGACTGTTACACCACCGCTGCGGGACTGCGACACACTGGAAACACATGCAGCCTCTTCCCGCAGCGGCCTCAACCCCCTGCCTTCTGCAATAGTATAACATTTCGCAGCACCCGCTTCGCGGGTGCTACTCACTACAGGAAAACTCCAGAGGATTCTAGATCTGCTGCCACTGCTGCTGGGGCCCACGGACTTCCACAAGCACGGGACCCGATCTACGGTTGTGCCGCTGACTGTTACACCACCGCTGCGGGACTGCAAGGCATTGGAAACACCTGCAGCCTCTTCCCGCAGTGGCCACGCCCCCCTGCCTTCTGCAATAGTATAACATTTCGCAGCACCCGCTTCGCGGGTGCTACTCACTACAGGAAAACTCCAGAGGATTCTAGATCTGCTGCCACTGCTGCTGTGGCCAACGAACTTCCACAAGCGCGGGACCCGCTCTACGGGTGTGCCGCTGACTGTTACACCACCGCTGCGGGACTGCGAGGCATTGGAAACACCTGCAGCCTCTTCCCGCAGCGGCCACGCCCCCCTGCCTTTCGCGATAGTATAACATTTCGCAGCACCCACTTCGCGGGTGCTACTCACTACAGGAAAACTCCAGAGGATTCTAGATCTGCTGCCACTGCTGCTGGGGCCCACGAACTTCCACAAGCGCGGGACCCGCTCTACGGGTGTGCCGCTGACTGTTACACCACCGCTGCGGGACTGCGAGGCATTGGAAACACCTGCAGCCTCTCCCCGCAGCGGCCACGCCCCCCTGCCTTCTGCGATAGTATAACATTCCGCAGCACCCGCTTTGCGGGTGCTACTCACTACAGGAAAACTCCAGAGGATTCTAGATCTGCTGCCCCTGCTGCTGGGGCCCACGGACTTCCACAAGCACGGGACCCGATCTACGGTTGTGCCGCTGACTGTTACACCACCGCTGCGGGACTGCGACACACTGGAAACACATGCAGCCTCTTCCCGCAGCGGCCTCAACCCCCTGCCTTCTGCGATAGTATAACATTCCGCAGCACCCGCTTTGCGGGTGCTACTCACTACAGGAAAACTCCAGAGGATTCTAGATCTGCTGCCACTGCTGCTGGGGCCCACGGACTTCCACAAGCGCGGGACCCGCTCTACGGGTGTGCCGCTGACTGTTACACCACCGCTGCGGGACTGCGTGGCACTGTAAACACCTGCAGCCTCTGCCCGCAGCGGCCACGCCCCCCTACCTTCTGCGATAGTATAACATTTCGCAGCACCCGCTTCGCGGGTGCTACTCACTACAGGGAAACTCCCGAGGATTCTAGATCTGCTGCCACTGCTGCTGGGGCCCACGGACCTCCACAAGCGCGGGACCCGCTTTACGGGTGTGCCGCTGACTGTTACACCACCGCTGCGGGACTGCGAGGCATTGGAAACACCTGCTGCCTCTTCCCGCAGTGGCCACGCCCCCCTGCCTTCTGCGATAGTATAACATTTCGTAGCACCCGCTTCTCGGGTGCTACTCACTACAGGAAAACTCCCGAGGATTCTAGATCTGCTGCCACTGCTGCTGGGGCCCACGAACTTCCACAAGCGCGGGACCCACTCTACGGGTGTGCCGCTGACTGTTACACCACCGCTGCAGGACTGCGACGCACTGGAAACACCTGCAGCCTCTTCCCGCAGCGGCCACGCCCCCCTGCCTTCTGCGATAGTATAACATTTCGCAGCACCCGCTTCGCGGGTGCTACTAACTACAGGAATACTCCCGAGGATTCTAGATCTGCTGCCACTGCTGCTGGGGCCCACGGACTTCCACAAGCGCGGGACCCGCTCTACGGGTGTGATGCTGACTGTTACACCACCGCTGCGGGACTGCAAGGCATTGGAAACACCTGCAGCCTCTTCCCGCAGTGGCCACGCCCCCCCGCCTTCTGCAATAGTATAACATTTTGCAGCACCCGCTTCGCGGGTGCTACTCACTACAGGAAAACTCCAGAGGATTCTAGATCTGCTGCCACTGCTGCTGTGGCCCACGAACTTCCACAAGCGCGGGACCCGCTCTACGGGTGTGCCGCTGACTGTTACACCACCGCTGCAGGACTGCGAGGCATTGGAAACACCTGCAGCCTCTTCCCGCAGCGGCCACGCTCCCTGCCTTTCGCGATAGTATAACATTTCGCAGCACCCGCTTCGCGGGTGCTACTCACTACAGGAAAACTCCAGAGGATTCTAGATCTGCTGCCACTGCTGCTTGGGCCCACGAACTTCCACAAGCGCGGGACCCGCTCTACGGGTGTGCCGCTGACTGTTACACCACCGCTGCGGGACTGCGAGGCATTGGAAACACCTGCAGCCTCTCCCCGCAGCGGCCACGCCCCCCTGCCTTCTGCGATAGTATAACATTCCGCAGCACCCGCTTTGCGGGTGCTACTCACTACAGGAAAACTCCAGAGGATTCTAGATCTGCTGCCACTGCTGCTGGGGCCCACGGACTTCCACAAGCACGGGACCCGATCTACGGTTGTGCCGCGGACTGTTACACCACCGCTGCGGGACTGCGACACACTGGAAACACATGCAGCCTCTTCCCGCAGCGGCCTCACCCCCCTGCCTTCTGCGATAGTATAACATTTCGCAGCACCCGCTTTGCGGGTGCTACTCACTACAGGAAAACTCCAGAGGATTCTAGATCTGCTGCCACTGCTGCTGGGGCCCATGGACTTCCACAAGCGCGGGACCCGCTCTACGGGTGTGCCGCTGACTGTTACACCACCGCTGCGGGACTGCGTGGCACTGTAAACACCTGCAGCCTCTTCCCGCAGCGGCCACGCCCCCCTACCTTCTGCGATAGTATAACATTTCACAGCACCCGCTTCTCGGGTGCTACTCACTACAGGAAAACTCCCGAGGATTCTAGATCTGCTGCCACTGCTGCTGGGGCCCACGGACTTCCACAAGCGCAGGACCCGCTCCACGGGTGTGCCGCTGACTGTTACACCACCGCTGCGGGACAGCGAGACCCTGGAAACACCTGCAGCCACTTCCCGCAGTGGCCACGCCCCCCTGCCTTCTGCAAAAGTATAACATTTCGCAGCACCCGCTTCTCGGGTGCTACTCACTACAGGAAAACTCCCGGGGATTCTAGCTCTGCTGCCACTGCTGCTGGGGCCCACGGACTTCCACAAGCGCGGTGACCCGCTCTACGGGTGTGCTGCTGACTGTTACACCACCGCTGCGGGACTGCGAGGCACTGGAGACACCTGCAGCCTCTTCCTGCAGTGGCCACGCCCCCCTGCCTTCTGCGATAGTATAACATTTCGCAGCACCCGCTTCGCGGGTGCTACTCACTACAGGAAATCTCCCGAGGATTCTAGATCTGCTGCCACTGCTGCTGGGGCCCACGGACTTCCAAAAAAGCGGGACCCGCTCTACGGGTGTGCCGCTGACTGTTACACCACCGCTGCAGGACTGCGAGGTATTGAAAACACCTGCAGCCTCTTCCCGCAGCGGCCACGCCCCCCTGCCTTCTGCGATAGTATATCATTTTGCAGCACCCGCTTCGCGGGTGCTACTCACTACAGGAAAACTCCAGAGGATTCTAGATCTGCTGCTACTGCTGCTGGGGCCCACGGACTTCCACAAGCCCGGGACCCGCTCTACGGGTGTGCCGCTGACTGTTACACCACCGCTGCGGGACTGCGAGGCACTGGAAACACCTGCAGCCTCTTCCCGCAGCGGCCACGCCCCCCTGCCTTCTGCGATAGTATAACATTTCACAGCACCCGCTTCGCGGGTGCTACTCACTACAGGAAAACTCCAAGGATTCTAGATCTGCTGCCACTGCTGCTGGGGCCCATGGACTTCCACAAGCGCGGGACCCGCACTACGGGTGTGCCGCTGACTGTTACACAACCGCTGCGGGACTGCGAGGCATTGGAAACACCTGCAGCCTCTTCCCGCAGCGGCCATGCCTCCCTGCCTTCTGCGATAGTATAACATTTCGCAGCACCCGCTTTGCGGGTGCTACTCACTACAGGAAAACTCCAGAGGATTCTAGATCTGCTGCCACTGCTGCTGGGGCCCACGAACTTCCACATGCGCGGGACCCGCTCTACGGGTGTGCCGCTGACTGTTACACCACCGCTGCAGGACTGCGACGCACTGGAAACACCTGCAGCCTCTTCCCGCAGTGGCCACGCCCCCCTGCCTTCTGCGATAGTATAACATTTCGCAGCACCCGCTTCGCGGGTGCTACTCACTACAGGAAAACTCCCGAGGATTCTAGATCTGCTGCCACTGCTGCTGGGGCCCACGGACTTCCACAAGCACGGGACCCGCTCTACGGGTGTGATGCTGACTGTTGCACCACCGCTGCGGGACTGCAAGGCATTGGAAACACCTGCAGCCTATTCCCGCAGTGGCCACGCCCCCCTGCCTTCTGCAATAGTATAACATTTCGCAGCACCCGCTTTGCGGGTGCTACTCACTACAGGAAAACTCCAGAGGATTCTAGATCTGCTGCCACTGCTGCTGGGGCCCACGAACTTCCACAAGCGCGGGACCCGCTCTACGGGTGTGCCGCTGACTGTTACACCAACGCTGCAGGACTGCGACGCACTGGAAACACCTGCAGCCTCTTCCCGCAGCGGCCACGCCCCCCTGCCTTCTGCGATAGTATAACATTTCACAGCACCCGCTTCGCGGGTGCTACTCACTACAGGAAAACTCCCGAGGATTCTAGATCTGCTGCCACTGCTGCTGGGGCCCACGGACTTCCACAAGCGCAGGACCCGCTCTACGGGTGTGATGCTGACTGTTACACCACCGCTGCGGGACTGCAAGGCATTGGAAACACCTGCAGCCTCTTCCCGCAGTGGCCACGCCCCCCTGCCTTCTGCAACAGTATAACATTTCGCAGCACCCGCTTTGCGGGTGCTACTCACTACAGGAAAACTCCAGAGGATTCTAGATCTGCTGCCACTGCTGCTGGGGCCCACGAACTTCCACAAGCGCGGGACCCGCTCTACGGGTGTGCCGCTGACTGTTACACCACCGCTGCAGGACTGTGACGCACTGGAAACACCTGCAGCCTCTTCCCGCAGCGGCCACGCCCCCCTGCCTTCTGCGATAGTATAACATTTCGCAGCACCCGCTTCGCGGGTGCTACTCACTACAGGAAAACTCCTGAGGATTCTAGATCTGCTGCCACTGCTGCTGGGGCCCACGGACTTCCACAAGCGCGGGACCCGCTCTACGGGTGTGATGCTGACTGTTACACCACCGCTGCGGGACTGCAAGGCATTGGAAACACCTGCAGCCTCTTCCCACAGTGGCCACGCCCCCATGCCTTCTGCAATAGTATAACATTTCGCAGCACCCGCTTCGCGGGTGCTACTCACTACAGGAAAACTCCAGAGGATTCTAGATCTGCTGCCACTGCTGCTGTGGCCCACGAACTTCCACAAGCGCGGGACCCGCTCTACGGGTGTGCCGCTGACTGTTACACCACCGCTGCGGGACTGCGAGGCATTGGAAACACCTGCAGCCTCTTCCCGCAGCGGCCACGCCCCCCTGCCTTTCGCGATAGTATAACATTTCGCAGCACCCGCTTCGCGGGTGCTACTCACTACAGGAAAACTCCAGAGGATTCTAGATCTGCTGCCACTGCTGCTGGGGCCCACGAACTTCCACAAGCGTGGGACCCGCTCTACGGGTCTGCCGCTGACTGTTACACCACCGCTGCGGGACTGCGAGGCATTGGAAACACCTGCAGCCTCTCCCCGCAGCAGCCACGCCCCCCTGCCTTCTGCGATAGTATAACATTTCGCAGCACCTGCTTCGCGGGTGCTACTCACTACAGGAAAACTCCAGAGGATTCTAGATCTGCTGCCACTGCTGCTGGGGCCCACGGACTTCCACAAGCACGGGACCCGATCTACGGTTGTGCCGCTGACTGTTACACCACCGCTGCAGGACTGCGACACACTGGAAACACCTGCAGCCTCTTCCCGCAGCGGCCTCACCCCCCTGCCTTCTGCGATAGTATAACATTTCGCAGCACCCGCTTCGCGGGTGCTACTCACTACAGGGAAACTCCCGAGGATTCTAGATCTGCTGCCACTGCTGCTGGGGCCCACGGACCTCCACAAGCGCGGGACCCGCTCTACGGGTGTGCCGCTGACTGTTACACCACCGCTGCGGGACTGCGAGGCATTGGAAACACCTGCTGCCTCTTCCCGCAGTGGCCACGCCCCCCTGCCTTCTGCGATAGTATAACATTTCGCAGCACCCGCTTCTCGGGTGCTACTCACTACAGGAAAACTCCAGAGGATTCTAGATCTGCTGCCACTGCTGCTGGGGCCCACGGACTTCCACAAGCGCAGGACCCGCTCTACGGGTGTGCCGCTGACTGTTACACCACCGCTGCGGGACAGCGAGACCCTGGAAACACCTGCAGCCTCTTCCCGCAGTGGCCACGCCTCCCTGCCTTCTGCGATAGTATAACATTTCGCAGCACCCGCTTCTCGGGTGCTACTCACTACAGGAAAACTCCCGGGGATTCTAGCTCTGCTGCCACTGCTGCTGGGGCCCACGGACTTCCACAAGCGCGGGACCCGCTCTACGGGTGTGCCGCTGACTGTTACACCACCGCTGCGGGACTGTGAGGCTCTGAAGACACCTGCAGCCTCTTCCCGCAGCGGCCACGCCCCCCTGCCTTCTGCGATAGTATAACATTTCGCAGCACCCGCTTCGCGGGTGCTACTCACTACAGGAAATCTCCCGAGGATTCTAGATCTGCTGCCACTGCTGCTGGGGCCCACGGACTTCCAAAAAAGCGGGACCCGCTCTACGGGTGTGCCGCTGACTGTTACACCACCGCTGCAGGACTGCGAGGCACTGGAAACACTTGCAGCCTCTTCCCGCAGCGGCCACACCCCCCTGCCTTCTGCGATAGTATAACATTTCGCAGCACCTGGTTCGCGGGTGCCACTCACTGCAGGAAAAGTCCTGAGGATTCAAGATCTGCAGCCACTTTTGATTGGGGCCCACGGACTTCCACAAGCTCGGGACCCGCTCTACGGATGTGCCGCTGACTGTTACACCACCGCTGCGGGACTGCGAGGCATTGGAAACACCTGCAGCCTCTTCCCGCTGCAGCCACGCCCCCTCGTCTTGAGGGCTATAAGAGCAGTCCAGGCTTCCCGCGAAGCGGGACGCGCGCGGGACGGAGCACAGGGTGAAGCCCGGGCAAAGGGCGGGCCGTTTGAGGTCGTTCGAGGACGGGAGAGACCGGGACCGGGCCACCCCCTCTGCACTTGACTGCAGTACTTAGTACCCCCACCCTTATCTGCCCATAAACAATGGCGACCAGAGAAACTAGGAGCAAGAGTGCGCTGGCTGCTGGTGCGGCAAAAGGTACATTGGATAATTATTTTGTTAAAGCTGGTTCACTCTTGATTGATGAGATAACGCTATTGGAAAGATGCATTTCCCAAGAAATAGACTGGGTACAGAGATCTTCCATGAGGCCCATAGCGCCCGCAAAGACACCAGAGAACAGACTTACTTGTGATGTTTTAGAGAATAGGGGAAATGTGACTGATGGGATGTTACTTTCATCTAATTGCAACAATTCCACCTTGTCTAATACTCAAAATAATTTGAGTGTTACAGAAGATCTTAGCCTTATACCTTTACCTACACCACACATTCAAGTACAGCAGCCCCTTCCCTCCCCCATTGATATCGCACTCAACACAGAAGGGATTATAGATACCTTGATTAGTCTCACTCAAGGGGAAAGGGAAGGCGCCATACCAAAAAGGAAAAAAGGGGCACATAAAAATGGAGGGCGTAAAGCCAAAATCGCGAAACATAATGACATTACAGAGGGTAGTAAAGCAGGACCAAGTAAAAAAGGGTCCCACCGATCAGATGAAACTATACCCCCTAATACCCCTATTCCGCAACACCGGACACTGAGCGTGGTAACCACCTACCCGCCTGTAAACGCAGGAGACCATGACTGGATTCTGACCAGGATGGACGCACTCCTCAAGACACTTTTAACTCCCCTAGCCTCATGCTTATCTAGGATCGAAGATAGGCTAACGTCACTCGAACAATCATCCACTCAACTGGCTGACACCACCAAGACACATAACATGTTAGCGAAAGGCGGGATTGAGGCAAGGACCAAGAAGACCACATCTAAGCCCCCCCCCCTAAGACCACTGGGTTAGCTCCAGAAATACTACACATTCCAGACACTGTAGTACACACTGGCAACATTGAACTTACTCCACAAACACACCCCCTATCAGCACATACAGACACCCCTCAGGTGATTGATGGAAAGCAAAGACCAAACCACTCACATAAAGGAGCGGTTGATAAACAAGACGCACAGGCCACTATAAAAAAACATAGGCCTGTGAATCTTCCACCAGAGGCCAGCACTTACACAGTCATCCTGGCTGGTGTTCCAGAGTTGAAGTCGGAGTCTAAGGAATGAATCCCTATCTGATATCTCTAGATCTGCTGCCACTGCTGCTGGGGCCCACGGACTTCCACAAGCGCGGGACCCGCTCTACGGGTGTGCCGCTGACTGTTACACCACCGCTGCGGGACTGCGAGGCACTGGAAACACCTGCAGCCTCTTCCCGCAGCGGCCACGCCCCCCTGCCTTCTGCGATAGTATAACATTTCGCAGCACCCGCTTCGCGGGTGCTACTCACTACAGGAAAACTCCCGAGGATTCTAGATCTGCTGCCACTGCTGCTGGGGCCCACGGACTTCCACAAGCGCGGGACCCACTCTACGGGTGTGCCGCTGACTGTTACACCACCGCTGCGGGACTGCGACGCACTGGAAACACCTGCAGCCTCTTCCCGCAGCGGCCTCACCCCCCTGCCTTCGAAGCGATAGTATAATATTTCGCAGCACCCGCTTCGCGGGTGCTACTCACTACAGGAAAACTCCCGAGGATTCTAGATCTGCTGCCACTGCTGCTGGGGCCCACGGACTTCCACAAGCGCGGGACCCGCTCTACGGGTGTGCCGCTGACTGTTACACCACCGCTGCGGGACTGCGAGGCATTGGAAACACCTGCTGCCTCTTCCCGCAGTGGCCACACCCCCCTGCCTTCTGCGATAGTATAACATTTCGCAGCACCCGCTTCTCGGGTGCTACTCACTACAGGAAAACTCCCGAGGATTCTAGATCTGCTGCCACTGCTGCTGGGGCCCACGGACCTCCACAAGCGCGGGACCCGCTCTACGGGTGTGCCCCTGACTGTCACACCACCGCTGCGGGACTGCGAGGCATTGGAAACACCTGCTGCCTCTTCCCGCAGTGGCCACGCCCCCCTGCCTTCTGCGATAGTATAACATTTCGCAGCACCCGCTTCTCGGGTGCTACTCACTACAGGAAAACTCCAGAGGATTCTAGATCTGCTGCCACTGCTGCTGGGGCCCACGGACTTCCACAAGCGCAGGACCCGCTCTACGGGTGTGCCGCTGACTGTTACACCACCGCTGCGGGACAGCGAGACCCTGGAAACACCTGCAGCCTCTTCCCGCAGTGGCCACGCCTCCCTGCCTTCTGCGATAGTATAACATTTCGCAGCACCCGCTTCTCGGGTGCTACTCACTACAGGAAAACTCCCGGGGATTCTAGCTCTGCTGCCACTGCTGCTGGGGCCCACGGACTTCCACAAGCGCGGGACCCGCTCTACGGGTGTGCCGCTGACTGTTACACCACCGCTGCGGGACTGCGAGGCTCTGGAGACACCTGCAGCCTCTTCCCGCAGCGGCCACGCCCCCCTGCCTTCTGCGATAGTATAACATTTCGCAGCAC
The DNA here is from genome assembly GCF_964263255.1 of Lissotriton vulgaris. NCBI lineage: Eukaryota > Metazoa > Chordata > Amphibia > Caudata > Salamandridae > Lissotriton > Lissotriton vulgaris. The sequence goes on from NW_028247233.1 coordinate 627,177, forward strand.
CCGCTTCGCGGGTGCTACTCACTACAGGAAATCTCCTGAGGATTCTAGATCTGCTGCCACTGCTGCTGGGGCCCACGGACTTCCAAAAAAGCGGGACCCGCTCTACGGGTGTGCCGCTGACTGTTACACCACCGCTGCAGGACTGCGAGGCACTGGAAACACTTGCAGCCTCTTCCCGCAGCGGCCACACCCCCCTGCCTTCTGCGATAGTATAACATTTCGCAGCACCTGGTTCGCGGGTGCCACTCACTGCAGGAAAAGTCCTGAGGATTCAAGATCTGCAGCCACTTTTGATTGGGGCCCACGGACTTCCACAAGCTCGGGACCCGCTCTACGGATGTGCCGCTGACTGTTACACCACCGCTGCGGGACTGCGAGGCATTGGAAACACCTGCAGCCTCTTCCCGCTGCAGCCACGCCCCCTCGTCTTGAGGGCTATAAGAGCAGTCCAGGCTTCCCGCGAAGCGGGACGCGCGCGGGACGGAGCACAGGGTGAAGCCCGGGCAAAGGGCGGGCCGTTTGAGGTCGTTTGAGGACGGGAGAGACCGGGACCGGGCCACCCCCTCTGCACTTGACTGCAGTACTTAGTACCCCCACCCTTATCTGCCCATAAACAATGGCGACCAGAGAAACTAGGAGCAAGAGTGCGCTGGCTGCTGGTGCGGCAAAAGGTACATTGGATAATTATTTTGTTAAAGCTGGTTCACTCTTGATTGATGAGATAACGCTATTGGAAAGATGCATTTCCCAAGAAATAGACTGGGTACAGAGATCTTCCATGAGGCCCATAGCGCCCGCAAAGACACCAGAGAACAGACTTACTTGTGATGTTTTAGAGAATAGGGGAAATGTGACTGATGGGATGTTACTTTCATCTAATTGCAACAATTCCACCTTGTCTAATACTCAAAATAATTTGAGTGTTACAGAAGATCTTAGCCTTATACCTTTACCTACACCACACATTCAAGTACAGCAGCCCCTTCCCTCCCCCATTGATATTGCACTCAACACAGAAGGGATTATAGATACCTTGATTAGTCTCACTCAAGGGGAAAGGGAAGGCGCCATACCAAAAAGGAAAAAAGGGGCACATAAAAATGGAGGGCGTAAAGCCAAAATCGCGAAACATAATGACATTACAGAGGGTAGTAAAGCAGGACCAAGTAAAAAAGGGTCCCACCGATCAGATGAAACTATACCCCCTAATACCCCTATTCCGCAACACCGGACACTGAGCGTGGTAACCCCCTACCCGCCTGCAAACGCAGGAGACCATGACTGGATTCTGACCAGGATGGACGCACTCCTCAAGACACTTTTAACTCCCCTAGCCTCATGCTTATCTAGGATCAAAGCTAGGCTAACGTCACTCGAACAATCATCCACTCAACTGGCTGACACCACCAAGACACATAACATGTTAGCGAAAGGCGGGATTGAGGCAAGGACCAAGAAGACCACATCTAAGCCCCCCCCCCCTAAGACCACTGGGTTAGCTCCAGAAATACTACACATTCCAGACACTGTAGTACACACTGGCAACATTGAACTTACTCCACAAACACACCCCCTATCAGCACATACAGACACCCCTCAGGTGATTGATGGAAAGCAAAGACCAAACCACTCACATAAAGGAGCGGTTGATAAACAAGACGCACAGGCCACTATAAAAAAACATAGGCCTGTGAATCTTCCACCAGAGGCCAGCACTTACACAGTCATCCTGGCTGGTGTTCCAGAGTTGAAGTCGGAGTCTAAGGAATCCCTATCTGATATCTCTAGATCTGCTGCCACTGCTGCTGGGGCCCACGGACTTCCACAAGCGCGGGACCCGCTCTACGGGTGTGCCGCTGACTGTTACACCACCGCTGCGGGACTGCGACGCACTGGAAACACCTGCAGCCTCTTCCCGCAGTGGCCTCACCCCCCTGCCTTCGAAGCGATAGTATAATATTTCGCAGCACCCGCTTCGCGGGTGCTACTCACTACAGGAAAACTCCCGAGGATTCTAGATCTGCTGCCACTGCTGCTGGGGCCCACGGACTTCCACAAGCGCGGGACCCGCTCTACGGGTGTGCCGCTGACTGTTACACCACCGCTGCGGGACTGCGAGGCATTGGAAACACCTGCTGCCTCTTCCCGCAGTGGCCACGCCCCCCTGCCTTCTGCGATAGTATAACATTTCGCAGCACCCGCTTCTCGGGTGCTACTCACTACAGGAAAACTCCCGAGGATTCTAGATCTGCTGCCACTGCTGCTGGGGCCCACGGACTTCCACAAGCGCAGGACCCGCTCTACGGGTGTGCCGCTGACTGTTACACCACCGCTGCGGGACTGCGAGGCTCTGGAGACACCTGCAGCCTCTTCCCGCAGAGGCCACGCCCCCCTGCCTTCTGCGATAGTATAACATTTCGCAGCACCCGCTTCGCGGGTGCTACTAACTACAGGAAATCTCCCGAGGATTCTAGATCTGCTGCCACTGCTGCTGGGGCCCACGGACTTCCAAAAAAGCGGGACCCGCTCTACGGGTGTGCCGCTGACTGTTACACCACCGCTGCAGGACTGCGAGGCACTGGAAACACTTGCAGCCTCTTCCCGCAGCGGCCACACCCCCCTGCCTTCTGCGATAGTATAACATTTCGCAGCACCTGGTTCGCGGGTGCCACTCAATGCAGGAAAAGTCCTGAGGATTCAAGATCTGCAGCCACTTTTGATTGGGGCCCACGGACTTCCACAAGCTCGGGACCCGCTCTACGGGTGTGCCGCTGACTGTTACACCACCGCTGCGGGACTGCGAGGCATTGGAAACACCTGCAGCCTCTTCCCGCTGCAGCCACGCCCCCTCGTCTTGAGGGCTATAAGAGCAGTCCAGGATTCCCGCGAAGCGGGACGCGCGCGGGACGGAGCACAGGGTGAAGCCCGGGCAAAGGGCGGGCCGTTTGAGGTCGTTCGAGGACGGGAGAGACCGGGACCGGGCCACCCCCTCTGCACTTGACTGCAGTACTTAGTACCCCCACCCTTATCTGCCCATAAACAATGGCGACCAGAGAAACTAGGAGCAAGAGTGCGCTGGCTGCTGGTGCGGCAAAAGGTACATTGGATAATTATTTTGTTAAAGCTGGTTCACTCTTGATTGATGAGATAACGCTATTGGAAAGATGCATTTCCCAAGAAATAGACTGGGTACAGAGATCTTCCATGAGGCCCATAGCGCCCGCAAAGACACCAGAGAACAGACTTACTTGTGATGTTTTAGAGAATAGGGGAAATGTGACTGATGGGATGTTACTTTCATCTAATTGCAACAATTCCACCTTGTCTAATACTCAAAATAATTTGAGTGTTACAGAAGATCTTAGCCTTATACCTTTACCTACACCACACATTCAAGTACAGCAGCCCCTTCCCTCCCCCATTGATATTGCACTCAACACAGAAGGGATTATAGATACCTTGATTAGTCTCACTCAAGGGGAAAGGGAAGGCGCCATACCAAAAAGGAAAAAAGGGGCACATAAAAATGGAGGGCGTAAAGCCAAAATCGCGAAACATAATGACATTACAGAGGGTAGTAAAGCAGGACCAAGTAAAAAAGGGTCCCACCGATCAGATGAAACTATACCCCCTAATACCCCTATTCCGCAACACCGGACACCGAGCGTGGTAACCCCCTACCCGCCTGCAAACGCAGGAGACCATGACTGGATTCTGACCAGGATGGACGCACTCCTCAAGACACTTTTAACTCCCCTAGCCTCATGCTTATCTAGGATCGAAGCTAGGCTAACGTCACTCGAACAATCATCCACTCAACTGGCTGACACCACCAAGACACATAACATGTTAGCGAAAGGCGGGATTGAGGCAAGGACCAAGAAGACCACATCTAAGCCCCCCCCCCCCAAGACCACTGGGTTAGCTCCAGAAATACTACACATTCCAGACACTGTAGTACACACTGGCAACATTGAACTTACTCCACAAACACACCCCCTATCAGCACATACAGACACCCCTCAGGTGATTGATGGAAAGCAAAGACCAAACCACTCACATAAAGGAGCGGTTGATAAACAAGACGCACAGGCCACTATAAAAAAACATAGGCCTGTGAATCTTCCACCAGAGGCCAGCACTTACACAGTCATCCTGGCTGGTGTTCCAGAGTTGAAGTCGGAGTCTAAGGAATCCCTATCTGATATCTCTAGATCTGCTGCCACTGCTGCTGGGGCCCACGGACTTCCACAAGCGCGGGACCCGCTCTACGGGTGTGCCGCTGACTGTTACACCACCGCTGCGGGACTGCGAGGCACTGGAAACACCTGCAGCCTCTTCCCGCAGCGGCCACGCCCCCCTGCCTTCTACGATAGTATAACATTTCGCAGCACCCGCTTCGCGGGTGCTACTCACTACAGGAAAACTCCTGAGGATTCTAGATCTGCTGCCACTGCTGCTGGGGCCCACGGACTTCCACAAGCGCGGGACCCACTCTACGGGTGTGCCGCTGACTGTTACACCACCGCTGCGGGACTGCGACGCACTGGAAACACCTGCAGCCTCTTCCCGCAGCGGCCTCACCCCCCTGCCTTCGAAGCGATAGTATAATATTTCGCAGCACCCGCTTCGCGGGTGCTACTCACTACAGGAAAACTCCCGAGGATTCTAGATCTGCTGCCACTGCTGCTGGGGCCCACGGACTTCCACAAGCGCGGGACCCGCTCTACGGGTGTGCCGCTGACTGTTACACCACCGCTGCGGGACTGCGAGGCATTGGAAACACCTGCTGCCTCTTCCCGCAGTGGCCACGCCCCCCTGCCTTCTGCGATAGTATAACATTTCGCAGCACCCGCTTCTCGGGTGCTACTCACTACAGGAAAACTCCCGAGGATTCTAGATCTGCTGCCACTGCTGCTGGGGCCCACGGACTTCCACAAGCGCAGGACCCGCTCTACGGGTGTGCCGCTGACTGTTACACCACCGCTGCGGGACAGCGAGACCCTGGAAACACCTGCAGCCACTTCCCGCAGTGGCCACGCCCCCCTGCCTTCTGCAAAAGTATAACATTTCGCAGCACCCGCTTCTCGGGTGCTACTCACTACAGGAAAACTCCCGGGGATTCTAGCTCTGCTGCCACTGCTGCTGGGGCCCACGGACTTCCACAAGCGCGGTGACCCGCTCTACGGGTGTGCCGCTGACTGTTACACCACCGCTGCGGGACTGCGAGGCACTGGAGACACCTGCAGCCTCTTCCTGCAGCGGCCACGCCCCCCTGCCTTCTGCGATAGTATAACATTTCGCAGCACCCGCTTCGCGGGTGCTACTCACTACTGGAAAACTCCCAAGGATTCTAGATCTGCTGCTACTGCTGCTGGGGCCCACGGACTTCCACAAGCGCGGGACCCGCACTACGGGTGTGCCGCTGACTGTTACACCACCGCTGCGGGACTGCGAGGCATTGGAAACACCTGCAGCCTCTTCCCGCAGCGGCCATGCCCCCCTGCCTTCTGCGATAGTATAACATTTCGCAGCACCCGCTTCGCGGGTGCTACTCACTACAGGAAAACTCCAGAGGATTCTAGATCTGCTGCCACTGCTGCTGGGGCCCACAAACTTCCACAAGCGCGGGACCCGCTCTACGGGTGTGCCGCTGACTGTTACACCACCGCTGCAGGACTGCGATGCACTGGAAACACCTGCAGCCTCTTCTCGCAGCGTCCACGCCCCCCTGCCATCTGCGATAGTATAACATTTCGCAGCACCCGCTTCGCGGGTGCTACTCACTACAGGAAAACTCCAGAGGATTCTAGATCTGCTGCCACTGCTGCTGGGGCCCACGGACTTCCACAAGCGCGGGACCCGCTCTACGGGTGTGATGCTGACTGTTACACCACCGCTGCGGGACTGCAAGGCATTGGAAACACCTGCAGCCTCTTCCCGCAGTGGCCACGCACCCCTGCCTTCTGCAATAGTATAACATTTCGCAGCACCCGCTTTGCGGGTGCTACTCACTACAGGAAAACTCCAGAGGATTCTAGATCTGCTGCCACTGCTGCTGGGGCCCACGAACTTCCACAAGCGCGGGACCCGCTCTACGGGTGTGCCGCTGACTGTTACACCACCGCTGCAGGACTGCGACGCACTGGAAACACCTGCAGCCTCTTCCCGTAGCGGCCACGCCCCCCTGCCTTCTGCGATAGTATAACAATTCGCAGCACCCGCTTCGCGGGTGCTACTCACTCCAGGAAAACTCCCGAGGATTCTAGATCTGCTGCCACTGCTGCTGGGGCCCACGGACTTCCACAAGCGCGGGACCCGCTCTACGGGTGTGATGCTGACTGTTATACCACCGCTGCGGGACTGCAAGGCATTGGAAACACCTGCAGCCTCTTCCCGCAGTGGCCACGCCCCCCTGCCTTCTGCAATAGTATAACATTTCGCAGCACCCGCTTTGCGGGTGCTACTCACTACAGGAAAACTCCAGAGGATTCTAGATCTGCTGCCACTGCTGCTGGGGCCCACGAACTTCCACAAGCGCGGGACCCGCTCTACGGGTGTGCCGCTGACTGTTACACCACCGCTGCAGGACTGCGACGCACTGGAAACAACTGCAGCCTCTTCCCACAGTGGCCACGCCCCCCTGCCTTCTGCAATAGTATAACATTTCGCAGCACCCGCTTTGCGGGTGCTACTCACTACAGGAAAACTCCAGAGGATTCTAGATCTGCTGCCACTGCTGCTGTGGCCCACGAACTTCCACAAGCGCGGGACCCGCTCTACGGGTGTGCCGCTGACTGTTACACCACCGCTGCGGGACTGCGAGGCATTGGAAACACCTGCAGCCTCTTCCCGCAGCGGCCACGCCCCCCTGCCTTTCGCGATAGTATAACATTTCGCAGCACCCGCTTCGCGGGTGCTACTCACTACAGGAAAACTCCAGAGGATTCTAGTTCTGCTGCCACTGCTGCTGGGGCCCACGAACTTCCACAAGCGCGGGACCCGCTCTACGGGTGTGCCGCTGACTGTTACACCACCGCTGCGGGACTGCGAGGCATTGGAAACACCTGCAGCCTCTCCCCGCAGCAGCCACCCCCCCCTGCCTTCTGCGATAGTATAACATTCCGCAGCACCCGCTTCGCGGGTGCTACTCACTACAGGAAAACTCCAGAGGATTCTAGATCTGCTGCCACTGCTGCTGGGGCCCACGGACTTCCACAAGCACGGGACCCGATCTACGGTTGTGCCGCTGACTGTTACACCACCGCTGCGGGACTGCGACACACTGGAAAGACCTGCAGCCTCTTCCCGCAGCGGCCTCACCCCCCTGCCTTCTGCGATAGTATAACATTTCGCAGCACCCGCTTTGCGGGTGCTACTCACTACAGGAAAACTCCAGAGGATTCTAGATCTGCTGCCACTGCTGCTGGGGCCCACGGACTTCCACAAGCGCGGGACCCGCTCTACGGGTGTGCCGCTGACTGTTACACCACCGCTGCGGGACTGCGTGGCACTGGAAACACCTGCAGCCTCTTCCCGCAGCGGCCACGCCCCCCTACCTTCTGCGATAGTATAACATTTCGCAGCACCCGCTTCGCGGGTGCTACTCACTACAGGGAAACTCCAGAGGATTCTAGATCTGCTGCCACTGCTGCTGGGGCCCACGGACCTCCACAAGCGCGGGACCCGCTCTACGGGTGTGCTGCTGACTGTTACACCACCGCTGCGGGACTGCGAGGCATTGGAAACACCTGCTGCCTCTTCCCGCAGTGGCCACGCCCCCCTGCCTTCTGCGATAGTATAACATTTCGCAGCACCCGCTTCGCGGGTGCTACTCACTACAGGAAAACTCCCGAGGATTCTAGATCTGCTGCCACTGCTGCTGGGGCCCACGGACTTCCACAAGCGCAGGACCCGCTCTACGGGTGTGCCGCTGACTGTTACACCACCGCTGCGGGACAGCGAGACCCTGGAAACACCTGCAGCCTCTTCCCACAGTGGCCACGCCCCCCTGCCTTCTGCGATAGTATAACATTTCGCAGCACCCGCTTCTCGGGTGCTACTCACTACAGGAAAACTCCCGGGGATTCTAGCTCTGCTGCCACTGCTGCTTGGGCCCACGGACTTCCACAAGCGCGGGACCCGCTCTACGGGTGTGCCGCTGATTGTTACACCACCGCTGCGGGACTGCGAGGCACTGGAGACACCTGCAGCCTCTTCCCGCAGCGGCCACGCCCCCCTGCCTTCTGCGATAGTATAACATTTCGCAGCACCTGGTTCGCGGGTGCCACTCACTGCAGGAAAAGTCCTGAGGATTCAAGATCTGCAGCCACTTTTGATTGGGGCCCACGGACTTCCACAAGCTCGGGACCCGCTCTACGGGTGTGCCGCTGACTGTTACACCACCGCTGCGGGACTGCGAGGCACTGGAAACACTTGCAGCCTCTTCCCGCAGCGGCCACACCCCCCTGCCTTCTGCGATAGTATAACATTTCGCAGCACCTGGTTCGCGGGTGCCACTCACTGCAGGAAAAGTCCTGAGGATTCAAGATCTGCAGCCACTTTTGATTGGGGCCCACGGACTTCCAAAAAAGCGGGACCCGCTCTACAGGGTGTGCCGCTGACTGTTACACCACCGCTGCAGGACTGCGAGGCACTGGAAACACTTGCAGCCTCTTCCCGCAGCGGCCACACCCCCCTGCCTTCTGCGATAGTATAACATTTCGCAGCACCTGGTTCGCGGGTGCCACTCACTGCAGGAAAAGTCCTGAGGATTCAAGATCTGCAGCCACTTTTGATTGGGGCCCACGGACTTCCACAAGCTCGGGACCCGCTCTACGGGTGTGCCGCTGACTGTTACACCACCGCTGCGGGACTGCGAGGCATTGGAAACACCTGCAGCCTCTTCCCGCTGCAGCCATGCCCCCTCGTCTTGAGGGCTATAAGAGCAGTCCAGGCTTCCCGCGAAGCGGGACGCGCGCGGGACGGAGCACGGGGTGAAGCCCGGGCAAAGGGCGGGCCGTTTGAGGTCGTTCGAGGACGGGAGAGACCGGGACCGGGCCACCCCCTCTGCACTTGACTGCAGTACTTAGTACCCCCACCCTTATCTGCCCATAAACAATGGCGACCAGAGAAACTAGGAGCAAGAGTGCGCTGGCTGCTGGTGCGGCAAAAGGTACATTGGATAATTATTTTGTTAAAGCTGGTTCACTCTTGATTGATGAGATAACGCTATTGGAAAGATGCATTTCCCAAGAAATAGACTGGGTACGGAGATCTTCCATGAGGCCCATAGCGCCCGCAAAGACACCAGAGAACAGACTTACTTGTGATGTTTTAGAGAATAGGGGAAATGTGACTGATGGGATGTTACTTTCATCTAATTGCAACAATTCCACCTTGTCTAATACTCAAAATAATTTGAGTGTTACAGAAGATCTTAGCCTTATACCTTTACCTACACCACACATTCAAGTACAGCAGCCCCTTCCCTCCCCCATTGATATCGCACTCAACACAGAAGGGATTATAGATACCTTGATTAGTCTCACTCAAGGGGAAAGGGAAGGCGCCATACCAAAAAGGAAAAAAGGGGCACATAAAAATGGAGGGCGTAAAGCCAAAATCGCGAAACATAATGACATTACAGAGGGTAGTAAAGCAGGACCAAGTAAAAAAGGGTCCCACCGATCAGATGAAACTATACCCCCTAATACCCCTATTCCGCAACACCGGACACTGAGCGTGGTAACCCCCTACCCGCCTGCAAACGCAGGAGACCATGACTGGATTCTGACCAGGATGGACGCACTCCTCAAGACACTTTTAACTCCCCTAGCCTCATGCTTATCTAGGATCAAAGCTAGGCTAACGTCACTCGAACAATCATCCACTCAACTGGCTGACACCACCAAGACACATAACATGTTAGCGAAAGGCGGGATTGAGGCAAGGACCAAGAAGACCACATCTAAGCCCCCCCCCCTAAGACCACTGGGTTAGCTCCAGAAATACTACACATTCCAGACACTGTAGTACACACTGGCAACATTGAACTTACTCCACAAACACACCCCCTATCAGCACATACAGACACCCCTCAGGTGATTGATGGAAAGCAAAGACCAAACCACTCACATAAAGGAGCGGTTGATAAACAAGACGCACAGGCCACTATAAAAAAACATAGGCCTGTGATTCTTCCACCAGAGGCCAGCACTTACACAGTCATCCTGGCTGGTGTTCCAGAGTTGAAGTCGGAGTCTAAGGAATCCCTATCTGATATCTCTAGATCTGCTGCCACTGCTGCTGGGGCCCACGGACTTTCACAAGCGCGGGACCCGCTCTACGGGTGTGCCGCTGACTGTTACACCACCGCGGCGGGACTGCGAGGCACTGGAAACACCTGCAGCCTCTTCCCGCAGCGGCCACGCCCCCCTGCCTTCTGCGATAGTATAACATTTCGCAGCACCCGCTTCGCGGGAGCTACTCACTACAGGAAAACTCCCGAGGATTCTAGATCTGCTGCCACTGCTGCTGGGGCCCACGGACTTCCACAAGCGCGGGACCCGCTCTACGGGTGTGCCGCTGACTGTTACACCACCGCTGCGGGACTGCGTGGCACTGTAAACACCTGCAGCCTCTTCCCTCAGCGGCCACGCCCCCCTGCCTTCTGCGATAGTATAACATTTCGCAGCACCCGCTTCGCGGGTGCTACTCACTACAGGAAAACTCCCGAGGATTCTAGATCTGCTGCCACTGCTGCTGGGGCCCACGGACTTCCACAAGCGCGGGACCCGCTCTACGGGTGTGATGCTGACTGTTACACCACCGCTGCGGGACTGCAAGGCATTGGAAACACCTGCAGCCTCTTCCCACAGTGGCCACGCCCCCCTGCCTTCTGCAATAGTATAACATTTCGCAGCACCCGCTTCGCGGGTGCTACTCACTACAGGAAAACTCCAGAGGATTCTAGATCTCCTGCCACTGCTGCTGTGGCCCACGAACTTCCACAAGCGCGGGACCCGCTCTACGGGTGTGCCGCTGACTGTTACACCACTGCTGCGGGACTGCGAGGCATTGGAAACACCTGCAGCCTCTTCTCGCAGCGGCCATGCCCCCCTGCCTTTCGCGATAGTATAACATTTCGCAGCACCCGCTTCGCGGGTGCTAATCACTACAGGAAAACTCCAGAGGATTCTAGATCTGCTGCCACTGCTGCTGGGGCCCACGAACTTCCACAAGCGCAGGACCCGCTCTACGGGTGTGCCGCTGACTGTTACACCACCGCTGCGGGACTGCGAGGCATTGGAAACACCTGCAGCCTCTCCCCGCAGCAGCCACGCCCCCCTGCCTTCTGCGATAGTATAACATTCCGCAGCACCCGCTTCGCGGGTGCTACTCACTACAGGAAAACTCCAGAGGATTCTAGATCTGCTGCCACTGCTGCTGGGGCCCACGGACTTCCACAAGCACGGGACCCGATCTACGGTTGTGCCGCTGACTGTTACACCACCGCTGCGGGACTGCGACACACTGGAAACACCTGCAGCCTCTTCCCGCAGCGGCCTCACCCCCCTGCCTTCTGCGATAGTATAACATTTCGCAGCACCCGCTTTGCGGGTGCTACTCACTACAGGAAAACTCCAGAGGATTCTAGATCTGCTGCCACTGCTGCTGGGGCCCACGGACTTCCACAAGCGCGGGACCCGCTCTACGGGTGTGCCGCTGACTGTTACACCACCGCTGCGGGACTGCGTGGCACTGTAAACACCTGCAGCCTCTTCCCGCAGCGGCCACGCCCCCCTACCTTTTGCGATAGTATAACATTTCGCAGCACCCGCTTCGCGGGTGCTACTCACTACAGGGAAACTCCCGAGGATTCTAGATCTGCTGCCACTGCTGCTGGGGCCCACGGACCTCCACAAGCGCGGGACCCGCTCTACGGGTGTGCCGCTGACTGTTACACCACCGCTGCGGGACTGCGAGGCATTGGAAACACCTGCTGCCTCTTCCCGCAGTGGCCACGCCCCCCTGCCTTCTGCGATACTATAACATTTCGCAGCACCCGCTTCTCAGGTGCTACTCACTACAGGAAAACTCCCGAGGATTCTAGATCTGCTGCCACTGCTGCTGGGGCCCACGGACTTCCACAAGCGCAGGACCCGCTCTACGGGTGTGCCGCTGACTGTTACACCACCGCTGCGGGACAGCGAGACCCTGGAAACACCTGCAGCCTCTTCCCGCAGTGGCCACGCCCCCCTGCCTTCTGCGATAGTATAACATTTCGCAGCACCCGCTTCTCGGGTGCTACTCACTACAGGAAATCTCCCGAGGATTCTAGATCTGCTGCCACTGCTGCTGGGGCCCACGGACTTCCAAAAAAGCGGGACCCGCTCTACAGGTGTGCCGCTGACTGTTACACCACCGCTGCAGGACTGCGAGGCACTGGAAACACTTGCAGCCTCTTCCCGCAGCGGCCACACCCCCCTGCCTTCTGCGATAGTATAACATTTCGCAGCACCTGGTTCGCGGGTGCCACTCACTGCAGGAAAAGTCCTGAGGATTCAAGATCTGCAGCCACTTTTGATTGTGGCCCACGGACTTTCACAAGCTCGGGACCCGCTCTACGGGTGTGCCGCTGACTGTTACACCACCGCTGCGGGACTGCGAGGCATTGGAAACACCTGCAGCCTCTTCCCGCTGCAGCCACGCCCCCTCGTCTTGAGGGCTATAAGAGCAGTCCAGGCTTCCCGCGAAGCGGGACGCGCGCGGGACGGAGCACAGGGTGAAGCCCGGGCAAAGGGCGGGCCGTTTGAGGTCGTTCGAGGACGGGAGAGACCGGGACCGGGCCACCCCCTCTGCACTTGACTGCAGTACTTAGTACCCCCACCCTTATCTGCCCATAAACAATGGCGACCAGAGAAACTAGGAGCAAGAGTGCGCTGGCTGCTGGTGCGGCAAAAGGTACATTGGATAATTATTTTGTTAAAGCTGGTTCACTCTTGATTGATGAGATAACGCTATTGGAAAGATGCATTTCCCAAGAAATAGACTGGGTACGGAGATCTTCCATGAGGCCCATAGCGCCCGCAAAGACACCAGAGAACAGACTTACTTGTGATGTTTTAGAGAATAGGGGAAATGTGACTGATGGGATGTTACTTTCATCTAATTGCAACAATTCCACATTGTCTAATACTCAAAATAATTTGAGTGTTACAGAAGATCTTAGCCTTATACCTTTACCTACACCACACATTCAAGTACAGCAGCCCCTTCCCTCCCCCATTGATATCGCACTCAACACAGAAGGGATTATAGATACCTTGATTAGTCTCACTCAAGGGGAAAGGGAAGGCGCCATACCAAAAAGGAAAAAAGGGGCACATAAAAATGGAGGTCGTAAAGCCAAAATCGCGAAACATAATGACATTACAGAGGGTAGTAAAGCAGGACCAAGTAAAAAAGGGACCCACCGATCAGATGAAACTATACCCCCTAATACCCCTATTCCGCAACACCGGACACTGAGCGTGGTAACCCCCTTCCCGCCTGCAAACGCAGGAGACCATGACTGGATTCTGACCAGGATGGACGCACTCCTCAAGACACTTTTAACTCCCCTAGCCTCATGCTTATCTAGGATCAAAGCTAGGCTAACGTCACTCGAACAATCATCCACTCAACTGGCTGACACCACCAAGACACATAACATGTTAGCGAAAGGCGGGATTGAGGCAAGGACCAAGAAGACCACATCTAAGCCCCCCCCCTAAGACCACTGGGTTAGCTCCAGAAATACTACACATTCCAGACACTGTAGTACACACTGGCAACATTGAACTTACTCCACAAACACACCCCCTATCAGCACATACAGACACCCCTCAGGTGATTGATGGAAAGCAAAGACCAAACCACTCACATAAAGGAGCGGTTGATAAACAAGACGCACAGGCCACTATAAAAAAACATAGGCCTGTGATTCTTCCACCAGAGGCCAGCACTTACACAGTCATCCTGGCTGGTGTTCCAGAGTTGAAGTCGGAGTCTAAGGAATCCCTATCTGATATCTCTAGATCTGCTGCCACTGCTGCTGGGGCCCACGGACTTCCACAAGCGCGGGACCCGCTCTACGGGTGTGCCGCTGACTGTTACACCACCGCGGCGGGACTGCGAGGCACTGGAAACACCTGCAGCCTCTTCCCGCAGCGGCCACGCCCCCCTGCCTTCTGCGATAGTATAACATTTCGCAGCACCCGCTTCGCGGGAGCTACTCACTACAGGAAAACTCCCGAGGATTCTAGATCTGCTGCCACTGCTGCTGGGGCCCACGGACTTCCACAAGCGCGGGACGCACTCTACGGGTGTGCCGCTGACTGTTACACCACCGCTGCGGGACTGCGACGCACTGGAAACACCTGCAGCCTCTTCGCAGCGGCCTCACCCCCCTGCCTTCGAAGCGATAGTATAATATTTCGCAGCACCCGCTTCGCGGGTGCTACTCACTACAGGAAAACTCCCGAGGATTCTAGATCTGCTGCCACTGCTGCTGGGGCCCACGGACTTCCACAAGCGCGGGACCCGCTCTACGGGTGTGCCGCTGACTGTTACACCACCGCTGCGGGACTGCGTGGCACTGTAAACACCTGCAGCCTCTTCCCGCAGCGGCCACGCCCCCCTGCCTTCTGCGATAGTATAACATTTCGCAGCACCCGCTTCGCGGGTGCTACTCACTACAGGAAAACTCCCGAGGATTCTAGATCTGCTGCCACTGCTGCTGGGGCCCACGGACTTCCACAAGCGCAGGACCCGCTCTACGGGTGTGATGCTGACTGTTACACCACCGCTGCGGGACTGCGACACACTGGAAACACCTGCAGCCTCTTCCCGCAGCGGCCTCACCCCCCTGCCTTCTGCGATAGTATAACATTTCGCAGCACCCGCTTTGCGGGTGCTACTCACTACAGGAAAACTCCAGAGGATTCTAGATCTGCTGCCACTGCTGCTGGGGCCCACGGACTTCCACAAGCGCGGGACCCGCTCTACGGGTGTGCCGCTGACTGTTACACCACCGCTGCGGGACTGCGTGGCACTGTAAACACCTGCAGCCTCTTCCCGCAGCGGCCACGCCCCCCTACCTTTTGCGATAGTATAACATTTCGCAGCACCCGCTTCGCGGGTGCTACTCACTACAGGGAAACTCCCGAGGATTCTAGATCTGCTGCCACTGCTGCTGGGGCCCACGGACCTCCACAAGCGCGGGACCCGCTCTACGGGTGTGCCGCTGACTGTTACACCACCGCTGCGGGACTGCGAGGCATTGGAAACACCTGCTGCCTCTTCCCGCAGTGGCCACGCCCCCCTGCCTTCTGCGATAGTATAACATTTCGCAGCACCCGCTTCTCAGGTGCTACTCACTACAGGAAAACTCCCGAGGATTCTAGATCTGCTGCCACTGCTGCTGGGGCCCACGGACTTCCACAAGCGCAGGACCCGCTCTACGGGTGTGCCGCTGACTGTTACACCACCGCTGCGGGACAGCGAGACCCTGGAAACACCTGCAGCCTCTTCCCGCAGTGGCCACGCCCCCCTGCCTTCTGCGATAGTATAACATTTCGCAGCACCCGCTTCTCGGGTGCTACTCACTACAGGAAAACTCCCGGGGATTCTAGCTCTGCTGCCACTGCTGCTGGGGCCCACGGACTTCCACAAGCGCGGGACCCGCTCTACGGGTGTGCCGCTGACTGTTACACCACCGCTGCGGGACTGCGAGGCACTGGAGACACCTGCAGCCTCTTCCCGCAGCGGCCACGCCCCCCTGCCTTCTGCGATAGTATAACATTTCGCAGCACCCGCTTCGCGGGTGCTACTCACTACAGGAAATCTCCCGAGGATTCTAGATCTGCTGCCACTGCTGCTGGGGCCCACGGACTTCCAAAAAAGCGGGACCCGCTCTACGGGTGTGCCGCTGACTGTTACACCACCGCTGCAGGACTGCGAGGCACTGGAAACACTTGCAGCCTCTTCCCGCAGCGGCCACACCCCCCTGCCTTCTGCGATAGTATAACATTTCGCAGCACCTGGTTCGCGGGTGCCACTCACTGCAGGAAAAGTCCTGAGGATTCAAGATCTGCAGCCACTTTTGATTGGGGCCCACGGACTTCCACAAGCTCGGGACCCGCTCTACGGGTGTGCCGCTGACTGTTACACCACCGCTGCGGGACTGCGAGGCATTGGAAACACCTGCAGCCTCTTCCCGCTGCAGCCACGCCCCCTCGTCTTGAGGGCTATAAGAGCAGTCCAGGCTTCCCGCGAAGCGGGACGCGCGCGGGACGGAGCACAGGGTGAAGCCCGGGCAAAGGGCGGGCCGTTTGAGGTCGTTCGAGGACGGGAGAGACCGGGACCGGGCCACCCCCTCTGCACTTGACTGCAGTACTTAGTACCCCCACCCTTATCTGCCCATAAACAATGGCGACCAGAGAAACTAGGAGCAAGAGTGCGCTGGCTGCTGGTGCGGCAAAAGGTACATTGGATAATTATTTTGTTAAAGCTGGTTCACTCTTGATTGATGAGATAACGCTATTGGAAAGATGCATTTCCCAAGAAATAGACTGGGTACGGAGATCTTCCATGAGGCCCATAGCGCCCGCTAAGACACCAGAGAACAGACTTACTTGTGATGTTTTAGAGAATAGGGGAAATGTGACTGATGGGATGTTACTTTCATCTAATTGCAACAATTCCACCTTGTCTAATACTCAAAATAATTTGAGTGTTACAGAAGATCTTAGCCTTATACCTTTACCTACACCACACATTCAAGTACAGCAGCCCCTTCCCTCCCCCATTGATATCGCACTCAACACAGAAGGGATTATAGATACCTTGATTAGTCTCACTCAAGGGGAAAGGGAAGGCGCCATACCAAAAAGGAAAAAAGGGCACATAAAAATGGAGGGCGTAAAGCCAAAATCGCGAAACATAATGACATTACAGAGGGTAGTAAAGCAGTACCAAGTAAAAAAGGGTCCCACCGATCAGATGAAACTATACCCCCTAATACCCCTATTCCGCAACACCGGACACTGAGCGTGGTAACCCCCTACCCGCCTGCAAACGCAGGAGACCATGACTGGATTCTGACCAGGATGGACGCACTCCTCAAGACACTTTTAACTCCCCTAGCCTCATGCTTATCTAGGATCGAAGCTAGGCTAACGTCACTCGAACAATCATCCACTCAACTGGCTGACACCACCAAGACACATAACATGTTAGCGAAAGGCGGGATTGAGGCAAGGACCAAAAAGACCACATCTAAGCCCCCCCCCCTAAGACCACTGGGTTAGCTCCAGAAATACTACACATTCCAGACACTGTAGTACACACTGGCAACATTGAACTTACTCCACAAACACACCCCCTATCAGCACATACAGACACCCCTCAGGTGATTGATGGAAAGCAAAGACCAAACCACTCACATAAAGGAGCGGTTGATAAACAAGACGCACAGGCCACTATAAAAAAACATAGGCCTGTGAATCTTCCACCAGAGGCCAGCACTTACACAGTCATCCTGGCTGATGTTCCAGAGTTGAAGTCGGAGTCTAAGGAATCCCTATCTGATATCTCTAGATCTGCTGCCACTGCTGCTGGGGCCCACGGACTTCCACAAGCGCGGGACCCGCTCTACGGGTGTGCCGCTGACTGTTACACCACCGCTGCGGGACTGCGACGCACTGGAAACACCTGCAGCCTCTTCCCGCAGCGGCCTCACCCCCCTGCCTTCGAAGCGATAGTATAATATTTCGCAGCACCCGCTTCGCGGGTGCTACTCACTACAGGAAAACTCCCGAGGATTCTAGATCTGCTGCCACTGCTGCTGGGGCCCACGGACTTCCACAAGCACGGGACCCGCTCTACGGGTGTGCCGCTGACTGTTACACCACCGCTGCGGGACTGCGTGGCACTGTAAACACCTGCAGCCTCTTCCCGCAGCGGCCACGCCCCCCTACCTTCTGCGATAGTATAACATTTCGCAGCACCCGCTTCGCGGGTGCTACTCACTACAGGAAAACTCCAGAGGATTCTAGATCTGCTGCCACTGCTGCTGGGGCCCACGGACTTTCACAAGCGCGGGACCCGCTCTACGGGTGTGCCGCTGACTGTTACACCACCGCTGCGGGACTGCGAGGCATTGGAAACACCTGCAGCCTCTTCCCGCAGTGGCCATGCCCCCCTGCCTTCTGCGATAGTATATCATTTCGCAGCACCCGCTTCTCAGGTGCTACTCACTACAGGAAAACTCCAGAGGATTCTAGATCTGCTGCCACTGCTGCTGGGGCCCACGGACTTCCACAAGCGCAGGACCCGCTCTACGGGTATGCCGCTGACTGTTACACCACCGCTGCGGGACTGCGACGCACTGGAAACACCTGCAGCCTCTTCCCGCAGCGGCCTCACCCCCCTGCCTTCTGCGATAGTATAACATTTCGCAGCACCCGCTTCGCGGGTGCTACTCACTACAGGAAAACTCCAGAGGATTCTAGATCTGCTGCCACTGCTGCTGGGGCCCACGGACTTCCACAAGCGCGGGACCCACTCTACGGGTGTGCCGCTGACTGTTACACCACCGCTGTGGGACTGCGTGGCACTGTAAACACCTGCAGTCTCTTCCCGCAACGGCCACGCCCCCCTACCTTCTGCGATAGTATAACACTTCGCAGCACCCGCTTCGCGGGTGCTACTCACTACAGGAAAACTCCAGAGGATTCTAGATCTGCTGCCACTGCTGCTGGGGCCCACGGACTTCCACAAGCGCAGGACCCGCTCTACCGGTGTGCCGCTGACTGTTACACCACCGCTGCGGGACTGCGAGGCATTGGAAACACCTGCAGCCTCTTTCCACAGTGGCCACGCCCCCCTGCCTTCTGCGATAGTATAACATTTCGCAGCACCCGCTTCTCGGGTGCTACTCACTACAGGAAAACTCCAGAGGATTCTAGATCTGCTGCCACTGCTGCTGGGGCCCACGGACTTCCACAAGCGCAGGACCCGCTCTACGGGTGTGCCGCTGACTGTTACACCACCGCTGCGGGACAGCGAGACCCTGGAAACACCTGCAGCCTCTTCCCGCAGAGGCCATGCCCCCCTGCCTTCTGCGATAGTATAACATTTCGCAGCACCCGCTTTGCGGGTGCTACTCACTACAGGAAAACTCCCAAGGATTCTAGATCTGCTGCCACTGCTGCTGGGGCCCACGGACTTCCACAAGCACGGGACCCGCTCTACGGGTGTGCCGCTGACTGTTACACCACCGCTGCGGGACTGCGAGGCATTGGAAACACCTGCAGCCTCTTCCCGCAGCGGCCACGCCCCCCTGCCTTCTGCGATAGTATAACATTTCGCAGCACCCGCTTTGCGGGTGCTACTCACTACAGGAAAACTCCAGAGGATTCTAGATCTGCTGCCACTGCTGCTGGGGCCCACGGACTTCCACTAGCGCGGGACCCGCTCTACGGGTGTGCCGCTGACTGTTACACCACCGCTGCGGGACTGCGAGGCATTGGAAACACCTGCAGCCTCTTCCCGCAGCGGCCACGCTCCCCTGCCTTCTGTGATAGTATAACATTCCGCTGCACCCGCTTCGCGGGTGCTACTCACTACAGGAAATCTCCCGAGGATTCTAGATCTGCTGCCACTTCTGCTGGGGCCCACGGACTTCCACAAGCGCGGGACCCGCTCTACGGGTGTGCCGCTGACTGTTACACCACCGCTGCGGGACTGCGAGGCTCTGGAAACACCTGCAGCCTCTTCCCGCAGCGGCCTCACCCCCCTGCCTTCTGCGATAGTATAACATTTCGCAGCACCTGCTTTGCGGGTGCTACTCACTACAGGAAAACTCCTGAGGATTCTAGATCTGCTGCCACTGCTGCTGGGGCCCACGGACTTCCAAAAGTGCGGGACCCGCTCTACGGGTGTGCCGCTGACTGTTACACCACCGCTGCGGGACTGCGTGGCACTGTAAACACCTGCAGCCTCTTCCCGCAGCAGCCACGCCCCCTTACCTTCTGCGATAGTATAACATTTCGCAGCACCCGCTTCGCGGGTGCTACTCAATACAGGAAAACTCCCGAGGATTCTAGATCTGCTGCCACTGCTGCTGGGGCCCATGGACTTCCGCAAGCGCGGGACCCGCTCTACGGGTGTGCCGCTGACTGTTACACCACCGCTGCGGGACTGCGAGGCATTGGAAACACCTGCAGCCTCTTCCCGCAGTGGCCATGCCCCCCTGCCTACTGCGATAGTATAACATTTCGCAGCACCCGCTTCTCGGGTGCTACTCACTACAGGAAAACTCCAGAGGATTCTAGATCTGCTGCCACTGCTGCTGGGGCCCACGGACTTCCACAAGCGCAGGACCCGCTCTACGGGTATGCCGCTGACTGTTACACCACCGCTGCGGGACTGCGACGCACTGGAAACACCTGCAGCCTCTTCCCGCAGCGGCCTCACCCCCCTGCCTTCTGCGATAGTATAACATTTTGCAGCACCCGCTTCGCGGGTGCTACTCACTACAGGAAAACTCCAGAGGATTCTAGATCTGCTGCCACTGCTGCTGGGGCCCACGGACTTCCACAAGCGCGGGACCCACTCTACGGGTGTGCCGCTGACTGTTACACCACCGCTGCGGGACTGCGTGGCACTGTAAACACCTGCAGTCTCTTCCCGCAGCGGCCACGCCCCCCTACCTTCTGCGATAGTATAACACTTCGCAGCACCCGCTTCGCGGGTGCTACTCACTACAGGAAAACTCCAGAGGATTCTAGATCTGCTGCCACTGCTGCTGGGGCCCACGGACTTCCACAAGCGCGGGACCCGCTCTACGGGTGTGCCGCTGACTGTTACACCACCGCTGCGGGACTGCGAGACATTGGAAACACCTGCAGCCTCTTTCCGCAGTGGCCACGCCCCCCTGCCTTCTGCGATAGTATAACATTTCGCAGCACCCGCTTCTCGGGTGCTACTCACTACAGGAAAACTCCAGAGGATTCTAGATCTGCTGCCACTGCTGCTGGGGCCCACGGACTTCCACAAGCGCAGGACCCGCTCTACGGGTGTGCCGCTGACTGTTACACCACCGCTGCGGGACAGCGAGACCCTGGAAACACCTGCAGCCTCTTCCCGCAGAGGCCATGCCCCCCTGCCTTCTGCGATAGTATAACATTTCGCAGCACCCGCTTCGCGGGTGCTACTCACTACAGGAAAACTCCCAAGGATTCTAGATCTGCTGCCACTGCTGCTGGGGCCCACGGACTTCCACAAGCACGGGACCCGCTCTACGGGTGTGCCGCTGACTGTTACACCACCGCTGCGGGACTGCGAGGCATTGGAAACACCTGCAGCCTCTTCCCGCAGCGGCCACGCCCCCCTGCCTTCTGCGATAGTATAACATTTCGCAGCACCCACTTTGCGGGTGCTACTCACTACAGGAAAACTCCAGAGGATTCTAGATCTGCTGCCACTGCTGCTGGGGCCCACAGACTTCCACTAGCGCGGGACCCGCTCTACGGGTGTGCCGCTGACTGTTACACCACCGCTGCGGGACTGCGAGGCATTGGAAACACCTGCAGCCTCTTCCCGCAGCGGCCACGCTCCCCTGCCTTCTGCGATAGTATAACATTCCGCTGCACCTGCTTCGCGAGTGCTACTCACTACAGGAAATCTCCCGAGGATTCTAGATCTGCTGCCACTTCTGCTGGGGCCCACGGACTTCCACAAGCGCGGGACCCGCTCTACGGGTGTGCCGCTGACTGTTACACCACCGCTGCGGGACTGCGAGGCTCTGGAAACACCTGCAGCCTCTTCCCGCAGCGGCCTCACCCCCCTGCCTTCTGCGATAGTATAACATTTCGCAGCACCTGCTTTGCGGGTGCTACTCACTACAGGAAAACTCCTGAGGATTCTAGATCTGCTGCCACTGCTGCTGGGGCCCACGGACTTCCAAAAGTGCGGGACCCGCTCTACGGGTGTGCCGCTGACTGTTACACCACCGCTGCGGGACTGCGTGGCACTGTAAACACCTGCAGCCTCTTCCCGCAGCAGCCACGCCCCCCTACCTTCTGCGATAGTATAACATTTCGCAGCACCCGCTTCGCGGGTGCTACTCAATACAGGAAAACTCCCGAGGATTCTAGATCTGCTGCCACTGCTGCTGGGGCCCATGGACTTCCACAAGCGCGGGACCCGCTCTACGGGTGTGCCGCTGACTGTTACACCACCGCTGCGGGACTGCGAGGCATTGGAAACACCTGCAGCCTCTTCCCGCAGTGGCCACGCCCCCCTGCCTACTGCGATAGTATAACATTTCGCAGCACCCACTTCTCAGGTGCTACTCACTACAGGAAAACTCCTGAGGATTCTAGATCTGCTGCCACTGCTGCTGGGGCCCACGGACTTCCAAAAGTGCCGGACCCGCTCTACGGGTGTGCCGCTGACTGTTACACCACCGCTGCGGGACTGCGTGGCACTGTAAACACCTGCAGCCTCTTCCCGCAGCAGCCACGCCCCCCTACCTTCTGCGATAGTATAACATTTCGCAGCACCCGCTTCGCGGGTGCTACTCACTACAGGAAAACTCCCGAGGATTCTAGATCTGCTGCCACTGCTGCTGGGGCCCACGGACTTCCACAAGCGCGGGACCCGCTCTACGGGTGTGATGCTGACTGTTACACCACCGCTGCGGGACTGCAAGGCATTGGAAACACCTGCAGCCTCTTCCCACAGTGGCCACGCCCCCCTGCCTTCTGCAATAGTATAACATTTCGCAGCACCCGCTTCGCGGGTGCTACTCACTACAGGAAAACTCCAGAGGATTCTAGATCTGCTGCCACTGCTGCTGTGGCCCACGAACTTCCACAAGCGCGGGACCCGCTCTACGGGTGTGCCGCTGACTGTTACACCACTGCTGCGGGACTGCGAGGCATTGGAAACACCTGCAGCCTCTTCCCGCAGCAGCCACGCCCCCCTGCCTTTCGCGATAGTATAACATTTCGCAGCACCCGCTTCGCGGGTGCTAATCACTACAGGAAAACTCCAGAGGATTCTAGATCTGCTGCCACTGCTGCTGGGGCCCACGAACTTCCACAAGCGCGGGACCCGCTCTACGGGTGTGCCGCTGACTGTTACACCACCGCTGCGGGACTGCGAGGCATTGGAAACACCTGCAGCCTCTCCCCGCAGCAGCCACGCCCCCCTGCCTTCTGCGATAGTATAACATTCCGCAGCACCCGCTTTGCGGGTGCTACTCACTACAGGAAAACTCCAGAGGATTCTAGATCTGCTGCCACTGCTGCTGGGGCCCACGGACTTCCAAAAGCACGGGACCCGATCTACGGTTGTGCCGCTGACTGTTACACCACCGCTGCGGGACTGCGACACACTGGAAACACCTGCAGCCTCTTCCCGCAGCGGCCTCACCCCCCTGCCTTCTGCGATAGTATAACATTTCGCAGCACCCGCTTTGCGGGTGCTACTCACTACAGGAAAACTCCAGAGGATTCTAGATCTGCTGCCACTGCTGCTGGGGCCCACGGACTTCCACAAGCGCGGGACCCGCTCTACGGGTGTGCCGCTGACTGTTACACCACCGCTGCGGGACTGCGTGGCACTGTAAACAACTGCAGCCTCTTCCCGCAGCGGCCACACCCCCCTACCTTTTGCGATAGTATAACATTTCGCAGCACCCGCTTCGCGGGTGCTACTCACTACAGGGATACTCCCGAGGATTCTAGATCTGCTGCCACTGCTGCTGGGGCCCACGGACCTCCACAAGCGCGGGACCCGCTCTACGGGTGTGCCGCTGACTGTTACACCACCGCTGCGGGACTGCGAGGCATTGGAAACACCTGCTGCCTCTTCCCGCAGTGGCCACGCCCCCCTGCCTTCTGCGATAGTATAACATTTTGCAGCACCCGCTTCTCAGGTGCTACTCACTACAGGAAAACTCCCGAGGATTCTAGATCTGCTGCCACTGCTGCTGGGGCCCACGGACTTCCACAAGCGCAGGACCCGCTCTACGGGTGTGCCGCTGACTGTTACACCACCGCTGCGGGACAGCGAGACCCTGGAAACACCTGCAGCCTCTTCCCGCAGTGGCCACGCCCCCCTGCCTTCTGCGATAGTATAACATTTCGCAGCACCCGCTTCTCGGGTGCTACTCACTACAGGAAAACTCCCGGGGATTCTAGCTCTGCTGCCACTGCTGCTGGGGCCCACGGACTTCCACAAGCGCGGGACCCGCTCTACGGGTGTGCCGCTGACTGTTACACCACCGCTGCGGGACTGCGAGGCACTGGAGACACCTGCAGCCTCTTCCCGCAGCGGCCACGCCCCCCTGCCTTCTGCGATAGTATAACATTTCGCAGCACCCGCTTCGCGGGTGCTACTCACTACAGGAAATCTCCCGAGGATTCTAGATCTGCTGCCACTGCTGCTGGGGCCCACGGACTTCCAAAAAAGCGGGACCCGCTCTACAGGTGTGCCGCTGACTGTTACACCACCGCTGCAGGACTGCGAGGCACTGGAAACACTTGCAGCCTCTTCCCGCAGCGGCCACACCCCCCTGCCTTCTGCGATAGTATAACATTTTGCAGCACCTGGTTCGCGGGTGCCACTCACTGCAGGAAAAGTCCTGAGGATTCAAGATCTGCAGCCACTTTTGATTGGGGCCCACGGACTTCCACAAGCTCGGGACCCGCTCTACGGGTGTGCCGCTGACTGTTACACCACCGCTGCGGGACTGCGAGGCATTGGAAACACCTGCAGCCTCTTCCCGCTGCAGCCACGCCCCCTCGTCTTGAGGGCTATAAGAGCAGTCCAGGCTTCCCGCGAAGCGGGACGCGCGCGGGACGGAGCACAGGGTGAAGCCCGGGCAAAGGGCGGGCCGTTTGAGGTCGTTCGAGGACGGGAGAGACCGGGACCGGGCCACCCCCTCTGCACTTGACTGCAGTACTTAGTACCCCCACCCTTATCTGCCCATAAACAATGGCGACCAGAGAAACTAGGAGCAAGAGTGCGCTGGCTGCTGGTGCGGCAAAAGGTACATTGGATAATTATTTTGTTAAAGCTGGTTCACTCTTGATTGATGAGATAACGCTATTGGAAAGATGCATTTCCCAAGAAATAGACTGGGTACGGAGATCTTCCATGAGGCCCATAGCGCCCGCAAAGACACCAGAGAACAGACTTACTTGTGATGTTTTAGAGAATAGGGGAAATGTGACTGATGGGATGTTACTTTCATCTAATTGCAACAATTCCACCTTGTCTAATACTCAAAATAATTTGAGTGTTACAGAAGATCTTAGCCTTATACCTTTACCTACACCACACATTCAAGTACAGCAGCCCCTTCCCTCCCCCATTGATATCGCACTCAACACAGAAGGGATTATAGATACCTTGATTAGTCTCACTCAAGGGGAAAGGGAAGGTGCCATACCAAAAAGGAAAAAAGGGGCACATAAAAATGGAGGGCGTAAAGCCAAAATCGCGAAACATAATGACATTACAGAGGGTAGTAAAGCAGTACCAAGTAAAAAAGGGTCCCACCGATCAGATGAAACTATACCCCCTAATACCCCTATTCCGCAACACCGGACACTGAGCGTGGTAACCCCCTACCCGCCTGCAAACGCAGGAGACCATGACTGGATTCTGACCAGGATGGACGCACTCCTCAAGACACTTTTAACTCCCCTAGCCTCATGCTTATCTAGGATCGAAGCTAGGCTAACGTCACTCGAACAATCATCCACTCAACTGGCTGACACCACCAAGACACATAACATGTTAGCGAAAGGCGGGATTGAGGCAAGGACCAAGAAGACCACATCTAAGCCCCCCCCCTAAGACCACTGGGTTAGCTCCAGAAATACTACACATTCCAGACACTGTAGTACACACTGGCAACATTGAACTTACTCCACAAACACACCCCCTATCAGCACATACAGACACCCCTCAGGTGATTGATGGAAAGCAAAGACCAAACCACTCACATAAAGGAGCGGTTGATAAACAAGACGCACAGGCCACTATAAAAAAACATAGGCCTGTGAATCTTCCACCAGAGGCCAGCACTTACACAGTCATCCTGGCTGATGTTCCAGAGTTGAAGTCGGAGTCTAAGGAATCCCTATCTGATATCTCTAGATCTGCTGCCACTGCTGCTGGGGCCCACGGACTTCCACAAGCGCGGGACCCGCTCTACGGGTGTGCCGCTGACTGTTACACCACCGCTGCGGGACTGCGACGCATTGGAAACACCTGCAGCCTCTTCCCGCAGCGGCCTCACCCCCCTGCCTTCGAAGCGATAGTATAATATTTCGCAGCACCCGCTTCGCGGGTGCTACTCACTACAGGAAAACTCCCGAGGATTCTAGATCTGCTGCCACTGCTGCTGGGGCCCACGGACTTCCACAAGCACGGGACCCGCTCTACGGGTGTGCCGCTGACTGTTACACCACCGCTGCGGGACTGCGTGGCACTGTAAACACCTGCAGCCTCTTCCCGCAGCGGCCACGCCCCCCTACCTTCTGCGATAGTATAACATTTTGCAGCACCCGCTTCGCGGGTGCTACTCACTACAGGAAAACTCCAGAGGATTCTAGATCTGCTGCCACTGCTGCTGGGGCCCACGGACTTTCACAAGCGCGGGACCCGCTCTACGGGTGTGCCGCTGACTGTTACACCACCGCTGCGGGACTGCGAGGCATTGGAAACACCTGCAGCCTCTTCCCGCAGTGGCCATGCCCCCCTGCCTTCTGCGATAGTATATCATTTCGCAGCACCCGCTTCTCGGGTGCTACTCACTACAGGAAAACTCCAGAGGATTCTAGATCTGCTGCCACTGCTGCTGGGGCCCACGGACTTCCACAAGCGCAGGACCCGCTCTACGGGTATGCCGCTGACTGTTACACCACCGCTGCGGGACTGCGACGCACTGGAAACACCTGCAGCCTCTTCCCACAGCGGCCTCACCCCCCTGCCTTCTGCGATAGTATAACATTTCGCAGCACCCGCTTCGCGGGTGCTACTCACTACAGGAAAACTCCAGAGGATTCTAGATCTGCTGCCACTGCTGCTGGGGCCCACGGACTTCCACAAGCGCGGGACCCACTCTACGGGTGTGCCGCTGACTGTTACACCACCGCTGCGGGACTGCGTGGCACTGTAAACACCTGCAGTCTCTTCCCGCAACGGCCACGCCCCCCTACCTTCTGCGATAGTATAACACTTCGCAGCACCCGCTTCGCGGGTGCTACTCACTACAGGAAAACTCCAGAGGATTCTAGATCTGCTGCCACTGCTGCTGGGGCCCACGGATTTCCACAAGCGCAGGACCCGCTCTACCGGTGTGCCGCTGACTGTTACACCACCGCTGCGGGACTGCGAGGCATTGGAAACACCTGCAGCCTCTTTCCGCAGTGGCCATGCCCCCCTGCCTTCTGCGATAGTATAACATTTCGCAGCACCCGCTTCTCGGGTGCTACTCACTACAGGAAAACTCCAGAGGATTCTAGATCTGCTGCCACTGCTGCTGGGGCCCACGGACTTCCACAAGCGCAGGACCCGCTCTACGGGTGTGCCGCTGACTGTTACACCACCGCTGCGGGACAGCGAGACCCTGGAAACACCTGCAGCCTCTTCCCGCAGAGGCCATGCCCCCCTGCCTTCTGCGATAGTATAACATTTCGCAGCACCCGCTTCGCGGGTGCTACTCACTACAGGAAAACTCCCAAGGATTCTAGATCTGCTGCCACTGCTGCTGGGGCCCACAGACTTCCACAAGCACGGGACCCTCTCTACGGGTGTGCCGCTGACTGTTACACCACCGCTGCGGGACTGCGAGGCATTGGAAACACCTGCAGCCTCTTCCCGCAGCGGCCACGCCCCCTCTGCCTTCTGCGATAGTATAACATTTCGCAGCACCCGCTTTGCGGGTGCTACTCACTACAGGAAAACTCCAGAGGATTCTAGATCTGCTGCCACTGCTGCTGGGGCCCACGGACTTCCACTAGCGCGGGACCCGCTCTACGGGTGTGCCGCTGACTGTTACACCACCGCTGCGGGACTGCGAGGCATTGGAAACACCTGCAGCCTCTTCCCGCAGCGGCCACGCTCCCCTGCCTTCTGCGATAGTATAACATTCCGCTACTCACTACAGGAAATCTCCCGAGGATTCTAGATCTGCTGCCACTTCTGCTGGGGCCCACGGACTTCCACAAGCGCGGGACCCGCTCTACGGGTGTGCCGCTGACTGTTACACCACCGCTGCGGGACTGCGAGGCTCTGGAAACACCTGCAGCCTCTTCCCGCAGCGGCCTCACCCCCCTGCCTTCTGCGATAGTATAACATTTCGCAGCACCTGCTTTGCGGGTGCTACTCACTACAGGAAAACTCCTGAGGATTCTAGATCTGCTGCCACTGCTGCTGGGGCCCACGGACTTCCACAAGCGCAGGACCCGCTCTACGGGTGTGCCGCTGACTGTTACACCACCGCTGCGGGACAGCGAGACCCTGGAAACACCTGCAGCCTCTTCCCGCAGAGGCCATGCCCCCCTGCCTTCTGCGATAGTATAACATTTCGCAGCACCCGCTTCGCGGGTGCTACTCACTACAGGAAAACTCCCAAGGATTCTAGATCTGCTGCCACTGCTGCTGGGGCCCACGGACTTCCACAAGCACGGGACCCACTCTACGGGTGTGCCGCTGACTGTTACACCACCGCTGCGGGACTGCGAGGCATTGGAAACACCTGCAGCCTCTTCCCGCAGCGGCCACGCCCCCCTGCCTTCTGCGATAGTATAACATTTCGCAGCACCCGCTTTGCGGGTGCTACTCACTACAGGAAAACTCCAGAGGATTCTAGATCTGCTGCCACTGCTGCTGGGGCCCACAGACTTCCACTAGCGCGGGACCCGCTCTACGGGTGTGCCGCTGACTGTTACACCACCGCTGCGGGACTGCGAGGCATTGGAAACACCTGCAGCCTCTTCTCGCAGCGGCCACGCTCCCCTGCCTTCTGCGATAGTATAACATTCCGCTGCACCTGCTTCGCGAGTGCTACTCACTACAGGAAATCTCCCGAGAATTCTAGATCTGCTGCCACTTCTGCTGGGGCCCACGGACTTCCACAAGCGCGGGACCCGCTCTACGGGTGTGCCGCTGACTGTTACACCACCGCTGTGGGACTGCGAGGCTCTGGAAACACCTGCAGCCTCTTCCCGCAGCGGCCTCACCCCCCTGCCTTCTGCGATAGTATAACATTTCGCAGCACCTGCTTTGCGGGTGCTACTCACTACAGGAAAACTCCTGAGGATTCTAGATCTGCTGCCACTGCTGCTGGGGCCCACGGACTTCCAAAAGTGCGGGACCCGCTCTACGGGTGTGCCGCTGACTGTTACACCACCGCTGCGGGACTGCGTGGCACTGTAAACACCTGCAGCCTCTTCCCGCAGCAGCCACGCCCCCCTACCTTCTGCGATAGTATAACATTTCGCAGCACCCGCTTCGCGGGTGCTACTCAATACAGGAAAACTCCAGAGGATTCTAGATCTGCTGCCACTGCTGCTGGGGCCCATGGACTTCCACAAGCGCGGGACCCGCTCTACGGGTGTGCCGCTGACTGTTACACCACCGCTGCGGGACTGCGAGGCATTGGAAACACCTGCAGCCTCTTCCCGCAGTGGCCACGCCCCCCTGCCTACTGCGATAGTATAACATTTCGCAGCACCCACTTCTCAGGTGCTACTCACTACAGGAAAACTCCTGAGGATTCTAGATCTGCTGCCACTGCTGCTGGGGCCCACGGACTTCCACAAGCGCGGGACCCGCTCTACGGGTGTGCCGCTGACTGTTACACCACCGCTGCGGGACAGCGAGACCCTGGAAACACCTGCAGCCTCTTCCCGCAGAGGCCATGCCCCCCTGCCTTCTGCGATAGTATAACATTTCGCAGCACCCGCTTCGCGGGTGCTACTCACTACAGGAAAACTCCCGAGGATTCTAGATCTGCTGCCACTGCTGCTGGGGCCCACGGACTTCCACAAGCGCGGGACCCGCTCTACTGGTGTGCCGCTGACTGTTACACCACCGCTGCGGGACTGCGAGGCACTGGAGACACCTGCAGCCTCATCTCCCTGCGGCCACGGCCCCCTGCCTTCTGCGATAGTATAACATTTTGCAGCACCCGCTTCGTGGGTGCTACTCACCACAGGAAATCTCCCGAGGATTCTAGATCTGCTGCCACTGCTGCTGGGGCCCACGGACTTCCACAAACGCGGGACCCGCTCTACGGGTGTGCCGCTGACTGTTACACCACCGCTGCGGGACTGTGAGGCATTGGAAACACCTGCAGCCTCTTCCCGCAGCGGCCACGCCCCCTCGTCTTGAGGGCTATAGGAGCAGTCCAGGCTCCCCGCGAAGCGGGACGCGCGCGGGACGGAGCACAGGGCGAAGCCCGGGCAAAGGGCGGGCCGTTTGAGGTTGTTCGAGGACGGGAGAGACCGGGACCGGGCCACCCCCTCTGCACTTGACTGCAGTACTCAGTACCCCCACCCTTATCTGCCCATAAACAATGGCGACCAGAGAAACTAGGAGCAAGAGTGCGCTGGCTGCTGGTGCGGCAAAAGGTACATTGGATAATTATTTTGTTAAAGCTGGTTCACTCTTGATTGATGAGATAACGCTATTGGAAAGATGCATTTCCCAAGAAATAGACTGGGTACGGAGATCTTCCATGAGGCCCATAGCGCTCACAAAGACACCAGAGAACAGACTTACTTGTGATGTTTTAGAGAACAGGGGAAATGTGACTGATGGGCTGTTACTTTCATCTAATTGCAACAATTCCACCTTGTCTAATACTCAAAATAATTTGAGTGTTACAGAAGATCTTAGCCTTATACCTTTACCTCCACCACATATTCAAGTACAGCAGCCCCTTCCCTCTCCCATTGATATCGCACTCAACACAGAAGGGATTATAGATACCTTGATTGGTCTCACTCAAGGGGAAAAGGACGGCGCCATACCAAAAAGGAAAAAAAGGGCACATAAAAATGGAGGGCGTAAAGCCAAAATCGCGAAACATAATGACATTACAGAGGGTAGTAAAGCAGGACCAAGTAAAAAAGGGTCCCACCGATCAGATGAAACTATACCCCCTAATACCCCTATTCCGCAACACCGGACACTGAGCGTGGTAACCCCCTCCACGCCTGCAAACGCAGGAGCCCGTGACTGGATTCTGACCAGGATGGAAGCACTCCTCAAGACACTTTTAACTCCCCTAGCCTCATGCTTATCTAGGATCGAAGCTAGGCTAACGTCACTCGAACAATCAACCACTCAACTGGCTGACACCACCAAGACACATAACATGTTAGCGAAAGGCGGGATTGAGGCAAGGACCAAGAAGACCACATCTAAGCCCCCCCCCTAAGACCACTGGGTTAGCCCCAGAAATACTACACATTCCAGACACTGTAGTACACACTGGCAACATCCCTGTCATTGAACTTACTCCAAAAACACACCCCCTATCAGCACATACTGACACCCCTCAGGTGATTGATGGAAAGCAAAGACCAAACCACTCACTTAAAAGAGCGGTTGATAAACAAGACGCACAGGCCACTATAAAAAAATATAGGCCTGTGAATCTTCCACCAGAGGCCAGCACTTACACAGTCATCCTGGCTGGTGTTCCAGAGTTGAAGTCGGAGTCTAAGGAATCCCTATCTGCTCTTAAGAATAAGGTCACTAATTGGCTTTCCACGAACAGACCCCTACCACAGGGAATTACCAGTAGGGTACTTAGGGTGAGGAGAGTCCCATGGCTTGGCTACACAGATAAGTCGATCAACGGAGACTGTGTTATAATCAATTTTAGTGACCCTAGGACAGTCGCCCACATCTGTAGTTGGCCACATTTCGAACAGGGGACATCCATTCAGTCGCTACCTCTATCCTTCTTCTATCCCCCGTGCATAATCCGTACGAGGAAGAGGGCTGGCACACTATCCCTAGGAGAGGGAGAGGTTGGGCAGACAGAGATAGGAGTGACTACTACTATCCCCCACAACATCAGATACACCGGCCAGTTTACTTTCCAACATCTAATAGATATAGCTGTCTGGATATGGTGGACTGACTTAATCATGGTATGAGAAGGGAAAAGGGAGACTTCTAGGGTATACATACTGAGGGAAATACTGCTCTCCCATCCACTACCCATGTCAGTCCTCATAAGATCTTTCACTGTGGTACACCTCACAACATACACCTAGGCACTCTTCGAGAAAACAGGGACTCCCCAGCTAATCGAAAGGTCCCTGGAACCAAGGAACAGGAATATCTTCCTGGTACTCTATCAACGACCCCATCAAAAGATAACAGCAGGGATACAGCGACATCCAATGCATCAATTTTAAATTCTGAATCATCCTCACTTAACATACTGTCCTGTAATGTGGCCGGTCTGGGGAATAAAATGAACTGCCCAGACTGGAGCTCATTCATTGAGGGTAAGGACATATGCCTATTCCAGGAAACATGGTCTAGAGTGACAGTTCTTAGAACGGGTTTCGCTGTTTTCTCTGCTCCGGCAAAATGGGGAGGGAAGGGGCGTCCCTCGGGAGGCCTGGCAACTTGGGTGGCTGTTGATCTGGGATGTAAGGCATCAACTATCCCTCCAGCTTCCAATGACATCCTCGGGGTCCTGTTGGAGTGGCCAAATTCCTATCAGCTGATTGTGATAAATATTTATTCAAGACCAGTAAATATCACAAGTG
Source organism: Lissotriton vulgaris (assembly GCF_964263255.1). Taxonomy (NCBI): domain Eukaryota; kingdom Metazoa; phylum Chordata; class Amphibia; order Caudata; family Salamandridae; genus Lissotriton; species Lissotriton vulgaris. Next base: position 660,044 of record NW_028247233.1, read on the forward strand.
AGTCAGATACCATTGACCAACTTTCGGCTTTCCTAAATGACATCCCACAGGGCACACCATTCCGGGTGGGTGGCGATTTCAACTGCCACTTCAAACCCCTTCCTGGTCTACTGGATGGACTATCGGGGGAGGACGATGCGGTATGGGTGGTACCTCCCTCGGCTGCCCCCCACCAAGAGCCTGGACACCTCTAGCCCTTCAAATTACAGCTTTAACTCTGAGGTGGGGTATACGAGCATGTAACGGACGAGTGAGCTCCGATATTCCGCCTAAGTGTACTTATCACAGAGAGGGTAGGGGATCTAGACTGGACTATATCTAGGTTCAGCTTCCCATGTGGCCGCATATCATTGATTTCAAGGTAACATCTAGAGAGGATAGTGACCATAATGCCCTGGAATTGATGTATGCGATCCATGGACTAGAGGACAGAGGGGGCAAGTCAGATGACGCTGCATTAGGGTTAACACTAACAAATAATAGGCGGCGTGTGAGATGGGAGAAGTTGGCTTCTAACCCGGACAAGGTGTGTGAGCTATATTCCCGAGTCACACCGATCCTTGGAAAGGTGTGCAGGATTATGGAGCTCCCTTTGGCTCAGGAAAGACAAAAGGAATTGGGGAAGGCACATGAGCATCTCATTGAGTCTGTGTCTGACGTCCTTTTCACTTCAGGAAAGAGACGTCACCACGATTGCCCCAATTGGTACAATCATGCTTGCAGGAAGGCCAAAACGGATCTTCTGACATCTATTAAGGAAGGTGTAGACAGGTCAATCATCCAGGCAAGAAGAAGGGACTACAAGAACCTAATTATTAACGTCAAAGGCGAATGGGAACATGAAAGATGGGAACATCTCGCCAGAACATTAGCCACTAGGGACTCCCGTAAAGTTTGGTGCATAGTTAATACAGGGACTGAGGAGTTAGCCCCGGCAATTGAGCCCAACATTTCAGCCAAAACATGGCAGGCTAATTTCCACTCGTTATATAAGGCTCTAGAGGATCAAACTTATGATACCTTGCTAAACTTTGCTTCAGCAATAGTGGGAGAACCTTTTACAGAGATGGAAGTCCGAGCAGCTATTAAAGGGCTCACAACAGGCAAAGCGCCCGGTTTGGATGGCTTGCCGGGTGACTTATTTAAGCAAGAGCCCGAGGTTTGGGCTCCCTATTTGGTCTTGATATTCAATGCCGTCATAGGGGGCATGGAGGTCCCCTGTACTTGGCTGGGCGCGGAGATTGTTCCAATATACAAAAAGGGATCCCCTCTGCTCCCAGCCAACTACAGGCCCATTAGTCTCATAGATGTCCCCCAGAAGGTATTCGGGAGGCTGATATTAGATCGCCTCCAAAACTGGATAGAGGAGTTTTCCATTTTGAGCCCTTATCAGGCGGGATTTAGAAGAGGGGTATCCACTTTGGACCAGATATTCCGCCTGAACCTCCTTTTTGGAAGACTGTGGCACTGGAGGGCGGCAGCTTGTACACGGTATTCGTTGACTTGCGTGCCGCCTTCGACTTAGTACCTAGAGACAGACTTTGGTCTGTACTGCGGGAGATGGGCATCCCGGTGGATATCTTGGATATCCTGATAAGGCTGCACAAGGGAAATTTTGCACGTATCAAGTGTGGGAGAAACGGGGCATTATCCGATAAGTTCTCTGTTGACAGGGGGGTGAGACAGGGATGCGTGCTTACACCAACCCTGTTCTGCCTCTTTGTCAATGGGGTGATGGCCCACCTGACTAGGATCAAGGACATTGATGCTCCCAAGTTAAGCGGCAGCAGGGTGCCCCGCAATAATGTTTGTGGATGACACCCTGCTGCTGTCAAAATCTCCCATGGGAATACAAAGAGTCCTGGATGGGTTTTCAGTATTTTGTGTGGAGCGGGGGCTTGAGATCAATGTGCTAAAAACCAAATTCATGGTTCTCAACCCCCCGCCCACAACGCGCCCAAACCCTATCTTAGGTGGAATGAAACTAGAAAGGGTCTCTACCTTCGAATATCTGGGCGTAACGATCAACCAGGATATGACCTGGGACACACACCAGGCAAAGGCCAATATGAAATTGGTCCAACGAACGGGTGGGATTTCCAGGATGCTAAATCAGTCGACCCACAAACCTATCAGTGCAGCCCTAGAAATCTACAAAATGCAGGCTAGAGGGGCAGTCTTATATGGAAGTGAACTATGGGGCTATTGCCCAGCTCAAAACCTACAGGTCACCGAAAATAATTTCATCAGGCAGATGGCGGCTTTACCCCTAAGTACCCCGCTCCTTCCACTGAGACTTGACCTCGGTCTAAGACCCATTGAGGAGGAGTTGGGATCAAGACCAATCACCTTCTGGCGCCGTATCTGGAGTACGCCAGAACTTACGAGTTATAGGGACGAGCTTCAAGAGATTCTCTCTCTACCTAAGTCAAGACAAAATCCATGGCTAAGTTACATTAAACTAACATGTGAGAAATTAGGTAGACCAGAATTATGGATAGACCCGGCCAACACATGCAACAGGATTCCACGAAAGCTCTTAGTGACAGAGTTTCGCGAGATGAAGCTCGCAGCCACAGTGGGGAAATTACGGGAGGGGTCCCTTACAGAACAGTTTCTAAGGTTTAAAGATGTGCACTTGTTGGAATGTGTGCTAGATGACATTTCTCCGGCCTTCACTAGGAAAATTTTCCTGCAATGGCGATATGGCACATTTCCCACAAGGGTTTTCACTAAACACTGGGATCAGTCCTCTTCAAGTGAGCACTACCCGTCATGCGCACATCATCTGGAAGATGATCTTCACATTATATTTTTTTGTAGAGCTTATCGAAGACCCAGGAAATATTGGCTCGTCCCCCTCCTCAAAAAATTGGGTTTCACCCGCTACCTTCCAGCATACAGGATGTTAAAAACGGACCTGTCACCTATTATTGTATTTGGGGTAGCTAAATTCTTGACTGGGATGTGGCACATTCGTAATCTCTTTTTCAAAAAAAAACATGAGGAAGACCTGTTACAAATGAAATGTTTTTATAAAATGCATTTGACATAATTGATCATGCTTTTTTATACCATTTTTAAATGTTTTAATGTCACATGGATATTATTGTGAGTTTAAAATGTATGTATTTTTTCTGCATCTTTTATGATCTAAAAGTGATCGAAATAAAGATTGAAAAAAATGAAATGAAAGTCCCAAATCACGCCTGGGAGAACATAAAGAATATCAGGAAGCTGTATACAAAGCAAATCTGGAAGGACCAGAATGCAAAACAGGAGATATTCTGGACAAAGTTACTTTCCATAGCCAAATAAACTTACAGACTCTTCTGGGAACTAGTAAATGGTACAACAAGATCAAAACAAGTAATAAATAATTCCTCCATAACTGAGACAGGATGGGCAGCACATTTGAAGACCTCACACCATTCCTTAAAAGAGAAACGGACAACAACTACAAATCTCTGGAGCCCAGACACTCAGGGAAGAACTCAACTGGACCACAAGACCTTAGTACCATCCTAGCTCTACCAGTAATCACGGTCAGTCAACCCCACTCAGTATAAAACGTATCCAAAATATTAAAATCGAAACGCAACTACGGGGCTCTGGACCAAATGGCATTCCGCAAGCCATCTTCAGGAGAGATTCTGATTATTGGGCAACTCCATTGGCGGGCCTCTATAATGAGATCTGCACAACAAATAGCATTCCCTTCAGCTAAAAAGTGTTAATCCTCAATCCGATCTTAAAGGGAGGTCACAGGTCGGACCCGGCAAATTACAGGCTAATTGCACTAATCAATGTTTTTCGTTTGTCCTCATTTGCCTCCAAAAACACCATTCCATTTGCTCTTATGGATGGGGTATCATGCCCTTTTTGTGCTTGAAGCAGGGAGAGGAAGAAGAGAGACAAGAGTTTTCAACCTTTACCGCTCTCATTTGTTTGAAACTCAGTCTTCTTCAAAAAATCCCTTGCTATTACTCCACTCCCCAACTCATTAAACAGAAAAAGGGGAAGGAAAGAGGAGAATAGATAGCCAGATGAGGCAGCGGAGGCATAATCATAGGACTACATTGTTTTGTTGCTCACACCAATCTAGTAAGGGAGACCAAAAATCATGCTTTTTGAGACCCTTCATATCCAATCTAGCAACATATTTAACAAAGCGTACCCAGTCATCAAATTTGGGAGGGCCCCGTCTACCGACTGTTTGTAGATTTCTCTATGCGCCAGCAGCAAAGAATAAGAGATCAGCCTTACCTCGTTTTTCAAAGTTTTTGTAGGGAAATCTACACATCCAAAGATAACAAGCAAAACGCTTACCTTGATGTCAATCTTCAGCATATTAGACAAGGCCCTACTCACATCATTCCAAAATGGCTGAATCTCTGGTCAATCCACAAACATGTGTATGTCGTCCTCTTTCAAACTGCCACACTTATGGCAAGCTACATCCCCTCCTCTCCCAAATAAGCATGGGCGGAAAATCCGTTCCGCTCGCGGATTTTGCGGATTTTCGGTAAATTCGCAATCTGCGAATGCTCGCGAATTTACCGAAAATCCGCAAATTCGCAGGCAGCGGATTTTTTTTTCTTGGTGATACAATTTTGCGGCGCGCGGCGTTCACTTACCTTCATTCAGCGTTTGCCGAGTTGTTTTTCTCGATATTTTGCGAGTGCTGCGCCATTTTGGATTTTGCTGCGGGATCCCGCGGGAGTTTGGCGAGCGCGATTACGTCATCGCAGCTTGCCACCTTGCACAGCGAGAGTTTGTCAACGCGAGTACGCCGTGATCACGTATCGCGGGAGTTCGCAATTGCAAACACGTACATGCGGCGGGCAGCAACAATCTCGCACTCGCGAAAATACAAAATTTGCAATTCTGCACAAGAAATCCACCAGCAAGCAGCATAAACCTTCTGGAAATGATGATTTTTATCAGAATAACTTCTCAGGTTGACATTTGCCTGCACTTTTTTTTGCAAGGAGTCCATTTTGGGGGGGGGGGAAGGAAGTGCCCCACAGTCTCCAACTTCCTGTGCCTGTTCAGCAGGCTCCTCCCAGTGCTTTCTTCATGTGCTGGTCACTTTCATTCGGATTCTTCACCTGGAAGGATTACTTTTTGTGGATGCTGCTGGATATTTGGATTTGAGGCCTTTTTGACTTTCTTTGGATCACTTTTGGATTAGAAATTTCACAAGTAAGTTTGTTTGGGGCATTACAGTTGCTGCAACTACAATTTTGGAATTTTCGATTTTTTGGCTGTTTTGGGGCCTTTTGCCCAGGGGTAGTGAGTGATGCATGGGCCTAGTCTTTCTGTGGGGTGTCTTGAATTTAAACACCATGGAGGGCCTGGATGGCTTGGGATTGTGCTGATTTTTCTGTGATTTTCGTTTTTTTGGACTGTTGTTGTGGCCTTTTCACCAGGGGTAGTGAGTGGTGCATGAGCCTAGTCTTTCTGTGGGGTGTCTTGAATTTATACATCATGGAGGGCATGGATGGCATGGGATTGTGCTGATTTTTCTGTGTTTTTTGATTTTTGGGGTGTTCATAGGGACAGGCCATATGGGTGAGGGCCATTTTGAGTGTTGCTACAGGCAGGCCCTGGCCATGTGCTGGGAGGCAGGGGGCCATTTTGAATGCAGGCAGTGTTCTTAGGTCTGCAACCATTTTGCCTAGCTTTCAACCTTTATGCCCAGGGGTAGTGAGTGATGCATGGGCCTAGTCTTTCTGTGGGGTGTCTTGAATTTAAACATCATGGAGGGCCTGTATGACTTGGGATTGTGCTGATTTTTCTGTGATTTTCGTTTTTTTGGGCTGTTGTTGTGGCCTTTTCACCAGGGGTAGTGAGTGGTGCATGAGCCTAGTCTCTCTGTGGGGTGTCTTGAATTTATACATCATGGAGGGCATGGATGGCATGGGATTGTGCTGAGTTTTCTGTGTTTTTCGATTTTTGGGGGTGTTCATAGGGACAGGCCATGTGGGTGGGGGCCATTTTGAGTGCTGCTGCAGGCAGGCCCTGGCCATGTGCTGGGAGGCAGGGGGCCATTTTGAATGCAGGCAGTGTTCTTAGGTCTGCTACCATTTTGCCTAGCTTTCAACCTTTATGCCCAGGGGTAGTGAGTGATGCATGGGCCTAGTCTTTCTGTGGGGTGTCTTGAATTTAAACATCATGGAGGGCCTGGATGGCTTGGGATTGTGCTGATTTTTCTGTGATTTTCGTTTTTTTGGGCTGTTGTTGTGGCCTTTTCACCAGGGGTAGTGAGTGGTGCATGAGCCTAGTCTTTCTGTGGGGTGTCTGGAATTTATACATCATGGAGGGCATGGATGGCATGGGATTGTGCTGATTTTTCTGTGTTTTTAGATTTTTGGGGTGTTCATAGGGACAGGCCATATGGGTGGGGGCCATTTTGAGTGCTGCTACAGGCAGGCCCTGGCCATGTGCTGGGAGGCAGGGGGCCATTTTGAATGCAGGCAGTGTTCTTAGGTCTGTAACCATTTTGCCTAGCTTTCAACCTTTATGCCCAGGGGTAGTGAGTGATGCATGGGCCTAGTCTTTCTGTGGGGTGTCTTGAATTTAAACATCTTGGAGGGCCTGGATGGCTTGGGATTGTGCTGATTTTTCTGTGATTTTCGTGTTTTTGGGCTGTTGTTGTGGCCTTTTCACCAGGGGTAGTGAGTGGTTCATGAGCCTAGTCTCTCTGTGGGGTGTCTTGAATTTATACATCATGGAGGGCATGGATGGCATGGGATTGTGCTGATTTTTCTGTGTTTTTCGATTTTTTTGGGGTGTTCATAGGGACAGGCCATGTGGGTGGGGGCCATTTTGAGTGCTGCTACAGGCAGGCCCTGGCCATGTGCTGGGAGGCAGGGGGTCATTTTGAATGCAGGCAGTGTTCTTAGGTCTGCAACAATTTTGCCTACCTTTCAACCTTTATGCCCAGGGGTAGTGAGTGATGCATAGGCCTAGTCTTTCTGTGGGTTGTCTTGAATTTAAACATCATGGAGGGCCTGGATGGCTTCGGATTGTGCTGATTTTTCTGTGATTTTCGTTTTGTTGGGCTGTTGTTGTGGCCTTTTCACCAGGGGTAGTGAGTGGTGCATGAGCCTAGTCTTTCTGTGGGGTGTCTTGAATTTATACATCACGGAGGGCATGGATGGCCTGGGATTGTGCTGATTTTTCTGTGTTTTTCGATTTTTTGGGGTGTTCATAGGGACAGGCCATGTGGGTGGGGGCTGTTTTGAGTGCTGCTACAGGCAGGCCCTGGCCATGTGCTGGGAGGCAGGGGGCCATTTTGAATGCAGGCAGTGTTCTTAGGTCTGCAACCATTTTGCCTAGCTTTCAACCTTTATGCCCAGGGGTAGTGAGTGATGCATGGGCCTAGTCTTTCTGTGGGGTGTCTTGAATTTAAACATCATGGATGGCCTGGATGGCTTGGGATTGTGCTGATTTTTCTGTGATTTTCGTTTTTTTGGGGTGTTGTTGTGGCCTTTTCACCAGGGGTAGTGAGTGGTGCATGAGCCTAGTCTCTCTGTGGGGTGTCTTGAATTTATACATCATGGAGGGCATGGATGGCATGGGATTGTGCTGAGTTTTCTGTGTTTTTTTATTTTTTGGGGTGTTCATAGGGACAGGCCATGTGGGTGGGGGCCATTTTGAGTGCTGCTACAGGCAGGCCCTGGCCATGTGCTGGGAGGCAGGGGGCCATTTTGAATGCAGGCAGTGTTCTTAGGTCTGTAACCATTTTGCCTAGCTTTCAACCTTTATGCCCAGGGGTAGTGAGTGATGCATGGGCCTAGTCTTTCTGTGGGGTGTCTTGAATTTAAACATCTTGGAGGGCCTGGATGGCTTGGGATTGTGCTGATTTTTCTGTGATTTTCGTGTTTTTGGGCTGTTGTTGTGGCCTTTTCACCAGGGGTAGTGAGTGGTTCATGAGCCTAGTCTCTCTGTGGGGTGTCTTGAATTTATACATCATGGAGGGCATGGATGGCATGGGATTGTGCTGATTTTTCTGTGTTTTTCGATTTTTTGGGGTGTTCATAGGGACAGGCCATGTGGGTGGGGGCCATTTTGAGTGCTGCTACAGGCAGGCCCTGGCCATGTGCTGGGAGGCAGGGGGCCATTTTGAATGCAGGCAGTGTTCTTAGGTCTGCAACCATTTTGCCTAGCTTTCAACCTTTATGCCCAGGGGTAGTGAGTGATGCATGGGCCTAGTCTTTCTGTGGGTTGTCTTGAATTTAAACATCATGGAGGGCCTGGATGGCTTCGGATTGTGCTGATTTTTCTGTGATTTTCGTTTTTTTGGGCTGTTGTTGTGGCCTTTTCACCAGGGGTAGTGAGTGGTGCATGAGCCTAGTCTTTCTGTGGGGTGTCTTGAATTTATACATCACGGAGGGCATGGATGGCCTGGGATTGTGGTGATTTTTCTGTGTTTTTCGATTTTTTGGGGTGTTCATAGGGACAGGCCATGTGGGTGGGGGCTGTTTTGAGTGCTGCTACAGGCAGGCCCTGGCCATGTGCTGGGAGGCAGGGGGCCATTTTGAATGCAGGCAGTGTTCTTAGGTCTGCAACCATTTTGCCTAGCTTTCAACCTTTATGCCCAGGGGTAGTGAGTGATGCATGGGCCTAGTCTTTCTGTGGGGTGTCTTGAATTTAAACATCATGGATGGCCTGGATGGCTTGGGATTGTGCTGATTTTTCTGTGATTTTCGTTTTTTTGGGCTGTTGTTGTGGCCTTTTCACCAGGGGTAGTGAGTGGTGCATGAGCCTAGTCTTTCTGTGGGGTGTCTGGAATTTATACATCATGGAGGGCATGGATGGCATGGGATTGTGCTGATTTTTCTGTGTTTTTCGATTTTTGGGGTGTTCATAGGGACAGACCATATGGGTGGGGGCCATTTTGAGTGCTGCTACAGGCAGGCCCTGGCCATGTGCTGGGAGGCAGGGGGCCATTTTGAATGCAGGCAGTGTTCTTAGGTTTGCAACCATTTTGCCTAGCTTTCAACCTTTATGCCCAGGGGTAGTGAGTGATGCATGGGCCTAGTCTTTCTGTGGGGTGTCTTGAATTTAAACATCATGGAGGGCCTGGATGGCTTGGGATTGTGCTGATTTTTCTGTGATTTTTGTTTTTTTGGGCTGTTGTTGTGGCCTTTTCACCAGGGGTAGTGAGTGGTGCATGAGCCTAGTCTTTCTGTGGGGTGTCTGGAATTTATACATCATGGAGGGCATTGATGGCATGGGATTGTGCTGATTTTTCTGTGTTTTTCGATTTTTGGGGTGTTCATAGGGACAGGCCATATGGGTGGGGGCCATTTTGAGTGCTGCTACAGGCAGGCCCTGGCCATGTGCTGGGAGGCAGGGGGCCATTTTGAATGCAGGCAGTGTTCTTAGGTCTGTAACCATTTTGCCTAGCTTTCAACCTTTATGCCCAGGGGTAGTGAGTGATGCATGAGCCTAGTCTTTCTGTGGGGTGTCTTGAATTTAAACATCTTGGAGGGCCTGGATGGCTTGGGATTGTGCTGATTTTTCTGTGATTTTCGTGTTTTTGGGCTGTTGTTGTGGCCTTTTCACCAGGGGTAGTGAGTGGTTCATGAGCCTAGTCTCTCTGTGGGGTGTCTTGAATTTATACATCATGGAGGGCATGGATGGCATGGGATTGTGCTGATTTTTCTGTGTTTTTCGATTTTTTGGTGTGTTTATAGGGACAGGCCATGTGGGTGGGGGCCATTTTGAGTGCTGCTACAGGCAGGCCCTGGCCATGTGCTGGGAGGCAGGGGGCCATTTTGAATGCAGGCAGTGTTCTTAGGTCTGCAACCATTTTGCCTAGCTTTCAACCTTTATGCCCAGGGGTAGTGAGTGATGCATGGGCCTAGTCTTTCTGTGGGGTGTCTTGAATTTAAACATCATGGATGGCCTGGATGGCTTGGGATTGTGCTGATTTTTCTGTGATTTTCGTTTTTTTGGGCTGTTGTTGTGGCCTTTTCACCAGGGGTAGTGAGTGGTGCATGAGCCTAGTCTTTCTGTGGGGTGTCTGAAATTTATACATCATGGAGGGCATGGATGGCATGGGATTGTGCTGATTTTTCTGTGTTTTTCGATTTTTGGGGTGTTCATAGGGACAGACCATATGGGTGGGGGCCATTTTGAGTGCTGCTACAGGCAGGCCCTGGCCATGTGCTGGGAGGCAGGGGGCCATTTTGAATGCAGGCAGTGTTCTTAGGTTTGCAACCATTTTGCCTAGCTTTCAACCTTTATGCCCAGGGGTAGTGAGTGATGCATGGGCCTAGTCTTTCTGTGGGGTGTCTTGAATTTAAACATCATGGAGGGTCTGGATGGCTTGGGATTGTGCTGATTTTTCTGTGATTTTCGTTTTTTTGGGCTGTTGTTGTGGCCTTTTCACCAGGGGTAGTGAGTGGTGCATGAGCCTAGTCTCTCTGTGGGGTGTCTTGAATTTATACATCATGGAGGGCATGGATGGCATGGGATTGTGCTGAGTTTTCTATGTTTTTCGATTTTTTGGGGTGTTCATAGGGACAGGCCATGTGGGTGGGGGCCATTTTGAGTGCTGCTGCAGGCAGGCCCTGGCCATGTGCTGGGAGGCAGGGGGCCATTTTGAATGCAGGCAGTGTTCTTAGGTTTGCAACCATTTTGCCTAGCTTTCAACCTTTATGCCCAGGGGTAGTGAGTGATGCATGGGCCTAGTCTTTCTGTGGGGTGTCTTGAATTTAAACATCATGGAGGGCCTGGATGGCTTGGGATTGTGCTGATTTTTCTGTGATTTTCGTTTTTTTGGGCTGTTGTTGTGGCCTTTTCACCAGGGGTAGTGAGTGGTGCATGAGCCTAGTCTTTCTGTGGGGTGTCTGGAATTTATACATCATGGAGGGCATGGATGGCATGGGATTGTGCTGATTTTTCTGTGTTTTTCGATTTTTGGGGTGTTCATAGGGACAGGCCATATGGGTGGGGGCCATTTTGAGTGCTGCTACAGGCAGGCCCTGGCCATGTGCTGGGAGGCAGGGGGCCATTTTGAATGCAGGCAGTGTTCTTAGGTCTCTAACCATTTTGCCTAGCTTTCAACCTTTATGCCCAGGGGTAGTGAGTGATGCATGGGCCTAGTCTTTCTGTGGGGTGTCTTGAATTTAAACATCTTGGAGGGCCTGGATGGCTTGGGATTGTGCTGATTTTTCTGTGATTTTCGTGTTTTTGGGCTGTTGTTGTGGCCTTTTCACCAGGGGTAGTGAGTGGTTCATGAGCCTAGTCTCTCTGTGGGGTGTCTTGAATTTATACATCATGGAGGGCATGGATGGCATGGGATTGTGCTGATTTTTCTGTGTTTTTCGATTTTTTTGGGGTGTTCATAGGGACAGGCCATGTGGGTGGGGGCCATTTTGAGTGCTGCTACAGGCAGGCCCTGGCCATGTGCTGGGAGGCAGGGGGTCATTTTGAATGCAGGCAGTGTTCTTAGGTCTGCAACAATTTTGCCTACCTTTCAACCTTTATGCCCAGGGGTAGTGAGTGATGCATAGGCCTAGTCTTTCTGTGGGTTGTCTTGAATTTAAACATCATGGAGGGCCTGGATGGCTTCGGATTGTGCTGATTTTTCTGTGATTTTCGTTTTTTTGGGCTGTTGTTGTGGCCTTTTCACCAGGGGTAGTGAGTGGTGCATGAGCCTAGTCTTTCTGTGGGGTGTCTTGAATTTATACATCACGGAGGGCATGGATGGCCTGGGATTGTGCTGATTTTTCTGTGTTTTTCGATTTTTTGGGGTGTTCATAGGGACAGGCCATGTGGGTGGGGGCTGTTTTGAGTGCTGCTACAGGCAGGCCCTGGCCATGTGCTGGGAGGCAGGGGGCCATTTTGAATGCAGGCAGTGTTCTTAGGTCTGCAACCATTTTGCCTAGCTTTCAACCTTTATGCCCAGGGGTAGTGAGTGATGCATGGGCCTAGTCTTTCTGTGGGGTGTCTTGAATTTAAACATCATGGATGGCCTGGATGGCTTGGGATTGTGCTGATTTTTCTGTGATTTTCGTTTTTTTGGGGTGTTGTTGTGGCCTTTTCACCAGGGGTAGTGAGTGGTGCATGAGCCTAGTCTCTCTGTGGGGTGTCTTGAATTTATACATCATGGAGGGCATGGATGGCATGGGATTGTGCTGAGTTTTCTGTGTTTTTTTATTTTTTGGGGTGTTCATAGGGACAGGCCATGTGGGTGGGGGCCATTTTGAGTGCTGCTACAGGCAGGCCCTGGCCATGTGCTGGGAGGCAGGGGGCCATTTTGAATGCAGGCAGTGTTCTTAGGTCTGTAACCATTTTGCCTAGCTTTCAACCTTTATGCCCAGGGGTAGTGAGTGATGCATGGGCCTAGTATTTCTGTGGGGTGTCTTGAATTTAAACATCTTGGAGGGCCTGGATGGCTTGGGATTGTGCTGATTTTTCTGTGATTTTCGTGTTTTTGGGCTGTTGTTGTGGCCTTTTCACCAGGGGTAGTGAGTGGTTCATGAGCCTAGTCTCTCTGTGGGGTGTCTTGAATTTATACATCATGGAGGGCATGGATGGCATGGGATTGTGCTGATTTTTCTGTGTTTTTCGATTTTTTGGGGTGTTCATAGGGACAGGCCATGTGGGTGGGGGCCATTTTGAGTGCTGCTACAGGCAGGCCCTGGCCATGTGCTGGGAGGCAGGGGGCCATTTTGAATGCAGGCAGTGTTCTTAGGTCTGCAACCATTTTGCCTAGCTTTCAACCTTTATGCCCAGGGGTAGTGAGTGATGCATGGGCCTAGTCTTTCTGTGGGTTGTCTTGAATTTAAACATCATGGAGGGCCTGGATGGCTTCGGATTGTGCTGATTTTTCTGTGATTTTCGTTTTTTTGGGCTGTTGTTGTGGCCTTTTCACCAGGGGTAGTGAGTGGTGCATGAGCCTAGTCTTTCTGTGGGGTGTCTTGAATTTATACATCACGGAGGGCATGGATGGCCTGGGATTGTGGTGATTTTTCTGTGTTTTTCGATTTTTTGGGGTGTTCATAGGGACAGGCCATGTGGGTGGGGGCTGTTTTGAGTGCTGCTACAGGCAGGCCCTGGCCATGTGCTGGGAGGCAGGGGGCCATTTTGAATGCAGGCAGTGTTCTTAGGTCTGCAACCATTTTGCCTAGCTTTCAACCTTTATGCCCAGGGGTAGTGAGTGATGCATGGGCCTAGTCTTTCTGTGGGGTGTCTTGAATTTAAACATCATGGATGGCCTGGATGGCTTGGGATTGTGCTGATTTTTCTGTGATTTTCGTTTTTTTGGGCTGTTGTTGTGGCCTTTTCACCAGGGGTAGTGAGTGGTGCATGAGCCTAGTCTTTCTGTGGGGTGTCTGGAATTTATACATCATGGAGGGCATGGATGGCATGGGATTGTGCTGATTTTTCTGTGTTTTTCGATTTTTGGGGTGTTCATAGGGACAGACCATATGGGTGGGGGCCATTGTGAGTGCTGCTACAGGCAGGCCCTGGCCATGTGCTGGGAGGCAGGGGGCCATTTTGAATGCAGGCAGTGTTCTTAGGTTTGCAACCATTTTGCCTAGCTTTCAACCTTTATGCCCAGGGGTAGTGAGTGATGCATGGGCCTAGTCTTTCTGTGGGGTGTCTTGAATTTAAACATCATGGAGGGCCTGGATGGCTTGGGATTGTGCTGATTTTTCTGTGATTTTTGTTTTTTTGGGCTGTTGTTGTGGCCTTTTCACCAGGGGTAGTGAGTGGTGCATGAGCCTAGTCTTTCTGTGGGGTGTCTGGAATTTATACATCATGGAGGGCATTGATGGCATGGGATTGTGCTGATTTTTCTGTGTTTTTCGATTTTTGGGGTGTTCATAGGGACAGGCCATATGGGTGGGGGCCATTTTGAGTGCTGCTACAGGCAGGCCCTGGCCATGTGCTGGGAGGCAGGGGGCCATTTTGAATGCAGGCAGTGTTCTTAGGTCTGTAACCATTTTGCCTAGCTTTCAACCTTTATGCCCAGGGGTAGTGAGTGATGCATGAGCCTAGTCTTTCTGTGGGGTGTCTTGAATTTAAACATCTTGGAGGGCCTGGATGGCTTGGGATTGTGCTGATTTTTCTGTGATTTTCGTGTTTTTGGGCTGTTGTTGTGGCCTTTTCACCAGGGGTAGTGAGTGGTTCATGAGCCTAGTCTCTCTGTGGGGTGTCTTGAATTTATACATCATGGAGGGCATGGATGGCATGGGATTGTGCTGATTTTTCTGTGTTTTTCGATTTTTTGGTGTGTTTATAGGGACAGGCCATGTGGGTGGGGGCCATTTTGAGTGCTGCTACAGGCAGGCCCTGGCCATGTGCTGGGAGGCAGGGGGCCATTTTGAATGCAGGCAGTGTTCTTAGGTCTGCAACCATTTTGCCTAGCTTTCAACCTTTATGCCCAGGGGTAGTGAGTGATGCATGGGCCTAGTCTTTCTGTGGGGTGTCTTGAATTTAAACATCATGGATGGCCTGGATGGCTTGGGATTGTGCTGATTTTTCTGTGATTTTCGTTTTTTTGGGCTGTTGTTGTGGCCTTTTCACCAGGGGTAGTGAGTGGTGCATGAGCCTAGTCTTTCTGTGGGGTGTCTGAAATTTATACATCATGGAGGGCATGGATGGCATGGGATTGTGCTGATTTTTCTGTGTTTTTCGATTTTTGGGGTGTTCATAGGGACAGACCATATGGGTGGGGGCCATTTTGAGTGCTGCTACAGGCAGGCCCTGGCCATGTGCTGGGAGGCAGGGGGCCATTTTGAATGCAGGCAGTGTTCTTAGGTTTGCAACCATTTTGCCTAGCTTTCAACCTTTATGCCCAGGGGTAGTGAGTGATGCATGGGCCTAGTCTTTCTGTGGGGTGTCTTGAATTTAAACATCATGGAGGGTCTGGATGGCTTGGGATTGTGCTGATTTTTCTGTGATTTTCGTTTTTTTGGGCTGTTGTTGTGGCCTTTTCACCAGGGGTAGTGAGTGGTGCATGAGCCTAGTCTCTCTGTGGGGTGTCTTGAATTTATACATCATGGAGGGCATGGATGGCATGGGATTGTGCTGAGTTTTCTATGTTTTTCGATTTTTTGGGGTGTTCATAGGGACAGGCCATGTGGGTGGGGGCCATTTTGAGTGCTGCTGCAGGCAGGCCCTGGCCATGTGCTGGGAGGCAGGGGGCCATTTTGAATGCAGGCAGTGTTCTTAGGTTTGCAACCATTTTGCCTAGCTTTCAACCTTTATGCCCAGGGGTAGTGAGTGATGCATGGGCCTAGTCTTTCTGTGGGGTGTCTTGAATTTAAACATCATGGAGGGCCTGGATGGCTTGGGATTGTGCTGATTTTTCTGTGATTTTCGTTTTTTTGGGCTGTTGTTGTGGCCTTTTCACCAGGGGTAGTGAGTGGTGCATGAGCCTAGTCTTTCTGTGGGGTGTCTGGAATTTATACATCATGGAGGGCATGGATGGCATGGGATTGTGCTGATTTTTCTGTGTTTTTCGATTTTTGGGGTGTTCATAGGGACAGGCCATATGGGTGGGGGCCATTTTGAGTGCTGCTACAGGCAGGCCCTGGCCATGTGCTGGGAGGCAGGGGGCCATTTTGAATGCAGGCAGTGTTCTTAGGTCTCTAACCATTTTGCCTAGCTTTCAACCTTTATGCCCAGGGGTAGTGAGTGATGCATGGGCCTAGTCTTTCTGTGGGGTGTCTTGAATTTAAACATCTTGGAGGGCCTGGATGGCTTGGGATTGTGCTGATTTTTCTGTGATTTTCGTGTTTTTGGGCTGTTGTTGTGGCCTTTTCACCAGGGGTAGTGAGTGGTTCATGAGCCTAGTCTCTCTGTGGGGTGTCTTGAATTTATACATCATGGAGGGCATGGATGGCATGGGATTGTGCTGATTTTTCTGTGTTTTTCGATTTTTTGGGGTGTTCATAGGGACAGGCCATGTGGGTGGGGGCCATTTTGAGTGCTGCTACAGGCAGGCCCTGGCCATGTGCTGGGAGGCAGGGGGTCATTTTGAATGCAGGCAGTGTTCTTAGGTCTGCAACCATTTTGCCTACCTTTCAACCTTTATGCCCAGGGGTAGTGAGTGATGCATGGGCCTAGTCTTTCTGTGGGTTGTCTTGAATTTAAACATCATGGAGGGCCTGGATGGCTTCGGATTGTGCTGATTTTTCTGTGATTTTCGTTTTTTTGGGCTGTTGTTGTGGCCTTTTCACCAGGGGTAGTGAGTGGTGCATGAGCCTAGTCTTTCTGTGGGGTGTCTTGAATTTATACATCACGGAGGGCATGGATGGCCTAGGATTGTGCTGATTTTTCTGTGTTTTTCGATTTTTTGGGGTGTTCATAGGGACAGGCCATGTGGGTGGGGGCTGTTTTGAGTGCTGCTACAGGCAGGCCCTGGCCATGTGCTGGGAGGCAGGGGGCCATTTTGAATGCAGGCAGTGTTCTTAGGTCTGCAACCATTTTGCCTAGCTTTCAACCTTTATGCCCAGGGGTAGTGAGTGATGCATGGGCCTAGTCTTTCTGTGGGGTGTCTTGAATTTAAACATCATGGATGGCCTGGATGGCTTGGGATTGTGCTGATTTTTCTGTGATTTTCGTCTTATTGGGCTGTTGTTGTGGCCTTTTCACCAGGGGTAGTGAGTGGTGCATGAGCCTAGTCTCTCTGTGGGGTGTCTTGAATTTATACATCATGGAGGGCATGGATGGCATGGGATTGTGCTGAGTTTTCTGTGTTTTTTGATTTTTTGGGGTGTTCATAGGGACAGGCCATGTGGGTGGGGGCCATTTTGAGTGCTGCTGCAGGCAGGCCCTGGCCATGTGCTGGGAGGCAGGGGGCCATTTTGAATGCAGGCAGTGTTCTTAGGTCTGCTACCATTTTGCCTAGCTTTCAACCTTTATGCCCAGGGGTAGAGAGTGATGCATGGGCCTAGTCTTTCTGTGGGGTGTCTTGAATTTAAACATCATGGAGGGCCTGGATGGCTTGGGATTGTGCTGATCTTTCTGTGATTTTCGTTTTTGTGGGCTGTTGTTGTGGCCTTTTCACCAGGGGTAGTGAGTGGTGCATGAGCCTAGTCTTTCTGTGGGGTGTCTGGAATTTATACATCATGGAGGGCATGGATGGCATGGGATTGTGCTGATTTTTCTGTGTTTTTCGATTTTTGGGGTGTTCATACGGACAGGCCATATGGGTGGGGGCCATTTTGAGTGCTGCTACAGGCAGGCCCTGGCCATGTGCTGGGAGGCAGGGGGCCATTTTGAATGCAGGCAGTGTTCTTAGGTCTGTAACCATTTTGCCTAGCTTTCAACCTTTATGCCCAGGGGTAGTGAGTGATGCATGGGCCTAGTCTTTCTGTGGGGTGTCTTGAATTTAAACATCTTGGAGGGCCTGGATGGCTTGGGATTGTGCTGATTTTTCTTTGATTTTCGTGTTTTTGGGCTGTTGTTGTGGCCTTTTCACCAGGGGTAGTGAGTGGTTCATGAGCCTAGTCTCTCTGTGGGGTGTCTTGAATTTATACATCATGGAGGGCATGGATGGCATGGGATTGTGCTGATTTTTCTGTGTTTTTCGATTTTTTGGGGTGTTCATAGGGACAGGCCATGTGGGTGGGGGGCATTTTGAGTGCTGCTACAGGCAGGCCCTGGCCATGTGCTGGGAGGCAGGGGGCCATTTTGAATGCAGGCAGTGTTCTTAGGTCTGCAACCATTTTGCCTAGCTTTCAACCTTTATGCCCAGGGGTAGTGAGTGATGCATGGGCCTAGTCTTTCTGTGGGTTGTCTTGAATTTAAACATCATGGAGGGCCTGGATGGCTTCGGATTGTGCTGATTTTTCTGTGATTTTCGTTTTTTTGGGCTGTTGTTGTGGCCTTTTCACCAGGGGTAGTGAGTGGTGCATGAGCCTAGTCTTTCTGTGGGGTGTCTTGAATTTATACATCACGGAGGGCATGGATGGCCTGGGATTGTGCTGATTTTTCTGTGTTTTTCGATTTTTTGGGGTGTTCATAGGGACAGGCCATGTGGGTGGGGGCTGTTTTGAGTGCTGCTACAGGCAGGCCCTGGCCATGTGCTGGGAGGCAGGGGGCCATTTTGAATGCAGGCAGTGTTCTTAGGTCTGCAACCATTTTGCCTAGCTTTCAACCTTTATGCCCAGGGGTAGTGAGTGATGCATGGGCCTAGTCTTTCTGTGGGGTGTCTTGAATTTAAACATCATGGATGGCCTGGATGGCTTGGGATTGTGCTGATTTTTCTGTGTTTTTCGGTTTTTTTGGGCTGTTGTTGTGGCCTTTTCACCAGGGGTAGTGAGTGGTGCATGAGCCTAGTCTTTCTGTGGGGTGTCTGGAATTTATACATCATGGAGGGCATGGATGGCATGGGATTGTGCTGATTTTTCTGTGTTTTTCGATTTTTGGGGTGTTCATAGGGACAGACCATATGGGTGGGGTCCATTTTGAGTGCTGCTACAGGCAGGCCCTGGCCATGTGCTGGGAGGCAGGGGGCCATTTTGAATGCAGGCAGTGTTCTTAGGTCTGCAACCATTTTGCCTAGCTTTCAACCTTTATGCCCAGGGGTAGTGAGTGTTGCATGGGCCTAGTCTTTCTGTGGGGTGTCTTGAATTTAAACATCATGGAGGGTCTGGATGGCTTGGGATTGTGCTGATTTTTCTGTGTTTTTCGATTTTTTGGGGTGTTCATGGGGACAGGCCATGTGGGTGGGGGCCATTTTGAGTGCTGCTACAGGCAGGCCCTGGCCATGTGCTGGGAGGCAGGGGGCCATTTTGAATGCAGGCAGTGTTCTTAGGTCTGCAACCATTTTGCCTAGCTTTCAACCTTTATGCCCAGGGGTAGTGAGTGTTGCATGGGCCTAGTCTTTCTGTGGGGTGTCTTGAATTTAAACATCATGGGGGGCATGGATGGCATGGGATTGTGCTGATTTTTCTGTGTTTTTCGATTTTTTGGGGTGTTCATGGGGACAGGCCATGTGGGTGGGGGCCATTTTGAGTGCTGCTACAGGCAGGCCCTGGCCATGTGCTGGGAGGCAGGGGGCCATTTTGAATGCAGGCAGTGTTCTTAGGTCTGCAACCATTTTGCCTAGCTTTCAACCTTTATGCCCAGGGGTAGTGAGTGTTGCATGGGCCTAGTCTTTCTGTGGGGTGTCTTGAATTTAAACATCATGGAGGGCCTGGGATTGTGCTGATTTTTCTGTGATTTTCGATTTTTTGGGGTGTATAACAGAACTGATGTTCCTCTGTCTTCCATTGCTTTTAGGTGCACAAGACTCAAGAGAACCACCAGTGCCAGGAAGAAGTCCTGCAGCGGTGTGTGTGTGCAGCATAACGTCACGCGACGTCACGTCTGGCCACAGACAACTCTGCAACTCGTGCAACTGCGGCCTGTTGTTCTGACCTGCTCTGAAGAAGATGGCCCCCAAAAAAGTTCACCGTAGCTCCTCTAGCAAGAAAGTTGCCAGTAAGGAGCAGAAGAAGCAAGTTACCAAGGAGACTGGTGTGCCGCCCGCCACATTTTTGGGGACTAAAAAAAAAAGTACGCCTGCACCAGCAGCGGGATCTGCTGGGGACCAAGCTGGGAGCAGCACCCCCGCTCCATTGGGCTCAGTGCCATCACCACCAACACGCCAACTTAAGTCCAAGCCCTTGAGTGCTGCAGAGGCACTTAGTCTAGTTGTTCAATCACCATCGACCAGTGATGTTGGCTCATCGCAAGAAAGTAGCAGCAATGTCCCTCAATCAACACAGGTTGTTGTAACTGTTCTGACGAGTGTTGAACAACCACAGCCGCAACAACAACCGCATGTGCAAGTACAAGCCCAAGTACTTGTGGAAGGAGAGGCAGCGCAAGGAGATGCGCAAGCAGAGGTGCATGGAGGGTCACAAGTGCCCACAATAGTTGTTCCTCCATAAGTAGGGGCACATTAGGAAATCGACAATCAAGCCGAGGTATCATTTGAGGAAGCCACTCCTCCTGATCATTCATTGTCTTCCTCATCCCTAGCAAGGAAAAGATCAAGGGTGGCGTCTACATCTTCTTCAAGCCCCCTTCCTTCTGATGATATGGATGTAAATTGGGAACCACCACAGCCGTCTGAGAGTGAAGCACACCATGATCTGACAAATGTAGTTAAGCGTAAAAGGAAGCTCGTCCAACGTCTCATAGTTATGGAGTGTGATGAGGCGCAACAAGAAGTGGCGGATACTGCTGCTGATGAAGACTGTCACAACGACGACCCAGTCATCATAAAGGTCACTGCAGCCCCAGCGGGCATGCAGCAAACAGACATTTTGACGCTAGCCTGAGAAGCGGCTGAGCGTGATGATGTTGTCGTCGAGGAGGCAATGGAAGAAACACCACAATCATTGGAGTTAACTAGTACACCAACACGTACCGCTTCCATATTTCTTCCTCGCCAGAAGGGACCTCCATCCACCTCGACCTCAATTAGTGGTGGTGAAAGTGCAAAACGTACTAAAGTTCGGCAATCCACATCCTCCACTTCATCGGGCATTAGCAGCAGGACCACCACCACCAGTATCGCCGCCTCCTCCGGCCCCCAAAGACATTTGAAGTCCGCAGTTTGGGACTTCTTTAGTGTTTGCCCAAAAAAGGAAAACCTCGCCATTTGTAGCATTGATAAGCATGCAGTTAGTCGTGGTAAGTTTGGTACCAACTATGGTACCGGAGGCCAGAGAGGTCATCTTGAGAGACAGCACGCTGTCCAATGGTTTGCGCACCTAAAGGAGATCAAGGAAGCCCGAATTGCAAGTCAAGAAAACGTTGATGTTTCATCTGATGATGACAAGGAGGAAGAAGACGTGTCAAACACTTCACTTACACCCAGTACCCCTGTCAGCAGCACACCCCATGTGAGCCACACTAAGAGTGTGGGAGAGAGTGAGACACCAATGCGAAAAAGTTCATCAGCGAGCGTAACTGGGTCGAAGAAATCATCATCATCCCGTAAATGCTTGGTCCAGGGCAACATTAGAACCATGTTGTTTACAGAAGCGCCATATGAACGCAACCACCCACTGACGCGTCTGTATAACACTAAGCTGGCTAAAATGCTAGCTCTGGACCTTCTCCCTTTTTCTTTTGTAGAAGGGGTTGGTTTTCTAGAATTAGTGGCAGCGCTCTGCCCAAAATGGAAGGTTTCTAGCCGGTTCTATTTTGCCAGAGTTGCGGTTCCAGCACTACATGGAGTTGTGCTGGAGGTGATTGGGGCAGCTTTGCAGAAGAGTGCTGTTCACACTATACATCTGACAACAGACATGTGGACCAGTGGTGCAGGCGCTGATTACATGTGCATCACTGCACACTGGGTCTCTTTTTCAGGGGTTAAAGCAAAGCTAAACGCAGGTGTTGACCCGGACCAAGTTTTTAAAGCTGCTCGGAAACATGCAACACTAGCCATGTTTAGCTTGGAGAAACGTCACACAGCACAAAACATTTTGGATGAGTTTAACACAAAGGTCTTACACTGGCTGTCCCCAAAAAAACGCCAGATTGGTTATGTTTCTACGGATAATGGCACCAATGTAGTTAAGGCCATGGAGCTGGGTGACTATTTCAGAGTGCCGTGTTTGGCGCACTGTATAAACCTGGTTGTTAAAAAATTCTTGAGTGATGAAGACAGTCCAGCGTGCGAGGTAGTGGCCACCTGCCGAAAAATGTGCAACCATTTCAGCCATTCTT
Source organism: Lissotriton vulgaris (assembly GCF_964263255.1). Lineage (NCBI taxonomy): Eukaryota > Metazoa > Chordata > Amphibia > Caudata > Salamandridae > Lissotriton > Lissotriton vulgaris. Next base: position 681,746 of record NW_028247233.1, read on the forward strand.
TTAAGGCCCGGAAGCATCTGAGGAGCCTGCTACATGAACGTCGAATGCCAGTGAAAGCACTCATCCAGGAGGTGCAAACACGTTGGAACTCAACCTTCTACATGCTTGAGCGTCTGTATGAGCAGTGTACGGTACTCAATCACTATTTCTTAAAACAGGGTACAGATCAGAAGGACCTGAGGATGGATGCGGCGCAATGGGACCTAGTTAAAAGCCTGACAGACATGCTTCATCCTTTTGAGGTCTTCACGCGTGCAGTCAGCAAGGAGGACTGTAATTTGGGAAAAGCTATCCCATTGTTGTGCATGCTGGAGCACCAACTGAAGGCGGTGTCTTCTGTGTTTCAAGAAGATGAAAAAAACCAAGACCCTTTTGTTTTGGCGGAGAAATTATTAGAGCGCCTACATGGTGATGAACGTCTTAAAATGATCCACTCAGAACAGTATTACATTTGTGCTACTATTCTGGATCCACGCTACAAAAAGGCGCTGGCAGGCCGAGCATTCTTTCCTTTTGCTGATGAAGATGTTACAAAGTAAAACGTTGGCTAGCCTTGTCAGCCAAGAGGTTTGAAAGAGAACGGCAGCTCATTGAAGGAAAAGGCAGTACATCAGCATCAGCATCAGCAGGCCATCCCCAGTCAAAACAATCCACTTCTGCACCTGTGGCTGTGGCACAAGTGACCTCTCAGCCGTTAAAGACACCGGCAACCGGATCATCTGCACCAGACACAACAGTAACATTGGATGCTGAAGAGGATTGGCTAACTTGGCTTGGGTTTGGTTCTCAAAAGGTCACAGCAAAAAATAAGCAAAGTGGAGGAACCTTGGAGGACCTTGAGTCAATGGTGCAGGACTATCTGAATGACTCAACATAGGTCTATGTTAATGATGACCCATTGGCGTATTGGCATGGGAAAAAAAAATTGTGGCCACAGCTCTCCAACCTGGCTATAAACTACTTGTCTTGCCCACTCGCAAACGTGTCTTCTGACCGTGTTTTCGGTGCTGCTGGTGGCATTGCAACTCCCAAACGGAGCCGCCTCTCGCCCAAAAATGTGGAGAGGGTAACAATGATCAAGATGAATCAGCACCTCATACCACCAGATTACAAAGTACGAGAAAGCACGCCACATGAAGACGAGGACGACAGCAACGTTGATGAGGGAATTTGTTCTCTGTTCGGTGTCAATGACCTCACCCGGCCTGAATTCGCAGAGTATGATGACGAACTCTTATTCTTATTCCCTGACACCGAGCCCTGAAAATGAGACAATGAATCAATAACTTTCTTTTTCATCCTTATTCACTTTTATTCCTGTGTGTCTGTCTTTCTTTGTTTTGCACAGTTAATTTAATTAAAACTTTAATCACCTAATCACAAAAACAAGCCCATCAGCAGAACTGTCTTCACTTGTTTGCTTATTGATTTGAAGGTGCCGCGGTCTGCATTCCTCAGGTTCACAAGTTCAGAAGAACATGCTCCTCTCTCCTCCTCCTCCAGACTCCTATTTCCCTCAAAGCAGAGGGCTGGATTACGCCCAATGAAGAAAGACTCAGCACGTGTGGGGGTGTTCTACTTCTTTGCGGGTGAGTTGACGGCTCTGGGGCCATTGCTGGGAAGCTCCAATACCGGATAAAAGTGGTTTGGACCAAATCGGAGGCGGAATTTTTTTGCGTTTTTGCTGACTTGCTTGCCTTTGAGGTGCTCTTTGGGGGGTTCCGGGTGTTTGTGGGTGAGTTTTGGGGTCTGGGAGCACTGCTGGGACAGTCTAATCTTGATTGCATTTGCTTTTCAGGAAATCTGTGGTGGAAAACGAGAGTTATGACCTAGCTGCACAGCTCGTTTGGACCGAAGGGCGAGAAATATTGTAAGTATGAGATTTTCCTTTTTGGCTGTTTGGGGGTGTTGTGCTTTTTTGCGGGTGGGTTGGCGGGTCTTGGGGCATTCCTGGGAAGGTCTAATACCGGATAGAAGTGGTTTGGACAAAATCCATGCAGAATTTTTTTTTGCTATTTCTGACATTTTGCTCAATGTAGCATTTTTGGGGGCCTGTTTGGGGGGCTTCCTGGTGTTTGTGGGTGGGTTTCGGGGTCTGGGAGCACTGCTGGCTATGGATACTTTAGTTTGCAAGAGGTTTGAAGCAAATCCATGGTGGCAGAGGGGAGTTAGGGCCTAGCTGCAGAGCGCGCGCGGAGTGATTTTGGAAATTGGCAAGAAAATGACTAAGTCCCCATTTTTGTACTTTTGCTTTTTGGCTGTTTGGGGGTCTTCTACTAGTTTTCTCCTGGGTTGACGGCTCTGGGGCCATTGCTGGGAAGCTCTAATACCGGATAAAAGTGGTTTGGACCAAATCGGAGGCGGAATTCTTTTTGCGTTTTTGCTGACTTGCTTGCCTTTGAGGTGCTCTTTGGGGGGGTTCCGGGTGTTTGTGGGTGAGTTTTGGGGTCTGGGAGCACTGCTGGGACAGTCTAATCTTGATTGCATTTGCTTTTCAGGAAATCCGTGGTGGAAAACGGGAGTTATGACCTAGCTGCACAGCGCGTTTGGACCGAAGGCCGAGAAATATTGTAAGTATGAGATTTTTCTTTTTGGCTGTTTGGGGGTGTTGTGCTTTTTTGCGGGTGGGTTGGCAGGTCTTGGGGCATTCCTGGGAAGGTCTAATACCGGATAGAAGTGGTTTGGACAAAATCCATAAGGAAAAGCCTTTTGGCACTTTTTGTAAGTTAGGGTTCGTTAGGGTTAGCCCTAGCAGCAGGATTGCATGTGTTTCGGGGTGTTCTAGATTTTTGCAACTGAGTTCTGGGGTCTCAGGGCCAGATGTAGGTAGCCCTTTACCGATCGGAATTGGCCGAAAATACCGATTTTCGGCCGTTTCCGATCTGTAAAGGGTTATGGAGATGTAGGGGCACATATTCGGTAATTTTACCGAATCGTATTATTACCGAATCGGTAATAAGTACCGATTCGGTAATAATTACCGAATCAGTAATACTTACCGATTCTTCAATATTTACCGATTCAGGAAAATTACCGAAAATGCTATGTGGGTAGCCAATTTTCCATTGGCACATGGCTTACAGAATCGGTATTTTACCATGGAATACAAATCCATGGTAAAATACCGATTCCTGTGTACATGCACATCTGTACATGTACACGTGTGCCATGTGACAGACAGACGTGCCCTTAGGGCATGTCTGTGTGCCACATTGCACACATGCCCGTTTTGGGGGTGCTAGAGGGTGGCAAAGTTACACCCCCTGCACCCTTGACAAATTCGGTATTTACCGATTCGGTAAATACCGAATCGGTATTTGAATTGAATCCTATGGGCTTCAAGGCCCATAGGATTCTATAGCAAATACCGATTCGGTATTTATCGAATCGGTAAATACCGAATTTTTAAGGATTCGGTAACATATCCAGATGTTGGGACCTACATCCCATTTACCGATTTTGAAATACCGAATCGGTAAAATTCGGTATTTCAAAATCGGTAAATGGGATTTACCTACATCTGGCCCTTAGAGCACTCGTGAGAATGTGTAATTTTGGTTGCAAGTCATTTGAAGAAAATCCATGGTGGGAAAGGGGGGATTTGGCATAGTTAAAGAAAGCCTTTGCCACTATTCTTAACTTAGGGCTCGTTAGGGTTAGCAGTATTTCTATTGCATGTGTTTGGGTGCGGGGGTTTTCGAGTCTTGGAGCGATGCTGGCTATGGATACTTTTGCTTGCTTGCAAGTGGTTTGAATACAATCCACGGTGGGTAAGGGGGTATTTGGGCCTACTTTTACTTTCAAAGTACGTTTTGTCACCAGTTTTCTGCTAGGCCTCGTTTTTTGAGATCTGATTGGGGGTCTTCTACATTTTTGCGACTGGCTTTAGTAAGGGTCTGGGTGGGAGCACTGCTGGGAAGGTCTAATTTTGTTCTAAAACACAGTTTACAGTACAACTAGCTTGAGGGGAAAGATCCGCTAAATTAATTTGCCCATACTTATTTATCCTTCAAAAGGTGACTCAGACAGAGTACGCACTTTCAAAAATATTGTACTGTCTATTAGGAAAATCAAAGTGTGACTTTTTGCACTACACAGCGTACATACCTTATATTTATTTATCAGTGGTGTTGTAATATCACTTCCTGTTTTTCGTTCAATAATTACAGGCCGGGTTTCAGTCTGTGCAATGGGGAAAAAAGTATGGAGTCAGGCTTCACATTAGCGAGCCGCAATTTAGCATCCGCCAGGCAGGCAGTGGACAGGGTGTCTTCTGGTCACCAACATTGATGGACGAAGCATCAGCTGGAATGGAGGAGTGCCGCTAATAAGAGGAATTGTTTGCTGCATGCAACTTACTTACCAAATTCAACAGGACAACTACAACAACATACAGATACAGTATACATTGTTTTCTTCTATGAGTGTGACTGCATTTCTTGGATCTCTCTCTGCTTCTAAATTGATCCCTACAGCCATTCTATAGGTTTTACTTCGGCTATTTTTTAAACCTAATTTAATGTAAGAAGTGTTTCTCTGAGTGCAGAGATAGGCAAGTGAAAACGCTGCAGCCCTGTACTGTCGCATTCTAGTACTACTTACTTTTCACTAACAATGCATGCAGTAGTGCATGCACTTCCTTTATGTCACTTAAAAGATTTATGGTTAGCTTTGTACCCAAAGATTTCTTTATCTTCAATTATTGTTTGTCCATGCTGTGCTTTTTTGTCTCTTCTCTCAACAAAACCTACCCAAAAAGAAACCCCCATTCCCATCCATTTTCTAAACCCTAACCCTCTTCCCCCGGGCTGTGTGGTTTTGCTTGATGTGTGACTAAATGACATCAATAATTCCACACGCTTGCTGGGGAGGATAAGGTCATAGCAACAGGCTGGTGAAGGAATCCGAGGATATATTCTAGACTTACTCAGCTTCAGTACTATTTCTTGTAGTAGTAGCCAATGTCAAAGAAATCCAACACAAGTACAAGTTATACTTTCAATACTTTACCATTTGTTAGGCTACATTGTGGCACTGTTCTAGTGTACTGTCACCTGCTATATTCTCTATTGTACCGTTGTAATGCTACAGTAAGGACAAACCAGGTTTCATTTTCTTTTTTCCATAGGCATGCAACTGCCACTGTGTCACACCACTAGTACCACCGCAATGAGGAGGACATTTCATCTGCCCAGGATTGCCAACCTTAATCGCCATTTCCCGTGGAGCCAGACCTGGGCCTAGCCCTACTTTCAAACACAGGTAAGATAAGCGTTTGGTGGGAGGTAGTATAATGGAGTATTAGGAGAGACGAGAGATTGGCGGTAGTACTACTAAAGTACTAGGACTGTTCAGGAAAACAAACTTACAGTTAAACCCCCACCCACCAGACTCAAAAGCAGTAAAAAACAGGTATGGTCAGATAAAGTTTCAAAAAGTATATTTTTGTAGCCCTAACAAAATAATATCCTGCAAGACCCTCCCTAACCCCAATGATTGTCCTTCAAAAGTCCCAAAAACAACCCAACTCCCAATTCCTACCCCCCAAAAGTCTCTAAAAAAGGGGCAAGGGACACTACGGCAGGGTGCTGTTGACTTTAGCGGCCAGGGCATCATACTCCTTGCGGAGGGTTGCATGGTCGAAGCGGAGGCCCTCCACTAAGTTCTTATAGGTTAGGACCTCCTGCTCCAGGTAGGACACTCTGAGGCATAAGCGGCGCTGGCGTGCCTTGCAACTCCTGTAGGGGGCAGCTGCTGTCTTTGCAGCTCGGCGTTGGCGGTTGGCTTTGGTAGCCCAGCTCCCTACCGCTGGAGCACTGCACTGGCTGGCAGCCCGTGGGGGCATGGAGGAGGATGTAGCTGTCCCAGTGGATGTTGTTGTTGTACCGGTAGACTGCGTGTCCTCCTCCTCCAGGGCCACCAGCCACCGATATTCGGCGACAGTGGCATCCAGCCTCCGTTGCTGGGCCATTCGAGCCAGCTCCCTCCTTGATGGTCTGTTTGATTTGGAAGGAGCAACTATATGAAGAAAGAAAGACATAGTCTGTAACCAATGCTCCTTAAGATTAACACAAAATGATTGAGCAGAAAGTTGTGTCACAGTACAAGTGGCAAATTGAAAGCACAGTACATAACTATTGAGGACAGTATCTATCTAACCTCCCAGTTCTTCATCCTTGCTCTAACATTAGTGGTAGTTTAAGGAACAAATTCTACGAGCACTATGGACTTCCATTACAATTACAGTCGACTATGACAGTACACCAGTCTTATTCTTCTTCTTCTCTCTTGTTTAGGAAAATTGGTACGTTATCTTATGCAAGCCGGCATAATGCCAGCGCAGTGAACTTGCACCCGAGAAAAACAGACGCACACCATGATGAGTGAGACAGACTTGCGTTACTTTACCGGTCCAGTACATGCAGGTGGTGAAGCTCTTACTTTTCTATTACGGGTGGCACTGAGAATACTCTGTTAAAAGGGCTACTGCTTAATTAATTTAGCTTTCACCCTACAGTGCAAATGAGTACTAGAAAAGGAAAATGAAGAAGCTAAATAATCTGATTATCTATCACTTCACATGGGATGTATTTGATGACATATGGGATGACTTTAGGTGCTTTGCTTATTATTGAGTGAACAGTGATACACCCACACATGAATGACGTACTACTACTGAACTAAAGTTATTAAGAGAGGTAGGGAGTGTCCACCGTAATAACCGGATATATGCTGTGCTTGAAGTTGCAATACAAACTACTACTACTATTCATGGTAGTATTTGGACAAAATTACAACTTCTTTTCCTTGCCTTTCCTACACTGGAACGGACGAGCGGGTGCGGTGTTACATGCTCTTCAAAGTAACACTTAGTTCATCCAGTGACCGTCTACTCTCTCTAGATACACATATGCTATCTAAGAGTCAGATAGTACCATGATCCAGGCATCCATCCATTCAAAGTATATGCACACATACAGTTTCTGTTCCACCCACCCAGGCTGTTCTCCTTCCACCCATCCTTGCTTCATCATTCACCCAGCCATGCACCATACCATATTCTTTCCTTCCCAGCCACCTCGGGGACCAAGCAAACACATATCATTCTTCTTTGCCAGTCATCATTAAATTTCTCGTCCTTCCACACTTACTTACCCCCTTCTTTCGCTTTTCGTTCATACCATCCATCAAGTTCATCTCAGATCTGATTGGGATTCTTCTCGCCAAAAACTTCACAGCTAAGTCGAAGTACATTTAGAGGAGGCTACTATCTGGTTGATTTATAATACACCCGTGCAGAAAGCACACTCTGCAGTCTTCAATCTCAATAAGTAAGGAATATATAGCTTACCTCTGCCCGCCACCACCGTGTTAACCCTCACAGGCACGTCCGGCACTTGCACCGCCTCCTCCCCAGAGTTGTTCCCCTCGTCCAATACCACCACCTCCGCGCTGGCCCCGCCACCAGATGTTCCACCTACAAAGTACATTTAAGAATGTTAGAATACACCACTCACTACTATATAATATTTGGTCTAGGAGGAATAAAGAAATGTGAAAAAAACAGAATACAATGTAATAATTTGTGACTGTCTACTCTAAAGTAAAAATGTCCCTTTTTCCAGGGAAGGCTGTTGTCTTGCTGCACTTTTTGGCACAACTGATGAATGCTTGCTTTTTATTTTTAACACGCACCACTTTTTCTCCTAACAGACAGAAGCTTGACTTCTAAGAACACAAGCAGGATCAAGTTCAAACCAGGTGAGTGTTAGGAATATTTAGGGATTAGGATCAGAAACAGTACATGTTTTAATTTGGCCTTTACAGAGTCCTTACAGAGTCCTTGCCCTTCGCCCCTTCTCTCTCCCTTCTCCTCTCCCACTCCCGCTTACCTGACTCGGCTCCTGTTTCCTCATCTTCACAGAGTTGCAGAGAGACTTTCACCGGCATTGCTGAAAGGATTCCATCAGCATTCCTGAGTTCCAAGGCTTCTGCTTTCAGCATCGTGTGAACTTCCTGTTTCTTGGCGGCACGATTTAGAGACCGGACCTTGTCCCACGGAGATCCTAGGTCCAGAGCAGTTCCTCTTCCGGTGACCTGGAAAGAAAGTAAGAACAGTTAATGACTGAGCTAATCTAACAAACCTTGGCAAATTCAATTTGAAGGCAATGAACATAATTGCAACAAAACCTTTGAAAGACTTTAAAAAGACAGCGTTTTGAACAATACTTTGAAATATCATTATTCAAGACTTGGGATAATTATTGAAAGATTTAAGCACCAGAATTTACCTAACAGGTGTATTTGTGAGCAATCTGCAGTGAATAGTAACTGCACTGTCAAGTACCGATTTATTGTGACAATTGCTAAGGTCCTTCCTGTATAAGACATTATAGGCGTAGTGTGCTGCCTTGTTCTTTTGTCTTTAGTTGTTTTACAGATCCCCAAGTCACTGCTTAGAAGTTATTAAGCAAGGTAAGAGAGGTTAAATTGAGTGGTGTTGGTTAACCAGGTTTTACTAACATAATAACTGGTTTGAATCTGATGTTATCTTTTGAACCAAACATTTACCAATTTTATATTTGCATTTGAAGGTGCATTTACTGTTATTCAAGTTGTGTCGTACCCTTGCACTTAAGAAGTATAGGACTGGGCTAATCTATCTCTGGTATGTATTAAAATGAACGTAAAATATTACTGTGAAGAAACATTGATGATAGATCTGTTTTAGTGATAATCCTGTTATAATTTAATAGAAAAGCTATCAGAGTGTCGCAACAAACTACAAGCAGCCCAGAATACTTCAAAGAGAAACAACGACAGACATCTCAAGAAGAGATCCTGTGTTTATTTGTTTGTTTCTCTGTCCACTTCCCCTTCCCTTTAGGGACTAACAAGTAGTGACTAAAGTCTCATCCTTGTCACGCTGGTTAGTTCTTGAAGGTGTTGGGAGCAAGCATCTTCAAGACGGAAACAACTGGAACCTAGTGGAGGTACGCTTGACAGTGAGAGCTCGGCTCGACCACAAGAAATGTGTCCAATTAATCGTCAGCACTAAGCACTTTTCCATTTTCAGTTAAACGTTTAGTTTTATGACAAACTTGATTTTAATAAATGTGTTTACTTTTAATAAAGCTTTTAAACTTAAATAGACTCTGTGGTTTTTGGTCCTCCAGACTAGAGTGGATGAGCTAAAGGTTTTGGAATTTTTGCAAGCATGAGTCCGGGCCTCTGACACTTCTTGACTCTGACTCCGTACTCTTGTCCTGCGTTGGATAATCTAATCATCATTGGGGATCAATCATCGGTGACTTTGGGAGCTAAATGGCTCTGCCACACTATCTAGTCAGTAAGGAGATTGGGGGTTCAACTACAAAGTCTGTTATCACTGAGGTATGTGGAAAGTCTAACAGCACCTATTATAATTGATAAGCTAAGCAATGCATTATTTAGTGTCCATAGTTCTGTTTGTGCAGATTTGTCCCTGCAACAGTAGTAAAATGGATTGTCCTACTATCCAAACCAAAAGTAAAGTAGTATCTTATTCTTTCTTGGTGGTCATTCACCTTTTTATTGTTGGCAATTGTCAAAGCATAAACATTTAGAAGACTTGAAAAGACATTATTGACAATCCCAGAGGACTGCACTCAGTGCATAGAGCTATTGCTGACTAGAATGGGAGTCCAATGGAATTGCCAAATGTGCAATCTTAGTTAGCTACACAGACAGACTAATAAGAATAATCTAGTAATACCACAGGGAGTCATAGTCGAGGCAGGATAAGAATTTAGATCCAGTCTACAAGAAGATCAAAGACGATTTAGAAAAAATCGAATGAGGAACGCTAGGAAAAAATAGGTACTCTATATTAAAATTAAAACTTACTGGGGCCAGCAAAGGAGCCCTCGCCTGCCCGATCCTGGCCTGCATCCTGTTCAACAGCACCCTCCTCCTCCTCCTGTGTCCTCTTGCCCCTGGCGGGAGCTGATGTACAACATGAAAGAAAGAAAGACAAGAAAACATGGATGATATTTGTCAACCAAATCAAACATTTCAAAAGAACAATAACAAAAATTTTTGGCGAAATAACAAATAGACAACTATTCCACGGGATATATTGACCGATCTCATGTGGTCTACTACGTTATTAGTATTGCTTGATTTGCGGACCGTCGACTTGGAAAGTTCTTATGTAACGCACTAAATAAAGTACTAAAAAGGTTTGCCTAGGATTGGCAGGCAGCAGTCCGCAGCACGCGAAGTGACAGACAAAGTCCATCGTGATTGCAGATCAGCGACAACACTAAAGCTTCCTACTACATTAACCAGTCATTACAAAAAATACTCAAACTATCAATCCACCACCACTATTTCTTCTTATCGCCATGTGTACAAAGGAAGGACTGGACTTGAGTCTGTAGGGGCTTATTTATAAGCCCCTTGCTGCTCTTTTGCTCCATTGTTGCGTGACTTTTGTGATGCAGCGGCAGAACAAAAGAGGCGCAATGGTGCGGCGTATATTAACAACGTGACGCAAATGGGAGATGCATCACGTTGTAAAGCCCTGCGCCATCAGGGGGCGTTCCGGCGCAAGGGAGGGCGTTCCTGCGCAGGAACGCATCCTAAAAGTGGCTGAGGGAAATCTACAAGATTTCAATCAGTCACTTTAAGGACAATGATGCATGACTCAAACCCTGCGCCTGCTTGAAGCAGACGTATGGCTTGACGCAGCATTGGGGAGATAGGGCACCCCAGAGCTTTGATGGAGCTGCACCATCGTTGCGACGCAACTCCAGCAATGCACCGCCTTTACGGCACAGATGCGTAACACTTTGGTGATGTTTTGGGCCCATGGTGCGCCGCATTGTAAGTTCGGCGCACCATGGATGGTGGTGGCGTGGTGCACAATTACTGGCGCATCCCTGCTACTTTGCAGGGATGCGCCGGTAATTAAAAATCTGAACCTTAGTGTCTAGCATTACGCAGTTCTTTAAACTACACTCATACATAATTTCACAGGCCAATGAAATGAACACAAAATCGAAAACAAATAAGCATAGTAGCAACACTACTGAGAAGGAGAGCAGTGCACCTGAAATGCACAGAAGATTTTGAAATATAATTTACCTACAATTTAATCAGCAGCAATATTGCTCTTGGTAAAAAACAAAAATTTGCAATATAATAACACACAGAGCCTGAGAAAACAGAGTAGTAAAGAAATAGCTACTACTACTCACCAAGCCCGGGGATCTCAAGGCCAAGCAGGTTGAGCAGATCGCGTTCACGGTCCAGGACATCCGTCCAGCGGTGGGTGGCCTGGTTGTAGGTGCGCCGGACCCGAGAGTGGTGGTACATGGCCCGGCACATGTTCTCCCACCGCTTCCGGCGCTCCCGGATCCCGTACCCGCTACCGATCCTACCGCCTGCCATGATGGTCCTGGGGAGGCGGCGCTGAACATAAAAAATTAGTGCGGCCACCTCCTCCGGGCTGAAGATCTCCGGGAGTGCGACTGTCTCCCCCCTCAAACGCCCGCACGGGAGCCGGGCACGGGGTGCGGGACCCTTCCCCTTCTCGGGCTGCTTCCCGGCTCCCTTTACCATGGTCTGGGCAGAAAGGAAGCTAAATAATAAAGAAAATAGAATAGGGAAGAGAAGAAAAGAAAAGAGTTTAAAAAAGTAGTTTAAAATTAACCAAAAGTAGCAGAAAACACAAAAATATATAGCTAGAAAAATAGAGGGATAGATAATAAGTAAAATAGATAAAAAAAACTTCAAACAAGCAAAGGATGGCAGAGATTCAGAGAGGATAGAAGAAGCATGCCCAGAACCATAGCAATGAATGAGAAACAAGATGGCCGCGCCCGTTCACGACCGCGTGGGTAAGTTCGCGCAAGATTTTGCTCGCGAACACACGCAAAATTTTACTAGCGAGCCGCACACTTTGCGAGATTACACATCGTGCCCGGAAACGGAAATACGTCATGCAAACAAGATGGCCGCGCCCGTGAACGACCGCGAGGGTAACTTCGTGCCGTTGCGCTACAAGCGGCTCGCTAAAACGCACAAAACCTTGCGAACTAACACGCCGCAAAAAAACAAATCGCATATTCGCACAAATTTGCGTCTTCCGAATTCAATCTCGCGCAAGTTCGCGCCCCGCGAACCCCGCGAAATTGCAGAAAAACGAGTTTTGCAAAAGTGAAAGCACTCAGCAGGTGCAAAAGTTCAAACTCATCATTAGTAACTGTTAGACCTGGCATCATTGGCTTGAGTCTCTCCTCCATTTTTTCTGTTTGCCTCCACTCTTTTACGATGTTTTTGCTGGTGTAATGCTTTGGGCACTGTGCCACTGCTGATCAGTGCCACAGTGCAAGTGCTCCCTATGTTAAATTGATGTATTGATTGAATTCCATGTTTGGCTTATTTGGTTTACTGTCAGTCCCTAGTCTAGTGCACCAGGGGTGCCAGGGCTTGTAAATACAAATGCTCCTCGTGGGCTTGCAGCACATGTTGTGCCACCCACAAGAGCGGCCTAGTAAAAGTATGTCTGAGGGTCTGCCATTGCCAGACCCACGTGCAGTCTAGTACTGTCACGCTGACTGCGCAAGTATACCTACTTGCCAGTCCCTAAACCTTCCCGTAACTTCATGTTAGTCACCCCTATGGTAGGCCCACGGGCAGGGTGCATTGTAAATATAAGGTAGGACAAGCCTGACCAAGTTGGCATGTCCTAATAGTGAATTACAGCCATATTCGTTTTTCACTATTGCGTGGTAACCTGCTCTCCATTAGTTAGAATGGGCTGCCAGGATTATTAATGCTATAATCCTAGCTAGCTCGGGGAGCATGGTGCAATGTCGAGTTTGGTATCATTGAACTCAGGGTTTAATAACGCATCCGTTTGTGTGGATGGTTTTTGGACTCTGGGTTTGAAAATAGCACTTTTAGAAAGTGGCTATTTTCTTGTCTAACTATTTCTGGTTTCTGCTGGTTTGGTGTGTGTGTGACAGGAGCTGGGGGGCTCCAGAGATCTGCTGAGTCAGTGTGGGATGAGTGGGACATTTGCATTGAGAGTAGGGGGAGAGTAGCTTCTGATAGCCTGCCCTGCCTGATACAATGCTGGCTCCACCTCCTGCCAGGCGACTGATGGCTCTGTGCCTGCCAGGGACGATCCTGGCCCCACCTCCTGCCGGGAGGCTGATAGCTCTGCTCCTGCCAGTGACAATACTGGCTCCACCTCCTACTGGGCGGCTGAGGACTCTGCCCTGCACAGTGAATAGGCCAGGTGCCTCTGCCTGGCTGCACCCACAACAGACCCAGGATGTTGGGAAATTCCCCTGCATGGACAAAGGGATCAAAGCCAAAAAGGGGTATAAGAGAAGGACCCCTGAACCAAGAATTTAGATCACTTCTGACAAGGAACCCTGAAACCAAGGACAAGAAGCCTGCTGATCCAAGGACTTGCCTACCCCTTCTGCCAGTGTGCTGTTTGCTGGGGGGAATCCTGCATGTGCTTCTTTATTTTTGCCAAGGAACCAGGAGAGAGGAACTGTGTGTGTACTCTCAAACTTTGCTAAGAAAATCTCCAAGGACTGGAAGAGTGCCAGTCTCCTGCTGAAGTCACAGGGCTAAAGGACTTCATCTGCTAAAAGTGCTATTTTGCTGGATCCTGCGAATCCAGCACCTCTGAAAGAAACCAGCAATCTCGACGCCGACGGATGCCGCCGAATCCAGCCCGACATCGTGAGTAACTGCTCCAGTGTCCCGCTTCCTCGACGCCGGCCGCCGGGCCCGATCGACGCCAGCAGCAACGCCAGTGAGTAGCGAGTTCGGCTCCAGCTCCAAGTGACCCCGTGTCTGCACCGCTGCTGATCGCATCGACTTCGAGTCCTCTCGACGCCGTTAGCGCTGCTCACTCTTGCAACTTCATCGACATCGACGCCGACGCCGTATCCTGCTTTACCTCGTGAGCGCTGCTCCTGCCCGACATCGATCAACGCCGCTGCAGGTCACCCAGACTCCGAGGCCGGATCATCGCCGAAGACGCGACGCCGGACATCTTGACGCCGCTGATCATCGTGTGCTTCACTTTTCCAAGGTACTGTGTTGTGGGGGTCTGCTCGACTCCGGGCTCGACGTAGCGCTCCTCGCGGTCGACACCGAACCCTTTGGATTAACTTTGCCTCGACGTCGTGTGACTCCCGTGTGGGTTACATTGTTGCCAAGAACTTTGTGTTAAAGAAGAAGAGTTGCTTTTGATACTAAAGACTTTGTGCTAAGAAGAAACTACACTTGAACTATTTTTCCAAGAGTATTTATTAAGACTGTGGTATATTTTTGTCGTTATTTGGTCTTGTGCTAAGCCTTATATAAAAATCCTTATTTTTATAATACTACTGTGTCGTGTCCATTTGTAGTGTATTCACTTTATTACTGTATGTGGTCATAAATGCTTAACACACAGCCTCTGAGATAAGCCTGTCTGCTCTGCCAAGCTACCAAGGGGGTGAGCAGGGGTTATCTAAGTGTGTGATCCCCTTGCCCTGACTAGAAAAGGTGTGTCCCTATTTGTCAGAAGTGTATACCTCTGCCAACTAGAGACAGCCGGCTCTAACAGTAACCATTCCCTGTAGTGCTTCCTGACTGGGGCCCCTCCAGAGTTCAGTTGCTAGTTGCAACAATTCTATGACCCTGCTCTTACCCTCACAGCAGGCTCATAGAATAGCTACAAGTAGGCCACAAAGGTCCTGGAAAAAAAAATGCACTGCAACAGAAAGCAAATTACTGATAAGGAAGCAGGTGCTAGACTGGAATTTTAAAACAGTGACACATTAATAAACCAACCCCAAATTAATTCATGTCAGTTGAAGCAGGGCAGGTGTGCTTGCTTTTCCCCCCCATAATCTACAGTGATGATGAACCAGAGGGTGGCATTGATGTACCAAAGGGTGGCATGGGTGAAACAGATGGTGGCAGTGTTGAAACAGAGGGTGCTGTGAACCTGTGATGATGAACCAGATGTAGAAACAACATAGCCGCGACCGTTGCGTGCCAACAAGTAAGTTCGCAATTGCGAACTGGTACAAAACCCTCGCGAACTGGCAGAAACCCTTGCGAACACAAAAAAAACAAAAAAATCCACAAATTCGCGAGAATTCGTGGATTACGCGGATTGCGAGTTCGCAAATTCGCAAATTCGCGAACGCCAGATTCGCAAAATTCGCCCATGCTTACTCCCAAACTTTGTCAACCTCTAAGGACTCCAGTAGGCTCTGTGGATGGAGAAAATATGTTTTTTTCTTAGGTGTGCGGGTTTAACTATCTTAAATAACATAGACATAGATACTTGCCACTCATGTTCCAGTGACGACTCTGACAAGCATCTTCCCCACAGCTCTGTTGACAATGTGAGGGCACCATCTTCCAATTCCACCATCAACCAGTAAATTGTTGCAAGCTCATTCTTGAGTACTGTCTCCTGCAAAAGTCTGTCTTCGAGTTCATTTGGTTTTCCTATTATCGTACCCGGGTCTTGGAATCAGCTCTGCATTTGCAGGTATTTAAATCTGGACACTTGATGATCCACAAGTTGATTACATGTTTCCGAGGGTATTAAGTGATTGTCTTGCATTATATAGTTGCATCTTGTTAAACCTGTCTCTTTCAGTGGTCGAGCCAATAAATCTTTTGTTTACTCCGGTGAGCCAGGTGGATCCCAGATAGAAGACATTAGACTAAAGTATGGTATTTTTAAGACTTTTTTTACCCTATACCATGTCTCTGCCAGGCCCCTCAAGATCTTTAACTTGACTTTTTTGAAGTACTTGGGGTCTGTGTATTTGAACATGAAGCCAAAATGACCCCCTGACTCTTTCCTTGACATTACTCTCAATAGTCTCCTAATCTCAGATAGTGTGGAGGTATTCAAAAACATTTTCCCATTCTTTAATAAAAAAGCCCATGAACAAAATAGCAAGCCTGGTAATGCTAGACCCCCTTTCTCCACCCTCCATCTCAGTTTCTTCCAAGCTATCTGGGTCCTTTGCTTGACCAAATAAAGCTGCTGATTTGACCTTGCAACTTTTTAAGCCACTCTTTTTCAAAGGGAAGGGGAATCGTATCAAACATAAAGGATAATTTCGGGACGATCATCATTTTTACTAATTTTACCTAACCCAATAAGGGCAGCTGGAGATGCGCCCACATTTTTAGGAGCCCACTAACGTCTTCCTAAATCTTCTCAAAATTTACTTTGGTTATTTTAGTAATATCCTGTGGTATCAAGACTCCAAGATATCTCATTACACCCCTACTAGCTGCTTCACCTACTCCCAGGTTCCAAGACATAACCTCGGTCTTGCTCCTATTAATTTCATAGCCCGAGATTTTTCCAAAATCTGCTGTCAAGGTTGTGATACGACTCAATGTATTTTTTAAGATGGTAGTGTAAATGAGGATGTCATCTGCGTATAGACCCAGTTTCTTGTTCCAGCCATCATATTGGAAAGGTGTAATCCCTGGATCCTCCCTAATTTTTCTAGCACTCCTTTCTCTCCCCTTAAACAGAAGACATGACTCTGCCTGCTATACGATGAAAACCCTGTCTCTTCCAACTGCTCCTCTCCTTGGGAAAAAACCCTGGTGGCCACTTCAGTACTGCAGCCTCCTCGACCTCCTTTTCCCCGGAAGGGAATTCTTGCTGCCGCGCCTCTTCCCCTGCGGAGATCCAGGGCCGCTCTACCCCACATCCTCTCCGTCTTGCCAGATGACTGCACCAGAGCTCACCAAACCGCCTCTCACCACGCCAGGAACAGGAAAAGCAGCCAAACAAAGGTACGGAATAATTTTAGAATGCAAAAAAAACATGTTTTTGCAGGTTTTAAAAGAAAATAGGCTCCTTCACTCGACTTTCATGATCAAATTCCACGGACGCTTTGGAGACTCTCCCATGACCCGCTACTCGCTGGCCGCCATGTTTCCCTTCAACATAATATGGTATTGCGCTAATCGATGTTGAAACCAAATATTATGCATCACTAATCCTGGAGGACCTGGTGGAATGGTCCAACACAAATGGGCTGATTCCATTCAACCAAACAAGATTTCGTAAAGGGTGTGGCACAACAATAAATATTTTAGCCTCCAGCCACAGTAGCGGAGAAGTGCAAACGCCTGCAAAGAAAACTACAACTATGTTTTATAAATTTTAACGACGCGGGTGAATCATGGTTTGTTATGGAGTACATTACAGAAATTGGGACTTCGGGAAACAATACTGTGACCCATAATACAATTCTACACATGCACCTGGGTCTGTGTGAAAATAGCAAATGGTTTAACATTGTCCAGAAAAATACAAACAGAGATCGAATTAAAACAAGGATGCGTATTAGCCCTCCATTTATTTGATCTATTTATGGCGGATCTCTCACCACGATTGGACCAGGTTAATTCACATCCCTGTGCCTGGCTAGACTGCCCATACCGCATCTTTAGTATGCAGATGACTAGGCCTGCTTAGCTTAACTAGAGTTGGCCTATAAAGAGCACAAAATGAACTACTAATGCTCGCCAAGGCTAACACTCTGGAAATCAACATCACAAAAACAAAAACTATATCAATTACGAATAGCCCGCGACATCAATATCCACTAAAGCTGGGAGAAACCAGCTGTGGAATAGTTAATACATATAAATACCTGGCGATATATATAGACAATCGACCGAATTTCCAATTTCAGAAACAATAACTGGAAAAAAAGGAAATGGCCTCATTTATGCATTCTGTGCCCTTGCAAAAAAATTACAGGGTCCATCCTTTAGACCGCTAATAACAGTGATGGCCGCAAAACTATTACCAACAGTAACTTATGCGAGCATAATGTTAAATGGCGAGGATGCAAAACTCCTAGACTCGCTACAAACAAAGGCGTATAAAAAGTCTTTCGTCTACCTCAGAATGTATTGCTGGCTCAGGTCCGATTGGAATTCGGTCTTATTCAACAGGAGATAGGTAGAAAATATGCCACAATTAAAACCTGGTACATACTTTGGCAGAACCAATACAATTTTTTACATGATGCCCTGTGGCAAGCCCAGGCAGACAATCCAAGTTCAAGTTACGGTAAATTCCTGAAAACTGCACTCAAGGAAACCAACACAACAGAACTTTGGGCTCAGAACCCCTCCTTCCAAGTATTCCGCAGAATGACAAACAAAGTGGCCAAGCTTTAAATGTTTGTAAATTGTAAAGCCTCTTTTTCCATCATGATATTATTATGGTTTTTATTAACTTAAACAATAAAGTATTGAATTGAATTGACTAGGGGGACAACGGAAGTGGACAGGCTCAGGTTATAGCTACACCCTCCTGCGACAGGGTAGGCCTTTTTGAAGTAAACTTTTTCCTAGGCACAGCCCAGATGGGAAGTCGCCAGAGAAAAAGAACACCTCCCTGCAAGGTGTTAGACTTGTCAGCCTTAAGGTGGTCTTCCCCTGAAAATATGCCTTCTTCCTTCATTTTTCTGACCTTGTTTTTGCTGGTCTTAGGACTCTGATCGTGTTACCACTGCTAATCATCGCTAAAGTACGTGTCCTCTCCTCTAAACATGGTAATATTGGCTTTTCCACAATTTGCATATTTATTTCACTTATCTAAGTTGCTAGTAGTAGTGGCACTATATGTACCAAGGGAGGGTAAATTAATCACCCTATTGAACTCTTAAATTCAAGCTTTTGGTCTCCTTGTTATCACGAATGGACCTGCTTACACTGAAAATAAGCTTGAGCCACCGCAAGCCCACTTCTTTGCACAGCAGCATCGTCAGCCCGTGGGGGACCGCCAACGTGAATCTCCAGCTGACCCATCCATGACAATAGGCCTGCTCTTCCCGCTACGTCGACAGCCGCCTGCCACAATCTCATTGTTCCCATCAACCATCTTCAAAACAAACAGGACTCTTGGCACAAAACATGAGAAGGTAAACATTCAACAGGACTAATCTTAGACTGTATCCGACCCGCTCTCCATCATTGTTGGCCTGAACTTTTGACTTTGGCCATTGTATCTCAAAGCTTTCCTATAAAACAGCCAATCTTGCAATGGTTAAAATAGCCTTTTGGGCCTTTTCAAGGTAAGGACATTGTTTATCACTAAACTCTACATGTGCTATTTTGAAATATTGATGTACTCTATCAGATAGGCAGTAATTACTTATTAAAGGTGACTTATTCATATTTATTAGGAGAGATAAGGTCTTTCAGAAAAGTCCGCACAAAGGGTTAGTTTGACAGCTCGAATTTGCAGTTAAAACCTGCACAACCAGGCACACATGGCAGGACTTAAGTTATGCTTCCATTGTCTCTACTTTACGTTGCACAATGGGTGCTACAGCCCACTGGTGACATCTAACTTATAGGCCTTATGTACATGATGAGGACCATATAACAGTGACTTATAGGTAAGCTAAATATGCCAATTAGGAGTGTGCCACGTGGTGAAAGGGGGAGCATAGGCACTATAGCACTGGTTAGCAGGGGCAGAAGGCACAGATTTCTACAGCCAGCCAAAAGAAAATTCAGCAAAAAGGCAAAGTAATCTGGGATGGCCCTCAGAGTTGCACATTTCCAACACATGGGCACTGCATGGGTGTTGATTCACCAAAACATCAATGGTAGCGGAAGTGACATCACATACCCATTGGCCTTAATGACATCACAGGAAGTAACCCATGATCCAGATTTTTTGCAGGAAGTCTTGTGACATGTCCTTAACCATGAAGACATCTCAGTAATTGACATTAAAAAAGTTCCACTTATATTATAATGTTGAGTTGATCATTGAAAGTTCTGGAATATAATATTTGCCCGCAACTGTAGTGAGCGAGCAAGCAAGAACGCAGGCCTCTACTAGGGGGTTCCACCCCCTGAAATCTTTTAATAGAAATGTGGTCAAATATTGCATTTTAATGCAACATTTTCATATACATTTTCTAAAAAGCCATGGCCTCTGAAAGACGACCGATTACATTTTCAAATCCTGTCAATTGTGTGACAACCCAATGAAACCTGGTGTTCCCTAGGAGTGGACCTAATTGTTTTAAACTGTACTATGGATGACACCATATGGCAAAAATGAGCTCCATTATGCCAGGGCTAGCATTTTGTCATTTCCATTTATGTCATCCATATACCACCAGTGCCACACTTGTTAAAAAATTACCTCAGTAGTGAGGGCCGGCATGTTGTCATGGTTGCCTCCCTACCTTATGGCAGGTTGCCCTCCTTTATGCCAATAATTACCTCCAATCTGTTAGTACCAGCCTCTTTCCACAGGTGCTTCATATGCTAAGAATTACCTCTAGTGTCCTATTAACAGTATTTTAGCAAATTTGTCCATTATGTCAAGAATTACTTCTAGTGTGCTAGTATTTTGCCACAAGTGCGATTATGGTAAGAATTCCCTCAAGTATGCCAGCACCAGGATTTTACCATGGCTCTCTGTATACTAGGGCTGATGACAGACTTGCAAATATAACACCAAATTCTCACTCTCGCTAACTCATTCAAACTCACTCACACTCATTCTTACTCCCAGTCACTAACACTCCGTTACACTCATTTTTATTCATTCTCAGTCACCTTACGTGAAGGCACTCATTTTCATTCATTATGACTACTAAGTGAGTCATAATGAATGAAAATGAGTGCCTTACCGCACTTTAATCTCACACTTTCTCATTTGATAAGGATGAGACATTTATAAAGCGCTGCATATACCTTGAGGTGTCTAGGGGCTACCTTCAGACAGACAGAACTAGATGGGGTTGTGGAGACTCAACCTCTAAAAACCCAGGTTTTCAGGCCCTTTTTAAATTTTAGCAGGTTCGTTTCTTCTTTAAATAGAATTGGCAGGGCCAGCGTCTATCTGTGATGGGGTAAAACTTCTCCCACCCCAGCTGACCTTGCACACTCTGGGAACAACAAGGTTACCATGATCAGCTGATCTAAGGGATCTTGCAGGGGTGTAAGGCTTCAGATATTGTGACTTCTGCTCAGGCCCTAGTCCATGCAAAGATGTAAATGCTGTGCACAGGGTTTTGAACTGGATCCGCTTGGCAACTGGCAGCCAGTGCAGTTGCAACAGGGCCTTAGAAGCGGATTCAAATCTAGTGATACCCAGAAGTACTCAAGTTGCTGCATTTTGTGCCATCTGGAGCTTCTTAATACTACATTTTAGTGAGCCGGTGAACAGAGCAGCAGTCCAGCCTGGATGAAATAAGTGCAGAGACCGCTATTTTCCTTAAATCTTTTTTTTTTTTTGGTTAAGAAATCTTTATTTCGATCATGAGAGATCATAAAAGATGTACAAATTAATTATTCACATTAGCTATTTAAAAAAAACTGTATAGAAATATAATGTCCATTTAAAGAAAAACTGTTTCCAAAGGTGATGGTTACGCCAATACTTGATAAAATAACATTTTTAAAAACAATTTCAGAGGATTTGTGCAAGAGAATTAGAAAAGATTTTTCACACCGTTATAGTGTCCTTAATTATTCTTGCACGCAGTCGCCACATTGCAGTCAGAAATTTAGCCATAGCGAACACTGTTGGTGCAGATAGATCTGTTTTAAGAACTCTGTAGGCCGGAGCATATGTTCTAAAGCCCAGGTTTTTTAAATGAGGAACCAACCAGTAACTCCTGATTCTGCTATAGGCTCTACAAAACAAGACCACGTGCAGATCACTTTCCAGTTTGGAACTGATAGAAATGAAAAAGTTAGTGCCTAGTCATGACAAAGATCCCGCAGGTTTCCACCGTGAAATAAAAGACATGTTACTTATGGGTGACTATACCTATCCTGACATCATGAAAATATTGAAAGTATTATTGCCTGCTGGTATTTACGAGAAACTCAAGGAAAAAGAATGGGAGGTGGGAGACGCAAAGATAGAGTGGGCTGCATTAGAGGACGAAGAAAATACTCGTACCCCAGGCCTAGGGCTTGGGGACAAAATTAAAGCATTACCAGGTTTATTAGTACAAGTCTTGCCACGTTTGTTAGCAACGAAAAAGGAGGACTGGGATGCAATCTCAGCCTGCAAACAGAAACCAGATGAAGACACTAGTGATTTTTATTCCCGTTTTGAAAAATGTTTTGGTATTAACCACATGGCTGCTGTGCATTTTCCCCTCCTGTGCTGAAATTCCTTGAATTCTATGATATCATGACGAGCTCAGCTCGTCATCAGCACAGCTCAACTGTGCCTCATGACGAGCTGAGCTCGTCATCAGCATCGAAAGGGTTAATAGTGGCCTAAAAGCAAGTAGCGAGTCATATCCACATCTTTTTGTATCTAAATTGGTCGAGAATTCCCTGCCCCAAGTTAAGAATCGTGTTCTGAAAGTCGAGAGCACATGGCAAGCTAACACGCCTTCACAAATGTTACAAATGTTACAGTATCACCAGAATAGAATTAGAGAAGAACATGATCACGAACAAAGACGTATGAAAGACACGAAAATGAAAATGTTAGTTGCTCAGTCAGTTCCAGCTGACGGTCAGAAAAAGGGTATGACGCAGTCCAGTAATTCAGCAGCTCCTGTTAAAGGGATATGCAACTATTGTAAACAGCCAGGTCACTTTATAAACGATTGTGCAGTTTTGAAACATAACATAGCTACAGGTAAAACTAAAGAGAGACCGCGTCCTCCTAGACAGGACCAGGTCCCACAACAAGTACCACAAAATATTCAGCCTATGCAAGCCTCACAACAGACAGTAGCGGTATCACAGCCACAACCGATTGCCGCAACACAACATGCAACTCAGCAGATGTACCAGTATGCACAGACCGATTATCCCGATTATCAGCGATACACATGAAACAGCCTAGAGAGGGAAGTTGGTTTGCCTCTTATTGAGGTTCCTGTAGATCAAGAGGGTCCTTATGTACACAGTCAAGTGTTAGGAAAAGATAGAAAGTTTTTGATTGATACAGGGGCAAGCCGAACAACGATAAGTCATGACGAGGTCCCAGGGGCACCCCTCTCAGGCTCCCAGAATGTTTCCCTTGGATTTTCAGGCAAACCTATTATTAATGAAGTATCACAACCAGTACCACTTTTAGTTGGTCCATTGTCCCGCACTACAGACTTGTTATTAACGAAATCATGTCCAGAAAACTTGTTAGGTATCAAGACACTGAAAGCTCTAGGAGCTGTTATATGTTGCTCTCCGGAAGGAGTGAGATTGTTTCTTCGTGACTTTAAGGGTCACTATGTGTTGAGAGATATTGATCCCAGATTACAGAATGTACCTGCACATTTATGGGCACAAGGCCCCACTGATGTAGGTTGTATGCACATTACACCATATCGTGTTACACTTAGACCAGGAGTAGTTTTACCTCGAATCCGACAATACAAGTTACCCCCAGATGCTGTAGTGGCTTTACTGAAAATCATTGACGAGCTCATTGCACAAGGAGTGGTTGTAGAAACCAACTCGAATTTATGTAATTCTCCTATCGTTCCGATTCTTAAACGTACTGATCCCAATGCACCTCCAGTTTATCGACTAGTTATTGATCTGCGCGAATTAAATAAATGCATTATACCACAATATCCTGTGGTCCCAGATATTTCATCCCTATTGACTGCCATTGATTCCGAAGCTACGTTCTTTACTGTAATTGATCTGAAGAACGCCTTCTTTAGTGTCCCCATTGACCCGGAAAGCCAATACCTTTTCGGATTCTGTTTAAATGGGCGAAGCTTCAAATTTGCACGCGCACCTCAAGGATTCACAGAAAGCCCCAGCATCTATAGTCAAGCATTGAAAAGACAACTTGACAGTATACACATGCCTGAAAACACTGCCCTGCTCCAGTATGTCGATGATCTATTGATCACTGCCCGAAGCGAGCCTGAATGTGAACTAGCGTCACTGACGGTTTTGCATTTCCTGGCTGACAAGGGGCACAAGGTGTCCCCTTCCAAGCTGCAATTCTGTGTCCAGCAAGTTGTGTACCTTGGGCACTTGCTGTCCAAATGGGGGAGACAGCTAACACCCGACCGCATCCAGTTAATAGCACACATGTTACAACCCAAGACACAAAAGGAGGTACGAGCCTTTATAGGCCTCACTTCTTACTGTAGACAATGGATCCCTCAGTATGCATTTCTAGCCAAGCCACTCATCCAGTTAACAACCCAGGAGGCAGCGTCTTCGACTGTCCTTCCTTGGACTCAGGAACACACACAAGCTTTTGACGACTTAAAGAAAGCCTTATGTCAAGCACCAGTTTTAGCGACACCATGTTATAGCAAGCCTTTTACACTTTTCGTTACAGAACGTGAAGGTACTGCATTGTCGGTACTCACGCAAGAACAAGCAGGTTCACACAAACCGTGTGCTTACTTCTCTAGTACATTGGATCCAGTAGCCCAGGCTCTGCCTGCGTGCTTGAAATCAGTAGCAGCAACTGCCCTAGCAATCCGACAAAGTGATTCCATAGTGTCAGGATTTTTCTCAATTTAGTAGTAGTAAAGTTAGGACTACTAACTTTACTACTACTAAATTGAGAAAAATCGTAATTTTAAGACTGTCGGTATTCACAGATGGCATTTAGGCATCCTAAAGTTAGTAGTCCTAACTTTACTACTACTAAATTGAGAAAAATCGTAATTTTAAGACTTTCGGAATTCACAGAAGGCATTTAGGCGTCCTAAAGTTAGTAGTCCTAACTTTACTACTACTAAATTGAGAAAAATCCTAATTTTAAGACTTTCTGTATTCACAGAAGGCATTAAGGCGTCCTAAAGTTAGTAGTCCTAACTTTACTACTACTAAATTGAGCAAAATCCTAATTTTAAGACTTTCGGTATTCACAGAAGGCATTTAGGAGTCCTAAAGTTAGTAGTCCTAACTTCTGTGAATACCGAAATGAGAAAGTTCATTCTGTGAATACCAAAAGTAGTAAGTGCATTCTGTGAATGCCAAAAGTAGTAAGTTCATTCTGTGAATCGGGCCCTCCTTTTCTAAATCCCGCCTGCAGAGGATTTAGGATATCGGCCTCCTCTATCCAAGATTCTAACCTGTTAAGTAGTAGTCTGCCAAATAACTTCTGGGAGACATCAATGAGGCTTATTGGGCGATAATTGGCTGGGAGCAGGGGCGAGCCCTTTTTGAAAATCAGGACCACCTCCGCCCCCAGCCAAGTGTCAGGTATTTCCATCCCCCCAAGCACTGCATTGAATATCACTAACAGGTAGGGTGCCCAAATTCCTGGTTCCTGCTTGAATAGGTCACCCGGCACCCCGTCCAGGCCAGGTGCCTTTCCAGAGGATAACCTTGTTATCGCCATCCTAATCTCTTTCTCAGTAAAGGGATCCGAGGCCTGATTATCTTGGATGATAGGGGGTTGTGGCTCTGTCCCTCCAGGCTCCAAGGAATATAATGACTGGAAATGATTTTGCCAGATACTGGCGGCAATGTTTGGTTCGGTTGCCGAGGGAAGGTCTTCAGAACCGTGGTTGACTACTCGCCAGAATTTACGGGAGTCTCTTATTGCTAATAACTCCAAAAGACTCTGCCAGTGTTGTAGGTTCCACTCTATCTTAGCATTAGCCACCAGGATTTTATACGCCCTCCTTCTGATGCGGATCTCTTCCCTTGGACCTCCAGCTTTGATTGTAGATAGGAGATCACGTTTGGCATTTTGGCATGTTGTGTTAAACCAGGAGCCTTTATGTGATCCCTGAGTTCTGCGAGATCTGCTGCAGAAGAGGTCTGCCTCAAGTGTTTTAATGAGTTGCTCATGTACGTGAGCAAGGTCCTCTCTAATTTCCAGCGTACAACCAGGGGCCCATAAATCGAATGCCTCCGCGAGGATTGGAATAATCCTAGCGTAGAGGGTAGCAAGCTTATCTTCACTAGTAGATAGCTTTTCCCATCTTATCCTCCTTCTATTATTTTCTAGGAGGTATCCCTCTCTGGGCTTTTGTTCGTTTGATACTGGATCTTCCTTACGGGGGATGGTATATTCCAGTTCCAAAGCGTTGTGGTGGCTGTCCTCTTGAGGTAATATGAAATTTCCTGGTCAGTTATGTCCCCTATCGTAGACCCCAACGGCTACATGTATGCACTTCAAGTACATGTATGTTCCCTCCACTTTCAGCTATGAAGACGCAAATACATTTGCGTCCAACGTTAACAAGTTCTCTTCCAGATCCACCATGAATGGGTCGGATATTCCGTTCCTAAGTGTACCGTGCCACCGTCTTTATATGGTGCACTTTCATGTTTTCCTAGCTCTGGCGAGTCTGGCGAGTTAGGCCCTGATTTCTGCCATCGAGCCTCTTTCTGCCTTCTGTCTCTGAAGGCTACAGTCAGCTGCTTCCCGACCCTTGACTTACTTCCTGTGTGGCGAGCGGTGCCTGGCTCGGCCTGCCTTGCCTGCCAAAACTGTATTCAACCTTCAAGTTATCTGTTCCGCTCCTCGAAAATACATTCCTGTCTGGTAGTTTAGGAAAACATCTTTCCCAGCTGCAGAGCAAAGGGCCCGGCCTCACTGTCTCCATGCAAGTAATTCATGACTTTCCGTTACCATGGTAGGCCGTGGCCCCTTGCCTTACACGTAGACACGTTGTCGCATATGCACGCACTAGCAGCCAGTATAAAATAGCCTCTACCCGAGAGACCTTTCCTTCTAGATAATACAGTTCCTTAAACACAAGATATAGATATGATTTGGGATTAGGTTGTCCTGACACCCCAGACTTCTGTCTCCTCATGTCGGGCTAAATGTCAAGTCCCCTTCACCCTCCAGTTACACGTCAATCATACGTCATGCTGCTGCGCGCGCATCTCTGCCACATGTTTCTGCTGACTCTGCAGGATTCTTCAAGGGATCCACCCACCTATGACACTTACATGTGACGTTTCTTGCACACACCTCCGTGTACGCCCTAGTGCACGCCTTCTATTACGTATTTCTGTTCTTATCTCGTTCCTCTCAGCTGTTACGCCTCCTGCATCAATTCCTATTGTAAATGAAATGACTATATATATGCTTAATTGTCAAGAGTCCAGGTCGTCCATGTTATGCATGTCCTATCCGTTCCCTATGCATGCGACCTGGTTCGAACCATAAGCCAATTCCTTTTTAAGGAATAAAACCCCTTTTAAAACCTCAACTACCACGGATTCTGCCTCTTATTTTGACTGAGTTATTCTTGATATTTTACCGCATAAAAATCGTCCAGGTAATTAAAATTTACCACATAATTTGGCGCCCGAACAGGGACCCTCCCCCACCCCACGCGCCGGCGGTGCGTTGCAGGCCCGGTCCCCTGCCACAGCGCTGACGGACATCTACGCGTACCCGCAGGATTTCCTGTATCTCCCTCAGGCCAACGGAGGTGACTGAGGCTGCGATCGACACCCAGACGAGGCGGTGAGGAGTGCGGAGGATCCCGACCACAGCCTAGCTGAGAAAGCAGAGTCCGAGGTACTTGGAGGCCCACCAGTTCCGAAGTTCCGTCGAGTCCAGTCCAGGGTCCAGTCCAGTATCGAGTTTCCGAGGCCTTCTGTTCCGTGCTTCCCGGTGAGTACCGTTGCTGGGGACGCATCTAGACGTGCGCATTAATTTGTGCCGGTCAAGACGGGGTTGGGTACACAGCCACGGTCTGCACTGTTTAGCAGTGTATCTGTACTGTTTAGCAGTACATCGAGTCTAGTTTTTAATTCAGTTATTGTTGTTCGTTTTTGAAAATGTTTATATGTATTTTAATGTCGTGGTATGAATGATTGTTCGATCTATATACTGTATTCATTGTATTAGTTGTGTTCAGGAAATTCAAGTTAGCATCAAGTACCAAGTAATTATGGCTGAAACATGCCGCTGTTCAGTAAGTTAAGACAGATAGGAACTAGAAAAGGAATACTAGAGGAAGCTGTTCCCATTCCACCTAGGGACACTCCGGGGTACTTTATGTACCACAAGCACGGCCTAGACGCTGTATTATATCTTGATTTATGGGTGGATTACACCAAAGATTTAGCAGAGAATCAGAGATGGCCCGCTGCAGGGACATGGGATGCCGAGTGCATCATGAGAGTAGAAGAAGCATTATGGAAAAAGAAAGCCAGACAGTCACAGAAAGATGCCATTGAATTATGGCGTAAAGAATCGCATAGACGCACAGAAAAAGCACTTAGAAAGGTAGAGAAAAGTAGAGAAGATTCAGACAAAGTTCGTGAAAATGTATTAGTTGAAGAAGGGATACGAGTAAAAACAGAACAAGTAGACAGACAACGAAACGCTCTTATGAATGGTATGTATCCTCTTCTGGCCGAGGGTTTACCTAAGGCCACTTCGGAAATACCGAAGAATCTGCCACCTCCATTGGTCCCGACTAAAGTACGTCATAAAGCCACAAAAGATATATTCCTTTCTTCCTATTTAGACGATGTAGTTCCCGAATATGTTAATAATCCGCCACCACCTGCTGATGGCACTCCACCTCGAGATAACCTACCACCACTTCCCCAACAGCATATGACTCCTCCCGTTCCGCATCTTCCGCCGATTCCTCCAACCCTTCCTGCACCTATTCTCCCTACTATTAATCCACTTAATCCTTTTGGACCTGGCACCTCGGGAGGTGCCACAGGAGGTTTTCAGACCCCGCCACAAGCACACCGATTGACCTATAGAGATCTAGCACAGCAACGTACACCTCAATCCGCAAATCACGACATATTTAAAGAGCCTCTTACAGATTGTAGATATGATCCAGTACCCGGTAAAGACGACAGAATGATGCTATCATCAGTACGCCTACGGCGAGTTACAAACTATCTAATGTTACTACCAAGAATGACTGAACATCTAGACAAGATATATCGTTTTATCCAGACAGGGGAAGGTCCTGAAAGTATTAGCGAGGCCATGGCATACCAGAAAGTTGACACTCAGAAACTGATATTACGTTTCTTTATTAACGGTTTGATAAGAGACCAAGATAGGCCTGGTGTAGACCAGGAAGAAATGAAAGCACTTAACAGATGGGGTCAGAATATAGCAGACGGAAAACATGATAAACAGGGTTGTATAGAAAGTATGTACCGAAGGATACGTAAGGCAGTAGTACAAATACATGAAAGAAGACAGCCCGAAAGAGAAATAGATACAGACAAGACTGAGTCCTCGGGTGAGGAGGACCAACCAGAAACGACAACAGGAACGTTGCAATTACCAACTAGAGAAACGATAGCGTATGTAGGCAAAGGTAGATCTTTTAATAATTCAATGCGTCCGGTACGTCCAGAAAGTAAGAGACTTTTCCAAGCAGCCATGTCAAATCCAAAGACTCCTGAACACTTGTTTCAGGCTACCGATAAAATACTTCAAGAACGAATGGGGTACCATGTACTCAATTCTATGGATGAACAAGAATTAGCCAGGTCAGCAGTCCAATGGGCTGACAGTTCTGATACATATAGTGACGACGCATTAGCACAAACGTTTTTAAATCTTTCCCCAGACGAACAGCGTTTAGCTGGTATGTACATGATTCAGCATCTCCTTATATTGTATAAAGGCCAACATTCTGATCCAGGTCCCCTACCAGATATATTGATAGAACTACTCATGAATAAATGGAGAGGTCTAGGTACCGATTTAATTAAAATAATTCTAGAGCATCGTCACAGATACAGTACTTTCCTGACCACACAGTTTGGTCAAGCTCCATCTCCAGAAAGAAAAATGTATTACGTAGACAGACAGAATCCCTTGCGAGAAGTGCATCCAGTCCAGAATGCTGATAATACCCTTAGACGTGTGTTTGTGTACACACCCATAACTAAAATGGAACTGATAGAAATGAAAAAGTTAGTGCCTAGTCATGACAAAGATCCCGCAGGTTTCCACCGTGAAATAAAAGACATGTTACTTATGGGTGACTATACCTATCCTGACATCATGAAAATATTGAAAGTATTATTGCCTGCTGGTATTTACGAGAAACTCAAGGAAAAAGAATGGGAGGTGGGAGACCCAAAGATAGAGTGGGCTGCATTAGAGGACGAAGAAAATACTCGTACCCCAGGCCTAGGGCTTGGGGACAAAATTAAAGCATTACCAGGTTTATTAGTACAAGTCTTGCCACGTTTGTTAGCAACGAAAAAGGAGGACTGGGATGCAATCTCAGCCTGCAAACAGAAACCAGATGAAGACACTAGTGATTTTTATTCCCGTTTTGAAAAATGTTTTGGTATTAACCACATGGCTGCTGTGCATTTTCCCCTCCTGTGCTGAAATTCCTTGAATTCTATGATATCATGACGAGCTCAGCTCGTCATCAGCACAGCTCAACTGTGCCTCATGACGAGCTGAGCTCGTCATCAGCATCGAAAGGGTTAATAGTGGCCTAAAAGCAAGTAGCGAGTCATATCCACATCTTTTTGTATCTAAATTGGTCGAGAATTCCCTGCCCCAAGTTAAGAATCGTGTTCTGAAAGTCGAGAGCACATGGCAAGCTAACACGCCTTCACAAATGTTACAAATGTTACAGTATCACCAGAATAGAATTAGAGAAGAACATGATCACGAACAAAGACGTATGAAAGACACGAAAATGAAAATGTTAGTTGCTCAGTCAGTTCCAGCTGACGGTCAGAAAAAGGGTATGACGCAGTCCAGTAATTCAGCAGCTCCTGTTAAAGGGATATGCAACTATTGTAAACAGCCAGGTCACTTTATAAATGATTGTGCAGTTTTGAAACATAACATAGCTACAGGTAAAACTAAAGAGAGACCGCGTCCTCCTAGACAGGACCAGGTCCCACAACAAGTACCACAAAATATTCAGCCTATGCAAGCCTCACAACAGACAGTAGCGGTATCACAGCCACAACCGATTGCCGCAACACAACATGCAACTCAGCAGATGTACCAGTATGCACAGACCGATTATCCCGATTATCAGCGATACACATGAAACAGCCTAGAGAGGGAAGTTGGTTTGCCTCTTATTGAGGTTCCTGTAGATCAAGAGGGTCCTTATGTACACAGTCAAGTGTTAGGAAAAGATAGAAAGTTTTTGATTGATACAGGGGCAAGCCGAACAACGATAAGTCATGACGAGGTCCCAGGGGCACCCCTCTCAGGCTCCCAGAATGTTTCCCTTGGATTTTCAGGCAAACTTAATATTAATGAAGTATCACAACCAGTACCACTTTTAGTTGGTCCATTGTCCCGCACTACAGACTTGTTATTAACGAAATCATGTCCAGAAAACTTGTTAGGTATCAAGACACTGAAAGCTCTAGGAGCTGTTATATGTTGCTCTCCGGAAGGAGTGAGATTGTTTCTTCGTGACTTTAAGGGTCACTATGTGTTGAGAGATATTGATCCCAGATTACAGAATGTACCTGCACATTTATGGGCACAAGGCCCCACTGATGTAGGTTGTATGCACATTACACCATATCGTGTTACACTTAGACCAGGAGTAGTTTTACCTCGAATCCGACAATACAAGTTACCCCCAGATGCTGTAGTGGCTTTACTGAAAATCATTGACGAGCTCATTGCACAAGGAGTGGTTGTAGAAACCAACTCGAATTTATGTAATTCTCCTATCGTTCCGATTCTTAAACGTACTGATCCCAATGCACCTCCAGTTTATCGACTAGTTATTGATCTGCGCGAATTGAATAAATGCATTATACCACAATATCCTGTGGTCCCAGATATTTCATCCCTATTGACTGCCATTGATTCCGAAGCTACGTTCTTTACTGTAATTGATCTGAAGAACGCCTTCTTTAGTGTCCCCATTGACCCGGAAAGCCAATACCTTTTCGGATTCTGTTTAAATGGGCGAAGCTTCAAATTTGCACGCGCACCTCAAGGATTCACAGAAAGCCCCAGCATCTATAGTCAAGCATTGAAAAGACAACTTGACAGTATACACATGCCTGAAAACACTGCCCTGCTCCAGTATGTCGATGATCTATTGATCACCGCCCGAAGCGAGCCTGAATGTGAACTAGCGTCACTGACGGTTTTGCATTTCCTGGCTGACAAGGGGCACAAGGTGTCCCCTTCCAAGCTGCAATTCTGTGTCCAGCAAGTTGTGTACCTTGGGCACTTGCTGTCCAAATGGGGGAGACAGCTAACACCCGACCGCATCCAGTTAATAGCACACATGTTACAACCCAAGACACAAAAGGAGGTACGAGCCTTTATAGGCCTCACTTCTTACTGTAGACAATGGATCCCTCAGTATGCATTTCTAGCCAAGCCACTCATCCAGTTAACAACCCAGGAGGCAGCGTCTTCGACTGTCCTTCCTTGAACTCAGGAACACACACAAGCTTTTGACGACTTAAAGAAAGCCTTATGTCAAGCACCAGGTTTAGCGACACCATGTTATAGCAAGCCTTTTACACTTTTCGTTACAGAACGTGAAGGTACTGCATTGTCGGTACTCACGCAAGAACAAGCAGGTTCACAAAAACCGTGTGCTTACTTCTCTAGTACATTGGATCCAGTAGCCCAGGCTCTGCCTGCGTGCTTGAAATCAGTAGCAGCAACTGCCCTAGCAATCCGACAAAGTGATTCCATAGTGTTAGGACATCCATTGACAGTACAAGTTCCACACTCCGTGGAAGTTCTATTAAATCGAACACAGACTCAACACTTGACTATAGCAAGATTGACAGGTTATGAATTGACATTATTTCAGCCACACATAGAAATCAGACGCTGTAACACATTGAATCCAGCTACACTTTTGCCATTAAATATGACAGACCCTTTTGCACATGATTGTATTGAAGTTGTTACCA
Source organism: Lissotriton vulgaris (assembly GCF_964263255.1). NCBI lineage: Eukaryota > Metazoa > Chordata > Amphibia > Caudata > Salamandridae > Lissotriton > Lissotriton vulgaris. The sequence goes on from NW_028247233.1 coordinate 714,617, forward strand.
TTACGACGAAACCCAGACAAGACTTGACAGACACTCCATTACCAGATCCAGACCTGACACTTTATGTGGATGGTTCATGCATGAGAACAAGTACAGGAGAATTAGTGGCCGCTTACGCAGTCACGACAGAAATTGAAGTTATAGAAACGAATTGTATTGACACCTTGTCAGCTCAAGCAGCAGAGCTCATCGCTCTGACACAAGCCTGTATTCAAGCCAAGAACAAGAAAGTTAAGATATACACAGATTCACGTTATGCATTTGGAGTCGTACACGACTTCGGTGTCCTCTGGCGAGAGAGAGGTTTTTTGACTTCTCGCGGTGCCAAAATTCAGCATGGTCCTCTCATTCAAGCTCTGTTAGATGCAATACATCTGCCTACAGCAATATCCATCATGAAGTGCAAGGCACATACAAAGGTTACAGATATTATTTCTCAGGGTAATGATTTAGCAGACCGAACCGCAAAGCATACAGCTCAGACTCAGACTCACACCACTGACTCGACAAAGCCAATAGTTCAGACACCGACACATTGCATGACAGTTAAGGATCCCGCCCTAGATGTAATCGACATACAGACACATGCTACACCAGATGAAATAAAGAAATGGGCTGAACTAGGAGGGATCCAGACAGATCAAGGATGGATGACGAAGGGAAAATCTGTATGGTTTCTCCCCGACTCTATGGTTCAAGTTATCATTAATACAGTACACAGTCCTGCACATTTAGGAGAAAAAGCCATGTTAGACAGTATTCAAAATATCTGGTTCAATAAACATTTACGAGCTGCAGCCAAACAGAAAGTGCGTACTTGCATGATATGTTGTCAGTTCAATCCAGGTAAAGGCATTCCCGTAGAGCAAGGTGGATTTCATCCTCCCGATCACCCTTTTGAAGTCCTCCAGATGGATTATATCCAGATGGAACGTTGTCGAGGATTCAAATATGTCCTCGTAGTCGTATGTGCACTTTCCCGTTGGACAGAAGCATATCCAGTCCCAGATTACACTGCTCCGACCACTGCCAAGCAGCTGGTTCGTGAATTTTTCCCCAGGTATGGGTTGCCCCGTATCGTGTACTCAGATAACGGTCAGCCATTCTCGTCCGAGCTTATGAAGCAGGTATCACTCCTGCTAGGCTATCAATGGAAGTTCCACTGTGTCCGACATCCCGAAGCAGCAGGTCTCGTAGAGAGACATAATCAGACTCTGAAAATCCGTCTTGCCAAAATCTGTAGAGAGAAGGGTGTCGACTGGATAGTAGCTTTGCCAGTCGCACTTTTCTACATGAGAATGATTGCCCATTCCAGAACAGGACTATCCCCGTACGAGGTGGTCTTTGGCAGACCACCGAATATGTGGGGGACGCCCTTGCCAAGAAAAATAACCGATGTCGATTGTAATATGTTGACAGATTACCTTGCTTCCTTGATGTCTGCACTACAATCATGTCGTTCACAGGTCGCTGCAGCCTTTCCCGACAACACCGAAGTGAAACCCCATGAAGTGGTTCCGGGAGATTTCGTATATATAAGAAACTTCGACAGGAGAAGCCCGTTGGAGCCCCGCTGGCAAGCCCCAAGACTCGTACTTCTTACAACAAGGACAGCAATTAAAGTGGAGGGCCGAAAGGGATGGCTCCACTCGAGCCACGTCAAAAAAATTCCATGGACTGCTTCCAGATCTGAACGCTCAGCCCGGCCCTCCTCCACAGACTGATTCAAAACTACAGACTGATTCAAAACTCCCTTTGGTCGAGAACACTTCTTCTCAGAACTATAAATTAAAATTGAGGTCTAGCAAGTCAGACAGTTTAATTGTTTAAGTCCTCCCCTAGGTGAATCGGTTAGACCTGATTCTGACATGTATCCCCTAGACCCCAACAGAGAGAGAGATAGACAGAAACTGCTCAAGAAACGTGAATATTGCAAATCTCTACGCAGTCGCTGCATTGTGACATTATTGATTATGTTTTTTCTAAGTCTCCTGATTATTGCTGCAAGTGTACTTTTACATATGTACTATCCTATATTCAAGCGTGCACAATCTCTTTTCAATGTCACTGCCGAGCATTCTTTCAGCGAACTGCCCCCGCACGAACTGTCTTACAGACTTGCGCTGCGCAACAATACATTCATTAGTATGTTACACCATTCCCATCAGACCAGCAATGCTACCAATTGTTGGATATGTGGCCGACTCCCTCCCTATCAGAAATACAAGGGAGTGCTACCTCTTTTTCCGTACCCGTTCACACACAATGGTTCATGTGGTGCATGGTTTAGTTTAATTAATTCCTTAGATTCCAATTCCGTAGTTTACCAGGGCAACTGGGTATGGGGAAACCTGAATACAGTTCTGCATAGAGTATGTTTCCCTGACAAGGAGGGTCTTCCCACAAGAACAGGAACTGATCTAGAAAATGAAGTATATGGATTAGGTAATTTTACACTTAACCTCATGATTCTGAATGTTGAATCCGAATCCGAATCAGTCTTGCCCGCTATGTCCGTACTGCCAGTCAAAGGTGAATTATGTGTCAGAAAGAATGGTTCAGTACACCTGGGTCATAGTAAATGCCTTACTGTGATCGAATTCAGTGATAAGGGCAAGTCTACATTTAAAGCTTCACGTCATTCCTACTTCGTTTGTGGTCATACCGCATATATACGCTTACCTCTAGATTGGGATGGCACCTGTTACATTGCATTCCTTCTGCCACCTGTTTTCCTAGCCCCTCCTGATTATCATAGGAACACTCATCTAGTACACAATAGACCACAGAGAGACCTCCCGATTGTCGACTATACTGAAACGGCATGGGAGCAATACACAGATTTCAATAAAGGTTTCTTTCCCTTCTTAGGTACTGTTTCCAATAGTAAACTGATACGAAAATTAACCAGAACCCTCGAAGCAGTAGTGAATGAAGCTACTTCCGCCATAGGTAACTTAACAGAGGAGCAGTCCGCTATACGGATTGTTGTTCTTCAAAATCGTCTCGTCCTTGACGTCATCCTGGCCGATAGGGGCGGAGCCTGTAAGGTCATCGGGTCAAGCTGCTGTGTTTTCATTCCACAAAACGCTCCTTCAGTATATAAAGCTATTACTCGTCTTCACAAGATTGCAAGTCAGATACACCAGAATCCAGGCACCTGGACTTGGTCCGGTTGGTTCTGGAGCGTGTTATCGGCCTGGGGATGGAAGATCCTATCCTTCCTAGGTATTGCCTTTCTCATAGTATTCAGTTGTTGCCTATGTTTGCAATGTGGGCCAGCGATTTGCGGCTTGTGCGCCACATCATGTATTCCTCATTCAAGTCCTCAGTGGTAAATTTTAATTACCTGGACGATTTTTATGCGGTAAAATATCAAGAATAACTCAGTCAAAATAAGAGGCAGAATCCGTGGTAGTTGAGGTTTTAAAAGGGGTTTTATTCCTTAAAAAGGAATTGGCTTATGGTTCGAACCAGGTCGCATGCATAGGGAACGGATAGGACATGCATAACATCGACGACCTGGACTCTTGACAATTAAGCATATATATAGTCATTTCATTTACAATAGGAATTGATGCAGGAGGCGTAACAGCTGAGAGGAACGAGATAAGAACAGAAATACGTAATAGAAGGTGTGCACTAGGGCGTACACGGAGGTGTGTGCAAGAAACGTCACATGTAAGTGTCATAGGTGGGTGGATCCCTTGAAGAATCCTGCAGAGTCAGCAGAAACATGTGGCAGAGATGCGCGCGCAGCAGCATGACGTATGATAGACGTGTAACTGGAGGGTGAAGGGGACTTGACATTTAGCCCTACACGAGGAGACAGAAGTCTGGGGTGTCAGGACAACCTAATCCCAAATCATATCTATATCTTGTGTTTAAGGAACTGTATTATCTAGAAGGAAAGGTCTCTCGGGTAGAGGCTATTCTATACTGGCTGCTAGTGCGTGCATATGCGACAACGTGTCTACGTGTAAGGCAAGGGGCCATGGGCCTACCATGGTAACGGAAAGTCATGAATTACTTGCATGGAGACAGTGAGGCCGGGCCCTTTGCTCTGCAGCTGGGAAAGATGTTTTCCTAAACTACCAGACAGGAATGTATTTTCGAGGAGCGGAACAGATAACTTGAAGGTTGAATACAGTTTTGGCAGGCAAGGCAGGCCGAGCCAGGCACCGCTCGACACACAGGAAGTAAGTCAAGGGTCGGGAAGCAGCTGACTGTAGCCTTCAGAGACAGAAGGCAGAAAGAGGCTCGATGGCAGAAATCAGGGCCTAACTCGCCAGACTCGCCAGAGCTAGGAAAACATGAAAGTGCACCATATAAAGACGGTGGCACGGTACACTTAGGAACGGAATATCCGACCCATTCATGGTGGATCTGGAAGAGAACTTGTTAACGTTGGACGCAAATGTATTTGCGTCTTCATAGCTGAAAGTGGAGGGAACATACATGTACTTAAAGTGCATACATGTAGCCGTTGGGGTCTACGATAGGGGACATAACTGACCAGGAAATTTCATATTACCTCATTCCCTCCTTGTCCCCTACGGACCCTTCATGATATATCAATCCTCATTAAACTATCAATCTGTTCATGTAACATCATTTGCTCTTCTTTCTTCTTATGGCGTTTTGACTGAGGACTTGAATGAGGAATACATGATGTGGCGCACAAGCCGCAAATCGCTGGCCCACATTGCAAACATAGGCAACAACTGAATACTATGAGAAAGGCAATACCTAGGAAGGATAGGATCTTCCATCCCCAGGCCGATAACACGCTCCAGAACCAACCGGACCAAGTCCAGGTGCCTGGATTCTGGTGTATCTGACTTGCAATCTCGTGAAGACGAGTAATAGCTTTATATACTGAAGGAGCGTTTTGTGGAATGAAAACACAGCAGCTTGACCCGATGACCTTACAGGCTCCGCCCCTATCGGCCAGGATGACGTCAAGGACGAGACGATTTTGAAGAACAACAATCCGTATAGCGGACTGCTCCTCTGTTAAGTTACCTATGGCGGAAGTAGCTTCATTCACTACTGCTTCGAGGGTTCTGGTTAATTTTCGTATCAGTTTACTATTGGAAACAGTACCTAAGAAGGGAAAGAAACCTTTATTGAAATCTGTGTATTGCTCCCATGCCGTTTCAGTATAGTCGACAATCGGGAGGTCTCTCTGTGGTCTATTGTGTACTAGATGAGTGTTCCTATGATAATCAGGAGGGGCTAGGAAAACAGGTGGCAGAAGGAATGCAATGTAACAGGTGCCATCCCAATCTAGAGGTAAGCGTATATATGCGGTATGACCACAAACGAAGTAGGAATGACGTGAAGCTTTAAATGTAGACTTGCCCTTATCACTGAATTCGATCAGAGTAAGGCATTTACTATGACCCAGGTGTACTGAACCATTCTTTCTGACACATAATTCACCTTTGACTGGCAGTACGGACATAGCGGGCAAGACTGATTCGGATTCGGATTCAACATTCAGAATCATGAGGTTAAGTGTAAAATTACCTAATCCATATACTTCATTTTCTAGATCAGTTCCTGTTCTTGTGGGAAGACCCTCCTTGTCAGGGAAACATACTCTATGCAGAACTGTATTCAGGTTTCCCCATACCCAGTTGCCCCGGTAAACTACGGAATTGGAATCTAAGGAATTAATTAAACTAAACCATGCACCACATGAACCATTGTGTGTGAACGGGTACGGAAAAAGAGGTAGCACTCCCTTGTATTTCTGATAGGGAGGGAGTCGGCCACATATCCAACAATTGGTAGCATTGCTGGTCTGATGGGAATGGTGTAACATACTAATGAATGTATTGTTGCGCAGCGCAAGTCTGTAAGACAGTTCGTGCGGGGGCAGTTCGCTGAAAGAATGCTCGGCAGTGACATTGAAAAGAGATTGTGCACGCTTGAATATAGGATAGTACATATGTAAAAGTACACTTGCAGCAATAATCAGGAGACTTAGAAAAAACATAATCAATAATGTCACAATGCAGCGACTGCGTAGAGATTTGCAATATTCACGTTTCTTGAGCAGTTTCTGTCTATCTCTCTCTCTGTTGGGGTCTAGGGGATACATGTCAGAATCAGGTCTAACCGATTCACCTAGGGGAGGACTTAAACAATTAAACTGTCTGACTTGCTAGACCTCAATTTTAATTTATAGTTCTGAGAAGAAGTGTTCTCGACCAAAGGGAGTTTTGAATCAGTCTGTAGTTTTGAATCAGTCTGTGGAGGAGGGCCGGGCTGAGCGTTCAGATCTGGAAGCAGTCCATGGAATTTTTTTGACGTGGCTCGAGTGGAGCCATCCCTTTCGGCCCTCCACTTTAATTGCTGTCCTTGTTGTAAGAAGTACGAGTCTTGGGGCTTGCCAGCGGGGCTCCAACGGGCTTCTCCTGTCGAAGTTTCTTATATATACGAAATCTCCCGGAACCACTTCATGGGGTTTCACTTCGGTGTTGTCGGGAAAGGCTGCAGCGACCTGTGAACGACATGATTGTAGTGCAGACATCAAGGAAGCAAGGTAATCTGTCAACATATTACAATCATGAATAAAGCCTGACCCCAAATGAATGGCTGAAAGGACTTCAGCACGCAACAACGAAAGTGTGTATACTCAGTATTGGATATTTATTACATATTCATCATGTGCTTTATAAGCAAAAGATTCTCATTCAATAAACAAACATCATTTTACACAAAAAATAAATGAATGAACATTTGTATGCTTTCACATTAGATACACAACATAAAACACCACATTTTTTTATGTAACACCCAATGCATTTCGGGACTCGAAGTCCCTTCGTCAGGGGTTCCTGAAAAGCAAAGGAAACAAATTATACGATGCCAGTACCTGCTAATTTTAAAGCATGAAATATGCTATCTATAAAAGATCTGTAAAATACACGATGGTAAAGCGGCCCGACAAAACTTCACACTTCCAGTTCAAACACATCAACACAAAACCTAAATCAAACGCAATAATAAAGGTGACTCTCACCTATTTCAAGAGAATAGCGTTATGGCGTAAAAAATGTAGTTCAATCAGTTGCCTGTAACCTAAATGTAAATATAAGTAAATCCATAATACAGAAATAACGGTGCGGAAAAAGTGCTCAGGCTGTACATGCAAGCCATATAATATAGACTTACCAAATGAATGATTAGCAGAGAATAAGCCTAAAAAAAACAGAAGCGAACATAAATATTCTACACTTATGGATATCTCAAGTCTTAACTGCAAATTCAAGACTGAACACAGTTCTCACCTTAAATATCTGGGGTCGTGTACAAATCGTTCAACCATGCATTTTCAACTGCCTGTGTGAAAATGGGGAAATACTAATGTCCGTTCTTAAGCAAACTATTTCTAGGACACTACAAAAATATAAATATAAAAGCCAGATGGCCCAAAATGAAAACACACAGCTCACCTCGGCGTTTTTAAACAAGCGACTCAGCTATGCAGTCGAAAACTCGTTCTGAGATCACAACCTGGGCAGAGAAGTAACGGACGTTGTAAAATGAAACCTAAATGCCGGTCGAGTTGTGTACATGAAAGAACACAACAAGGTATAAAACATGAACGAAAACGCTTACCGGAATTGAAAATTCATCGACCCGACAAGAACCCGACTCCCTAGTAGTGCGACTCGCTTCCGTGTTCCCAGCATGCTCTATTTGCTGGCGAGTTTGCTACATCAACAAAAACGACGGACTTCTAGAGATTATACTGTCAACTATGACGGCGGTGTAACGGATAACATAAACAAAGGACTCGCGCTGTGAACAAATAGGCTTTCCACTCCAATGGCGGCCGTTTCAAGCGAACCAAACTGAAGACTGACCAAATCGACAAGTTAACGCATGAGACCATATTACAGCCTTGTATCGTGAACTTAAATAGAACTGCCAGTTCGAATGCCTAAAACATTTTAAATGTAAAAAAAGAAAAAGAAAAAGGAGAAGAAGAAGAACCTTCTCATATATTTCAAACATCAAGCATGAATAGACATTGTGAAAAATACACGATAGTAAATTTGTGAGTTGACCTCAAATCCAACTGTGAAAATTATACAATAATAAATGACACATATATAACAGATATATATATATACATACATATGCACCTTATATATGTAGTGTGTGTGTTTAATGATAGTGTGTTAGAAGATGGGCAGTGTGTACAGATAGAGGGGGGGGGTTTGGGGGTGGGGGGGGAATTTGTGGAATTTTGGAACGGGGCTTCATGGGATCAAGCGACTATACGACTGACTGGTTCAAAGAAAGCAGCTCATTTCAATTTTATCATTAAGTCCATGAGGAACGAGGGTTCCCAATTTCTTGATCCAGAAGACTTCACGTTGATGGAGGATCTTTGAATTGTCCATGTCTGGCCTTTTAGGTACTTGTTCAATTATTTGGAATTTAAGCTGAGCGATGGAGTGGCGACATTCTCTGAAATGGAGAAACCTAATGTAGACACACAACCTCGTGGAACACTGAAATGTTGGAATTGTAAACATTGCAACAATGTCATATTAGGGAATGTACTCTTACACCCGAGATCTGGTGAGAATATCAAACTCAATCATACGTCTAACTGTGACTCTGAACATTTGGTCTACGCAATCAAGTGCCCGTGCGGCCTACTGTATATTGGGAAGACTACACGTAAAATTAAAACCAGGCTATCAGAACATAAAAGTCGAATCCGCACAAAAAACCTAACATCACCTTTGGCCCTTCATTGGACAGAATGTCGCCACTCCATCGCTCAGCTTAAATTCCAAATAATTGAACAAGTACCTAAAAGGCCAGACATGGACAATTCAAAGATCCTCCTTCAACGTGAAGTCTTCTGGATCAAGAAATTGGGAACCCTCGTTCCTCATGGACTTAATGATAAAATTGAAATGAGCTGCTTTCTTTGAACCAGTCAGTCGTATAGTCGCTTGATCCCATGAAGCCCCGTTCCAAAATTCCACAAATTCCCCCCCACCCCCAAACCCCCCCCCCCTCTATCTGTACACACTGCCCATCTTCTAACACACTATCATTAAACACACACACTACATATATAAGGTGCATATGTATGTATATATATATATCTGTTATATATGTGTCATTTATTATTGTATAATTTTCACAGTTGGATTTGAGGTCAACTCACAAATTTACTATCGTGTATTTTTCACAATGTCTATTCATGCTTGATGTTTGAAATATATGAGAAGGTTCTTCTTCTTCTCCTTTTTCTTTTTCTTTTTTTACATTTAAAATGTTTTAGGCATTCGAACTGGCAGTTCTATTTAAGTTCACGATACAAGGCTGTAATATGGTCTCATGCGTTAACTTGTCGATTTGGTCAGTCTTCAGTTTGGTTCGCTTGAAACGGCCGCCATTGGAGTGGAAAGCCTATTTGTTCACAGCGCGAGTCCTTTGTTTATGTTATCCGTTACACCGCCGTCATAGTTGACAGTATAATCTCTAGAAGTCCGTCGTTTTTGTTGATGTAGCAAACTCGCCAGCAAATAGAGCATGCTGGGAACACGGAAGCGAGTCGCACTACTAGGGAGTCGGGTTCTTGTCGGGTCGATGAATTTTCAATTCCGGTAAGCGTTTTCGTTCATGTTTTATACCTTGTTGTGTTCTTTCATGTACACAACTCGACCGGCATTTAGGTTTCATTTTACAACGTCCGTTACTTCTCTGCCCAGGTTGTGATCTCAGAACGAGTTTTCGACTGCACAGCTGAGTCGCTTGTTTAAAAACGCCGAGGTGAGCTGTGTGTTTTCATTTTGGGCCATCTGGCTTTTATATTTATATTTTTGTAATGTCCTAGAAATAGTTTGCTTAAGAACGGACATTAGTATTTCCCCATTTTCACACAGGCAGTTGAAAATGCATGGTTGAACGATTTGTACACGACCCCAGATATTTAAGGTGAGAACTGTGTTCAGTCTTGAATTTGCAGTTAAGACTTGAGATATCCATAAGTGTAGAATATTTATGTTCGCTTCTGTTTTTTTTAGGCTTATTCTCTGCTAATCATTCATTTGGTAAGTCTATATTATATGGCTTGCATGTACAGCCTGAGCACTTTTTCCGCACCGTTATTTCTGTATTATGGATTTACTTATATTTACATTTAGGTTACAGGCAACTGATTGAACTACATTTTTTACGCCATAACGCTATTCTCTTGGAATAGGTGAGAGTCACCTTTATTATTGCGTTTGATTTAGGTTTTGTGTTGATGTGTTTGAACTGGAAGTGTGAAGTTTTGTCGGGCCGCTTTACCATCGTGTATTTTACAGATCTTTTATAGATAGCATATTTCATGCTTTAAAATTAGCAGGTACTGGCATCGTATAATTTGTTTCCTTTGCTTTTCAGGAACCCCTGACGAAGGGACTTCGAGTCCCGAAATGCATTGGGTGTTACATAAAAAAATGTGGTGTTTTATGTTGTGTATCTAATGTGAAAGCATACAAATGTTCATTCATTTATTTTTTGTGTAAAATGATGTTTGTTTATTGAATGAGAATCTTTTGCTTATAAAGCACATGATGAATATGTAATAAATATCCAATACTGAGTATACACACTTTCGTTGTTGCGTGCTGAAGTCCTTTCAGCCATTCATTTGGGGTCAGGCTTTATTCATGCATTACTCACTGTTTTAGCAGACAGTAATTCAGCGCGCACACCCATCTAAATAACCTGTTAATCGTTCAACCGAGTGCGACCTCCACCCACATTCATCCAACATATTACAATCGACATCGGTTATTTTTCTTGGCAAGGGCGTCCCCCACATATTCGGTGGTCTGCCAAAGACCACCTCGTACGGGGATAGTCCTGTTCTGGAATGGGCAATCATTCTCATGTAGAAAAGTGCGACTGGCAAAGCTACTATCCAGTCGACACCCTTCTCTCTACAGATTTTGGCAAGACGGATTTTCAGAGTCTGATTATGTCTCTCTACGAGACCTGCTGCTTCGGGATGTCGGACACAGTGGAACTTCCATTGATAGCCTAGCAGGAGTGATACCTGCTTCATAAGCTCGGACGAGAATGGCTGACCGTTATCAGAGTACACGATACGGGGCAACCCATACCTGGGGAAAAATTCACGAACCAGCTGCTTGGCAGTGGTCGGAGCAGTGTAATCTGGGACTGGATATGCTTCTGTCCAACGGGAAAGTGCACATACGACTACGAGGACATATTTGAATCCTCGACAACGTTCCATCTGGATATAATCCATCTGGAGGACTTCAAAAGGGTGATCGGGAGGATGAAATCCACCTTGCTCTACGGGAATGCCTTTACCTGGATTGAACTGACAACATATCATGCAAGTACGCACTTTCTGTTTGGCTGCAGCTCGTAAATGTTTATTGAACCAGATATTTTGAATACTGTCTAACATGGCTTTTTCTCCTAAATGTGCAGGACTGTGTACTGTATTAATGATAACTTGAACCATAGAGTCGGGGAGAAACCATACAGATTTTCCCTTCGTCATCCATCCTTGATCTGTCTGGATCCCTCCTAGTTCAGCCCATTTCTTTATTTTATCTGGTGTAGCATGTGTCTGTATGTCGATTACATCTAGGGCGGGATCCTTAACTGTCATGCAATGTGTCGGTGTCTGAACTATTGGCTTTGTCGAGTCAGTGGTGTGAGTCTGAGTCTGAGCTGTATGCTTTGCGGTTCGGTCTGCTAAATCATTACCCTGCATAAAAATCGTCCAGGTAATTAAAATTTACCACTGAGGACTTGAATGAACCCAGGTTTTCAGGCCCTTTTTAAATTTTAGCAGGTTCGTTTCTTCTTTAAATAGAATTGGCAGGGCCAGCGTCTATCTGTGATGGGGTAAAACTTCTCCCACCCCAGCTGACCTTGCACACTCTGGGAACAACAAGGTTACCATGATCAGCTGATCTAAGGGATCTTGCAGGGGTGTAAGGCTTCAGATATTGTGACTTCTGCTCAGGCCCTAGTCCATGCAAAGATGTAAATGCTGTGCACAGGGTTTTGAACTGGATCCGCTTGGCAACTGGCAGCCAGTGCAGTTGCAACAGGGCCTTAGAAGCGGAATCAAATCTAGTGATACCCAGAAGTACTCAAGTTGCTGCATTTTGTGCCATCTGGAGCTTATTAATACTACATTTTAGTGAGCCGGTGAACAGAGCAGCAGTCCAGCCTGGATGAAATAAGTGCAGAGACCGCTATTTTCCTTAAATCTTTTTTTTTTTTTAGGTTAAGAAATCTTTATTTCTCAATTTAGTAGTAGTAAAGTTAGGACTACTAACTTTACTACTACTAAATTGAGAAAAATCGTAATTTTAAGACTGTCGGTATTCACAGAAGGCATTTAGGCATCCTAAAGTTAGTAGTCCTAACTTTACTACTATTAAATTGAGAAAAATCGTAATTTTAAGACTTTCGGAATTCACAGAAGGCATTTAGGCGTCCTAAAGTTAGTAGTCCTAACTTAACTACTACTAAATTGAGAAAAATCCTAATTTTAAGACTTTCTGTATTCACAGAAGGCATTAAGGCGTCCTAAAGTTAGTAGTCCTAACTTTACTACTACTAAATTGAGCAAAATCCTAATTTTAAGACTTTCGGTATTCACAGAAGGCATTTAGGAGTCCTAAAGTTAGTAGTCCTAACTTCTGTGAATACCGAAATGAGAAAGTTCATTCTGTGAATACCAAAAGTAGTAAGTGCATTCTGTGAATGCCAAAAGTAGTAAGTTCATTCTGTGAATCGGGCCCTCCTTTTCTAAATCCCGCCTGCAGAGGATTTAGGATATCGGCCTCCTCTATCCAAGATTCTAACCTGTTAAGTAGTAGTCTGCCAAATAACTTCTGGGAGACATCAATGAGGCTTATTGGGCGATAATTGGCTGGGAGCAGGGGCGAGCCCTTTTTGAAAATCAGGACCACCTCCGCCCCCAGCCAAGTGTCAGGTATTTCCATCCCCCCAAGCACTGCATTGAATATCACTAACAGGTAGGGTGCCCAAATTCCTGGTTCCTGCTTGAATAGGTCACCCGGCACCCCGTCCAGGCCAGGTGCCTTTCCAGAGGATAACCTTGTTATCGCCATCCTAACCTCTTTCTCAGTAAAGGGATCCGAGGCCTGATTATCTTGGATGATAGGGGGTTGTGACTCTGTCCCTCCAGGCTCCAAGGAATATAATGACTGGAAATGATTTTGCCAGATACTGGCGGCAATGTTTGGTTCGGTTGCCGAGGGAAGGTCTTCAGAACCGTGGTTGACTACTCGCCAGAATTTACGGGAGTCTCTTATTGCTAATAACTCCAAAAGACTCTGCCAGTGTTGTAGGTTCCACTCTATCGTAGCATTAGCCACCAGGATTTTATACGCCCTCCTTCTGATGCGGATCTCTTCCCTTGGACCTCCAGCTTTGATTGTAGATAGGAGATCACGTTTGGCATTTTGGCATGTTGTGTTAAACCAGGAGCCTTTATGTGATCCCTGAGTTCTGCGAGATCTGCTGCAGAAGAGGTCTGCCTCAAGTGTTTTAATGAGTTGCTCATGTACGTGAGCAAGGTCCTCTCTAATTTCCAGCGTACAACCAGGGGCCCATAAATCGAATGCCTCCGCGAGGATTGGAATAATCCTAGCGTAGAGGGTAGCAAGCTTATCTTCACTAGTAGATAGCTTTTCCCATCTTATCCTCCTTCTATTATTTTCTAGGAGGTATCCCTCTCTGGGCTTTTGTTCGTTTGATACTGGATCTTCCTTACGGGGGATGGTATATTCCAGTTCCAAAGCGTTGTGGTGGCTGTCCTCTCTAGATATTACTCTAAAGTCAGCCACCCTTTTCCAAGCATGTAACTGTACCAGAAAGTAATCTAATCTAGATTCTCTCCCGATTTTGTTGTACGTGCATTTACTCGGGATATCGGACTTAACGCGACCATTACAGGCCCTAAGGCCATGAGTGAGGGTAAGCATGTTTATCTGCACGGCTAACGGTGTCCATGCTCTCGGAGGGGGAGCCTCTGTCGATGGAACCTGCCAACTTGAATCCTCCTCTAAGGAGGGTCCATCAAGTAGGCCAGGTAATGGTTCAAAATGCGAATTGAAGTCTCCCCCTATCAAGTACTATGTTCCGTCTGGGATGGTCTCTAGAAGAGAAGACAAATCTTCAATGGTTTTAGAGGTGGCGGATATGGGGACTGGTCTAGAATAGACATTTATTATAAGTCATTTGTGTGATCTCGGCCATTCAAGGATGACAGCCAGTATGTCTTCTGAGTCCACGGAATATCGTGAAGCTATGCAGCCCAGGTCTGAAGCCACCCAGATTGCCAGACCTCCAGATGGTCGTCCTCTCCCACCCCATAGTGCTTGAATTGAAAATATCTCAAATCCCCTATAGGTATGCTCCTCCCTTGCCCAAGTCTCTTGGAAGAGGCAAGCACTTTTGGAGTTGATCAATTCAGCCCATGGTTCAGAGTCTATTTTGTTGGCCAGTCCTGCGATATTCCATGAGAGCAGCTTTAGTGTGTGAGGGGCATAGTGAGAATTTCCCTTCGTGCCTCGGTTTATCGTTAGATTTATATGGACTTTCCGAGATGTCCCCTGTGTCAGCCCTTGTCCCCTGTAAAGGTCCTCTGATTCAGTTGCCCTATCTACTCTATGTTGGAGATTTTCTGGATTTCTGGGAGCAAGCTGCTCCTCCCCATGAATAGGGTTAGGCGTTTTTTGGCCACTATCGTCATTAAAGTTAGGTGTGGCATGCTCGAATGGGTGCGGGGGTACCCTATCTTCATAGGCAAGCTGTCAATCCACCATTTCAAGACAATCAAATCGGTTGAAAGTCGGCAGAAATGGTGGCTGGTAGTGTCTTAGGGGCCAAGTTGGCCCTCGTTCAAAGCCGCCCCTTCCCATTCCTCTTCTTTTGACGGTCTCCCATCCCTGCATATCATCATAAATTAAAGGGTAACCCGGTGCCATTCGCATTTGGTTGAGAGGGTTTCTCCTCATTCCCAGATTTCCCCCCCCAGTTTCCTAGCGGCTCGTGCGGATGTCCCCATCTCTGGTCGTTGGGTGTGTGGGTGTTTGACGGGTAGAAGAACGAGAGAGGAAGTGGATGGATATTATTTCCCTCGTCCTCTGGGAATCAACCACAAATGTAGGAGACTGTTCCTGGTTCTTTAAAACTGACCAGTATGCAGTCGCCACTGATTGATTTGGGGGTCTTTCCTACCCATGAAACTCTTCTTACCATGCAAATATCGCTGGTCATGCCTCTGGGAAGTGGTCTGAATGTGGATAACCAATTAATTACTTTGTTTTTAAGGGAGGCCCCTGTTTCGCTTGACGCAGGTTTTAGTTCAGGTGCCCCAGCTAGAATGACAGTGTATGCTGCTACCTCAGGTGGAAGATTTACAGTTACTGTCTTTTGTGTTTTTTGCAGTGTAGTGTTATGGTCTTGAAGGTTTTGTGTATTGATTGATGGAGGCTTGGATGTACTTGTATGTTGTGGGTGTGAATGTGTTGCATCAGTGACTGCAAGTGTTTGCTGTAAGCTAGAGGGTTGTTTGTGGGGTTCACCCGCGGGTGTTACTGGTTGCTGTGGTCTGGCAAGGGGGTTACTTTGCTTTAGACTGGGTGCCTGGTGAATTACTGGTTTTGGATTTATAGTTGTGGTTGAGGATTTCGCATTTTCAGCCTTGTTGTTCTTAGTTTAGTTCTGAGACTCTGAGCCCTTCGTATGTTTTGGGTCTGCACTAGGTACTGTGGGACAGGAGTTTGCAGGTTTCCAGCTGTCCATAAACTGGGAGGCGGTTTTCTAAAATTTAATAAGCCTCGCTTCTATTTTAATCAGACGGGCTTCTATAGGACTAAGCATAGACCTAAACAGGTTTCCTATGTCTGCGAGTGTGATGTCCTCTTCGGCTGTTTCGGTATTGTGTTCTGTTGTGGGAGGCGGGAATACGGTGGAAACGTTGGGGGCTTTTACCGGGGGAGAGATCTCCGTTCTAACTGATGGTGGAGTCTCGTGTATGGTACTATCAGAGGTGGATTGGTTATATGTTGTAACTGGCTTTGATTTTTTCGCCTTCCTTTCTCTGTAGCTCTGTTTCCCCATTTTCCTTTTTTGTATTTCTCCTTCCCTTGCGCCCCTAACTGTACTTGGAGGCTCTATTACATCTAAGATGTTCGTTGCCAGTGGCGGTTCTTCCCTGAGTGAGTTAGGAATTGGTTCGGTATGTTCCCCCACAATGATGGAAGTTGGAGGTGGTGTAATTTGTGTCAGTGGGAGTGAGAGTAGACTCATGTCTTCGAGGTCACTTAGGGTTTCCTCTGAGAGATCTAAACTGGTAGGTGGATGATCCCCTCCACAAGCTCCAAGCTGCGAGCCTTCTATATTCTGTCTTTCCTCAGGGGTTTTTGCCAATGCTAGAATGCCCATGGATGATCTCCTAACCCACTCGATTTCTTGGGAGATGCGTCTTTCTAAAACAGTGATATCATCAATCAGCAGGGATCCCGCCTTGAGGAAGTAATTGTCAATTTTACCTTGGGCCGTTCCGGGCGTGGTGGGTCCAGCGACAGCCAGGTTGGCTTTACTCCTAGTCTCCATTTTACTCATTAGTTTGTAGGACACCTTGTAGATGCAGGCAGGGACCAAGAGATGTTATAAGGGGAGAGGGTCACGAGCGAGATATTGGTGTGGCCCGGTCCGGTCTCTTCCGTCCTCGAACGGCCTCAAACGGCCCGCTCTTTGCCCGGTCTTCGCCCGCGCTTCTGTCCCCGCGGGTCCCGCGTTCGCGTCTGGAGGCGGGGCTAAGTAGGAGGAGGAGGGGGCGGGAAGAGGCACCAGGTGCGCGCGAGCAGGAGGAGGAGGGGGCAGGAAGAGGCACCAGGTGCGCGCGATGACCTGGCGCAAGCACCTCTGGGCCTCGCAGTCCCTCTCCCGCTTGCCGATTCTGCGTCCCTCTCCCTCGGCAGCAATGGAGCACACGGGCTCTAGGTTCCCCACAAGATTCCTCTGTTCAGGGCAGTGTCAGCAGGTTTATCAGTGCGAAGGTTTCCACAAAGTGTGCCACAGGAAACGACTGCGAGCGGCTCCCGCGGAGCGGGGACCGCGAGTCGTTATCAAGCCTTCAGGGAGGAGGGGGCGGGAAGAGGCACCAGGTGTGCGCGATAACCTGGCGCAAGCACCTCTGGGCCTCGCAGTCCCGCTCCCACTGGCCGATTCTGCGTCCCTCTCCCTCGGCAGCAACGCAAATCCAGGAATGGAGCACACGGGCTCTAGGTTTCCCACAAGATTCCTCTGTTCAGGGCAGTGTCAGCAGGTTTATCAGTGCGAAGGTTTCCACAAAGTGTGCCACAGGAAACGACTGCGAGTGGCAGATAATAGTCCTTAAAGGGTGTGTTGCTAGGCAACACTTGAAGCAAACCATTTGCTGAAAGGGCAAAGTGAAATGGTTGGTTGCAAGTTGCGAATTTCCAGCTACAGAAGCCTGGGAATCTCGAAGCTGCTTTTATTTTATTTTATTTTCTGATGAAAATGTCATGCTTCTTCTGACCCGCGATCTGCCCTCTTCAGCCGTAGCTCAGGGGTCGCAAGAACAGTGCCTTGGATCACATGGCACCAACCAGGGGTCTCAACTGCGAGCCCTGGCGACCTCGAAATGAAGTCCATGGGTCACAGTACAACAGTCTTTAAAGATAGATCTTCCTATAGGTAAATACACTCTAGTAAACAAAGGAATCTAGGCATCTAGCTTCATGGACCTGACCTTCCTAGCACCTTTGACTGTATTAATCAATCGAAGCTTTGGTCAATCATGTTAAATATAGGATGGATACGTGTATAGTTTTATTTTGTAGACAATTTCTCAGATACATAGACTAGGGTACGTGTTGGCCTGAATGTTGTATGGAGTAAATCATTTGGCAAAGAGAGTGGTATTAGACAGGGGTGCATTTTAGAACATTTTTTGTATTTAATCTTTATATCAATGACCTAGAACGTTATTTGGTCGATAAAGGTCAAAGTACGCCTCATGTATGAACCTATCCTCTCTTGCAGATTCCATCCCCGAGCTCTCCTCTGACTCCAATACAGCTGACAAACAATTCAGCGATTGGATTACTTCATCCCTTGATACGTTGCTCCCGAAAATTACCACCTTCAGACAACCCAAAAGAATACCCCCCGCTGTATGGTACACCCCAGAGCTTAAAGCTCTGCGTCAAGAGTGTAAAAAAACCGAACGCTCCTGGAGACGCGACAAAACAGAAACCAAAAAAAACATCTATTCTACTTCTCTTCTGACCTACAAAACCGCCATTGTTAAAACCAAAAGCGTGTTCTTTCAGGAGAGAATAGAAAAGGCGGGAGGCTCCAGTAAGGAAGCATATTCCATCCTCAAAGAGCTCTCAAAACCCCCAGAACAAGGACTAGGATCTCCCTCCGATCCGAAACTCGACCAGGAGAAATGCCAACAACTGGCTAATTTCTTCTATGACAAAATTCGATTAATCCTGGAATCAATCCCCCCCTCTAGCTCGGAGGAAGAAATCGCTCTCCCACACCCCTCCACCTGTCTGTCCACATGGGGCCAGGTCACGATAGACGAGGTGAGAAACACGTTCAACTCTATGAAGAGCGGCTCCCCTAGGGACCCTGCTCCTCTGCGGATCCTCAAGGATGTAGCCCCCATCATCACTCCCCCCCTTACCCATCTGATTAACACTTCACTGCAACAAGGAGTTGTTCCCGCGAGCTGGAAGAAGGCTGTGGTAAAAGCCCTTCTGAAGAAACCTGCGCTCGATCCCGAGAACCTGGCAAACTACAGGCCCATTTCCTTACTCCCAGGAGTTAGTAAGATCGCAGAAAAGTTAGTCAATAGGAAACTCTCGCAGTTTCTAGAGGCCAATGACAAATTAAAAAGTTCCCAGACGGGCTTCCGACCAGGACAGGGCACGGACATCGCCCTCCTGGCTGCGGTCGAGGATGCCAGAGCACTATTGGATGGGGGAGGATCAGTGGCAGTGATCCTCCTCGACCTTAGTGCGGCGTTCGATACCGTAGACCACCAACTCCTTATTGACAGACTGGCTAGAGTTGGAGTGGAAGGTACAGCCTTATCATGGCTTTCATCCTTCTTGGCCCAACGGTCTTACCAGATCTGGGAGAAGAACGCTCGCTCCTCCGAAATACCCCTCCAATGTGGCGTGCCCCAGGGCTCTTCCTTGAGCCCTACATTATTTAATATCTACATGTCCACATTGGAGGAGGTCATCACCCCATTCGGAGTGAGCGTCGTCAGCTATGCTGACGACACACAATTAGTGGTATCCCTGTCCCATCCTAAACAACAGAAAGCCGATCTCTTCAACTGCCTTACGCAGGTCCATTGTTGGATGAACAGATCGGCCCTAAAACTGAATGGGACAAAAACCGAGGTCCTTATACTTGGCCCAAAAGGAACCTCACTCCCCATGGACAGCTGGCCAACTTGTCTGGGCCCTCCCCCTGACCCTAAGCCAGAAGTGAAAAGTCTGGGTGTGTGGATCGATTCTGATCTCACTTTCGCTTCGCAGGCAAAGAAGGTGGCAGGGACTTGCTTTGGTCTCTTAAAATCTCTGAGGAAAGTCCTGCCCCTTCTCCCCCCCAAATCCCAAAAACTATTAATCCAAGGTCTCATAATATCGAGACTGGATTATAGTAATGTGATTTATTTGGGTGCTCCCGAATCGACCCTTACTAAACTGCAGAGAATCCAGAACACCGCCGCCCGGATCATCACAAACACCCCGGCTAGATCGTCCGCTAAACCAGCCCTCAAACTCCTTCATTGGCTCCCCATTAGAGAGAGAGTCAAATTTAAGGCCCTGTGTCTTGTTCACAAAACACTGCATAACCAAGGCCCCCCAGTCCTCAGCAAATTCATTACCCCCTACATATCTTCTAGATCCCTTCGGTCCAATGCAGAAAACCTTGTCAATACCCCCAGATTCAGGAAAACCCGATCAGGAGGAAGACGCTTCTCGGTACAAGCCGCTCGCCTTTGGAATTCACTCCCTCATGACCTGCGACTTGAGCCACAATACCTGCGCTTCAGGAAGCTGCTAAAAACACATCTCTTCCCATAACCTATGTTTCTTTTGATCTCTTATCCTTTCATCCTTCCTCGCTCCTGTCTCTCCCGCTCCTCAGATCTGGTTAATTAGGGTTCTTTAGCGCTGGGATACCTCCGGGTGACTATCGCGCTCTATAAAAATAAATAATAATAATAATAATAATAATAATAATAATATGTAGATGCTATGCTCATGGAATGGAATTCCAATGGCCTTGAAAAAACGTTAGAAGTTTTTGCAATCTTTATGGGTGAGCTAGATGTGAAAACCAATGTAAGCGAAACTGTTTCTATAACTTTCTGTCCTAGGGATGCAAAGACTCGTCCCCTTGTTGTTCTTGGTGCTAAAATAGGAACAGTATTCACGTTTTGATACCAGGGGATTCCATTTGATTTGGCTGGGAATTGTTCCACCGAAGCAGTAATCAAATTTGACACCGAAATGCGACAAAAGCCCCTAAAAGTGATCCCTATGGTTTATAAGCCAAATATTTTCCTGTGTCAGTTATGGATCGGGTCTGTGGGGTTATTTTGATTGTAAGAACCTCTAAAAATCTGAAAGTCTATTTTTGAAGTGATGATTCGCAATTCGGTCCAGTTGCTCCAATTGAATATGCCACAAGAAAATAGGTTTGAATTAATTGGAGGATTTGATTAGCCCATAACCATTTATTTTGTGGCACTCTGTTGGAATAAAACCTGTCACCACCTTTAAGAGGCCAGTACTTCAGGGCTGTTAATGTTTAGATTATGCTTCTCGTATTACCTGGGTATGCCAGCAAGCACATCTAGGTGCAAGAATGGGCAGATTTGACCTTTTTAATAATCTGCAACATTTCTAAGACTCATATTGAAACTCTTTACATGGACTACTGAAAAAAGAAGCAGGCTCACAAGGAGGTGAGCAAACTAATGAACATTGACCACTCCACGATGTTAACCTTTCAGGGTATGCAATTTTATTTTACAGCATTTATTAACACCCAACATAAGTTAATGTTGACTCGTTTTCGGTTAAGTAAAGTTCACGGTGCTGTTCACTATCAGTTGCTTTTACAAAAGAAGGTTGAATAGTCTAGAAATCCACTTTTCTGTACATAATTCAGTATCAAAACATTTTACACTACGTACTTTCTTGTAAATTTTACAAGGTGGCAATGTCATGGTGTGTTAGGCCTTCACTCAAGAAATTCTGTTTTAAGACATTGTAGAACTGCCCTATTATTCTTACAGCAACTGCAATTGATTGATTTGAGTTTTACTGTAATATTGTTTTGAAAGCAGCCCTTCATAGACTAGGGTTAACTATCATTGAATAAGATATGCATTTCCTTCTTCTCCATTTTAGCTGTATCTAAAGTCTTTCAAGCACAATTATGATTTATGTATGACGTATATTTTTTGGTCGAGCTAAGGCAGCACGTGCTGTGTGCAAGACCTGCTGTATTCAATAAAGGACGTTGCTGCCGCCTGCTTCTTACGATAGTTTCAGTCAAGTGTCACCCTTCTTTGCTACCTTCTAAATGGTTCATGCAGTGATACGTCACTTCTGTTCTTCGCAGAGGTGTGCCGGCCAACTACAATTCTCTCACGCTTGCATTGCTTTTCTGTTGGTTTGGGTGAACTCTTATTTTTTTTAATTGTTGCTTTACACCAGTCGCTTTTCTACCTGTCACTTTCCGCCCGTCACCTCGCTCTCTCCATCTCTTCCTCTGCAGTCCCACTTCATGTTTTTTAGCATGGTGGATGGCGGTCTAAGATGCTGCTTAATTTGTAAAAAACAAAGTGCAGGTGCTGAAAATGTTGCCAAGGAGGCCACCGCTCACGTCTTGCTCCGGTGAGCCCCACTTTCAAAACTCTAACTGCCTCAGTCTCTATCTTCTAACCTTGTTCTGTTTTCTGTCCCCTAAGTCTTTGCTCTTAGAGTCTATCCTCCCAACGCTCTAATTGTTTTCTATCACCTTTGTCACACCCTGTATTTCTGATTTTCCCTCTATTCATTTTAGTCCTGCCCTTTTTTCTCTTCACTTTTATCCATGCTCTGCTCTCTCTCCCCTCGTTCTTGGCTCTTTACTATCACTCTCTAGCAGTGTTTAGCTGTGTCTCTATTTTATCATTTGTCTGCTTTTTTGCCTCTGTTCTGTCCTCCACATTCTTTCATTCTATCTTCTCTCTTCTTAATGCTCTCTTCTTCACATCATGGCTGCTTTCTCTTTGTATCTGATTTGCTCTCCTCCTTTTCCTTTACTTTGCTCCGTTTTATCTCTCTCCTCTCTTGTTGCTTCTTCTCCTCTGTATTCTTGCTGTCTCTCATCCCTAACACTGCTGCTGCCTGTGACCCCTGTCGTCAGTCTGTACATGTCCCTGCTATTTTGAACTCTGCGTTTTCTTGTTGTCATTCCTAAAGATGAAGAAGATGACGTGTTTTACTTTCTTACCTACACTGAGTGCGAAAACAAAATGTACACCAAATGTAAATGCTTTTTTGCATATATTAAGCAGTGTGGTATGACTGGATTTATTGCGGAACAAGCGGCTGCTTGTGCACAGCAGGTCATGCCACTGCTAGTGCTGCCTATAATTAGTAGGTCCAGGGATGACAACGGCATTGGCATCCACTGCTCAGCTTGCTGTGA
This sequence comes from Lissotriton vulgaris, assembly GCF_964263255.1. Classification (NCBI taxonomy): domain Eukaryota; kingdom Metazoa; phylum Chordata; class Amphibia; order Caudata; family Salamandridae; genus Lissotriton; species Lissotriton vulgaris. Next base: position 737,435 of record NW_028247233.1, read on the forward strand.
TCCTGCCTGCTACAGCACAGGCATTGTCCCCAGCAGTAATGCTGCAAATGCCGGTAAGTATGGCAGTGGTGCCTACTGGACTCACTCACCCTTAGCAATTACAATGCTGGGGTGCAGCGCACAGATTCTACTGGTGAAGCCATGGCTCATAAAAGTTGTGTTGGGCCACAGCCGCATCGAGCACATTGAGGATAGCAGCAATGCAGGGCTGCCGGATATTGTTGAGGTCTGAGCGTTGTGTGATCCTCTTCTCTCTCTTTCCTGTTTACTCTTCTGTAGTCGGGCATTGTAGGCGGGATCCCCGGGACACATTATGGACGGGACACATTGCGCGCAGGATTCATTGTGGGCGGTGTTCATTAAGGGTGTGACACCTGACGGGAGATACACATGGGGGCGGGATGTACTGTGGGCGGGTCAGCTTTGCGGGCGGGACTTCACGGGCGGGTTAGCATTACAGGTAGGAACTCATAGGCGGGATCATTGCGGGCGGGGACAAATGCGAGCAGCAATGTGTGGGTTTACCTTGCGGGCGGGAGATGGAGGCGGACCTCTTTCGGCGAGAATTATATCCTGCTACTGGATAGGTGGGCAAGCATTTTCTTTTGTTCTTGGCCTAGTGATAGGAGGGTGAGCAGGGTCTAGGGTGCTATTTAAGGCCTCTGCTCCCTCCCTTCCTTGCTTGGGTTCTCTTCTGGTTTTCCGCCCCGGAAGCACTTTGGCCTTGGTTACCCTGGCATCTTGCTGTATTGGATTTTGTACCCTGCTTCCTGCTGGATTGTTCTTTACTTTTTGAACTGCTGTTTGGTTTATGCAGGGACTCTCTTTTATTACAAAGGACTTGTCTGTTACCGGCTGGTGCAGACTTTTGATGAAGTAATATTGTCCTCTTCTGGATCGACTGGATATAACAGGAGTCATCTAGGAGAACTTAATAACAAGCAGTGGACTCTAGTGGATTCTAGGCAAGATACTTTCTTCATTACCCCTTTTGTGTTTTTTTCCAGTGTACTGGGAATGGATTCTGTAGGACTTTTTGTTAGAGGGTTTTGTGGACACATATATAGTGGAAGTGTTCCTTTTTTGTCCTGCAATTTGGAAGAACCTGGTATTTTAGTACTATCTGATTGCCTCCATTCCTCTAAGCACCTCAAGACTGCGTGCAGAACGACTTCCACTTTTTATTCTGGTAGGTGGAAGATACAGGGGAAGGGTATATGGGGTGATAGCATTTTGCATAACATACTTTATTGGTGGTTCTTTTTCTCTGTGCTAATCTGCTATCTCTTTTGTTCTTTGCTTGCTGCAGTATGTTCCTGGTATGGAGATGTGGTATGCCTGCAGTCTAGAGGATGGCCATATGAATACCAGTATTACCATGAATATCTGACAGTACACCGGTTCTTCCCCATGTGCGTTGCCCACTCAGGTGATTATTATTGGATATCGCCAGGGGGGTATAGGGGGTTAAGGCACAATTGGGGAGGATTTGGACCATCTTTGCTCCCGTAGTGCCTGTGTTATCAGGTGAGTGGGGTCGGTACAGATATGATACTTTGGCTACACAACAAATGGAAAGTCCACACTTACTTTCATGTATTCTTCCTCAAGAGCCCTCACTCCCAAGTTCCAAATGCGCTCTTGCAGCTTCCTTGCCTCAACTCCGTCAAGAGCCAGCCTTCAGCTACAATTATCCAATGGGAGGTTAAGGCTCAGGCAGTGGCAGGGTGCAGCCAACTAGGGGAATAGAATGCAAGCCATAGTTTGTCGATGACTTCTTGGATTTGTGATCAGCGTGATGACATAATCACTAATGTGGTGATACACAATCATGCCTGCCTGGACAGGCATATGCCGGCCTGCCTATGAACATTTACCAGCCAGTCACCATGCAATGTATGTTATTCTTTTTATTTTGAATTGAACAATTATTATTGAGACCACCACCTGCAGGTTCAGAAATTGTAGCCCAGGCCCTGTGAAAAAAGTGCAGGTGCTGAGCATCTGAAAGCACCTGCTCAAATTAGGCACTGACTGAACCTACACTGAGGGTGACAGCAGATTGTGATTACATGTGGGCATCTCTGCCGTACCCTCGGCTATATCGTTATTTGTGCATCAAGAGTGTGCAATTTATTGAGAGTTGCAGGCAGCCGAGACAAGGGCAATGCCTCAGAGCATGAGAGGTCAGCTGCAGGGCGTTCAGGGCAGGTGGCATGGGCGGTGAGGGGGCACCGTGCACAGCACCCATTCCCCCTGCCCGCTTTGCCAAGGTGTGCATTTTCACGCTATAGTAAGTTTGTGATACTATTTTGGTGATGTTTTGTCCCTCTCACTGGCACGTAAAAATCAATTTTGGCTCCTATGCCTTTCAGGGCAAAATGCGCTCAAATTAAAGCATTTTGCCCACCCAAAGGTATTCTGATTTAGTTAGGCTCATTATAATTATTCACATTATCTTCTCTTTACTACAAAAATATTATGTTGTCTCTTGTAGAAATATTTCGACAACATTCTACAGCTAACGTTGTGAGACTTTCAGGACTCCTTTGAATAATTGCCGTTTGGTAATCTGTCATCAGAGGTGGAGAGCTACCAAGGCAAGTCCATTTTCTACGTTGGCGGCTAAGGCCAAATGAGTAGTCTCATGTTTCCATTGTTCTCCGTCCGGGGTGACCTGTCTGTGTGACTCTGCTCCCCACCCGTAGAACCAGGACGACCCCTCCTCACCATGATGGAGTTTCACATGTTCAGTGAGGGGATTAGTAAAACAAAGGAAAACCTCCACTGGTGTCACTTAATTAGTCTATTCGTTCCTCCAAAAATGTCTGCCTCGTCTCCTCTATTGGAGTCCAGAGATTCCTTTGCACCAGCACCTGCTGTGTACATATGAGCACACTTACTGTCTGATTAATAGCAGCAAGCCACGCCCTCTTCCCCACCCCCTGGCATACACTGATAGAGAATGACGAACAATGGAATTCAATTCATAGCCCCCATTACATTCTGTGACCAGCAGCTGGGCGTAGAAGCACACAGCTGATACTGCTTGGGAAATTGATGGCAGCCATGTTGCTCCTACCTCAAAATAAGACAAAATAAGAACCCATAAGTTTGTCATAACTTTTGCTAGAATGATTTGAAATATAGCAGGATGTGTTCCAGCTGCATTCATACAGCACCAGCCGCTATTCTTACTGCATTGTAGCACATTGGGTAGGACCTGGGAAGCCATTAATCGAAAAAGAAGAATTGTTTCTTCCACTGGTGCTTGGTTGCGTGTGTTTAGTAGTAGTCACATTGTTCAGTGCTATGTGTCAGAATAGGGTGGGGAGAGAGTTGACAGACGATGTCGAGGTAAAATTAAATTAAAGAAAAGAAAACCACTTACCTTGCACTCGCCACATTGCTGACGCAGCGATGTGGCGAGAGCAAGGCAAGTGGTTTCCTTTTTCTTTTATTTCATTTTCCCTCGTTATCAGCTGTCGACTCTCTCCCCACCCCGCCCCGCCCCACCACTCTTACCTGCACGGGCTGCTCCTGTAAGTGGTACACTTTGAAAGGATGGTGGGATACCGGCATCTGAAGGGCACGTATGTAAGGGATCAAAGGATCCTGCATTGTTTCTCCCCAGCATGCCATATTGCTTAGTCTGATGATAAATGTGTGGCCTTGTGTGTTTAAACTGCACCTGCTGACATGCTTGCTGTGGCACTTGTTACATTTTTAGCCTTCCATGCTGTGCAGCACGATGATATCTCTAGTTGGGGAAAGTGCTAATGAAATAAATTAATACAAATTAAACGTGAACACCCAATAGTTGGCATCACACAGAATACAGAAGTATTGAAGGGTTGCAGGCATGCCACACATTTGGGCCGCTGGGTAAGAAACTTAAGAGAAGAAAGGCACCATGTTACTTTTGAGCTTTTTTGCTCCTCACACTCAAATGTTGTCACAACTGCCTTTTCCTTCCTATACACAGCAATTGATTGATAAAGTGTTGTGTCCTCTTGGCTCCCCCCTTTTAACAGGCGTGCAGTACAAGGTTGTAGGTGTGTTGCATATCCTTGCTCTGTCAAAGAGTGCTTCCTGTGGTGGGCAGGCAGAGGGCAGTGGGCAACAGTTTCAGCATAGCATGGCTGTTCGCAGAGCTTCAGTCCTGGTAGCCGTGCTGTAAAGAGTACACAGAGGAGAACGTTATCAGTGGAGCCTCATTTCCAACATCCATGTTATCATGGAAGATATAGCAGATCTTGGATGCCCTCTTCTATACTCTGCACCACTATCAGAGCTTTTTTCCCAAGTTCCCTGCAGAGATGGAGGACAGCCTTCAACTTAGATGTGCTGTCGCTGACACCATGCATCATTGTTAGTGCTCCGTTCCCCAGAACCTTGCTGTTAGGACCAATCATTTACAACCACAATACCTCTAACTCTCACAAATGCGAGACCAATTTGCATTGCAAATGCTTGTTATTCATTCTTGCCTTCTTTTAGGGTTGGAAACCAGAATGAAGAATGAATTGTTTGATCGACTGAAAAAATCGCAAATGTTTTTGACATTCATGACTATGGGGCAGTTGTATCAACATCCAGATTTGCGAATCTCAAATAGCAATTTTTAGAAATCGCTATTTGAGATTTGCAAATTGGTATGTATGTAGAAATTCACATTTTTCTTGCAATTTCTTAAAATTCCTTAATTGCGATTTGCAAATTGCGAATCGCAATTAAGGAATAATTTCCCATTCATTTCTATGGGCCAAGAGGCCCATAAGAATGAATGTGAAGTTATTCTCAATTTGCGATTCGCAATTTGAGAATTGCAAATTGAGAATAATTTCAAGGGTGCAAGGGTGTCATAAGGACACCCTGATGCACCCCTGAAATTCACATGTGTGCACATATGGCGCACATGTATGTGCGCCACATGGCACCTTCACAAATGCAAAAAAGTGCTTTTGTGAAAGAATTCGCAAATTACCAGCAAGTTGAAGTTGGTGGTAATTTGCGATTTCTTAATGAGAAGTCGCACAACTTGGGTGCTTCATACATTCCATTTAAGGAATCACAAGATTTGCGATTCCCCAAATGCAATCGCAAAATAAGGAATCGCAAATTTGCGATTCCTTATTTTGCACTCAAATTTGCTACATACATACCATTTAGCAAAACTGAGTTCGCAAACGCCGAAATTCGCAGAATTTCGGCGTTTGCTTACCCATTTGAGCTTCATACATATGGCCCTAAATCACACGTTTGCGTGTGAGTGTGTGTGTGCATGTGTCCACATACGTGAGTGTGTGCATGTGAGCGTTTACGTGTCCGTATATATAAGTACGTGGGTCTGTCACGGCTCAGCCTTGAAAGCAAAGCTAAATAACCGCGTCAAGGTGATTTCATACTACCAAGGTCACCTACTTTGTGCTGTCCTTCCTTTAAAGTAACCTCCTGCGGTCTGCACACAATCTGCGCTCTGGGTTGTTGTTGCCAGAAAGTGTACTCTGCTTGATTAATATGTCTGCACTCAATAATTTTCCAGACTATAAAATGTGGCATTGCAAGGAAACACAAAGCTGTCATAGTTGATCAATGAGCCTTACACTATGTGCATTTTGTTATGCGCTGCCCATATGAGCTGGAATAATAGGCACCATTTAAGCTTCCTTTCATTTGAAAGCAGCTCGTATGCCAAGGTACTGTATCCAAACTCTGTTGCTAATGCAACGAAATAGCATTCGCCAGGAGACCTTTGAAACTTTTAATAGCAAATATCTTGCTGGCTCTCAAGTAGACATTTTTCACAGAATTTCACTGCATATATTTATATAGTTGGTAACCTGTTATATTTAATACTTTTCAATGGTAACACACGTTGCCTATGGATAGTGATGCTGCATATGAATTCCATGGACGGTCTCTGTTGCCTTTGAGTAAACAAACAGCATTCCGTGGTTAGGGAATTCAGGAATGTGCATTGCTTCTGAAAAATAGAGGATGTTCCTGAATGTAATACCCAAAATAGCAACCAATAAATCACCGGCAGAACGTCATTGACTGAACTGGGTTACCAGGAGCCTGACACAGAAACTGCTCGCTCTGTGCCACTGTAATCTCTTCGTTGTAAATTAACTGAGATATGGGGCAGCCTGGATCACATGTTACCATGCTGGGATGTAATCTCGTGTGTTGTTTAGTGGTGGATGGCACAGACATGCAATTAGCTTGCCTCAGTGCTGTTGCATGTGTTGCTCTTCATTTGAGAGTCTCCTGCTGCTAGGAGTGGCCAAGGTTGCAGGGCACATCCCTGGCAATCTGAAGAGTGATGGCTTGGCACTAAAAGTCTCTTACTTGCTGTTTGAAATGTCTCGCCATCTGCTCAAGGTTCTTCGGTTTCTACCTGTGTGACAAGTGTGTAAAACGCATTGAGCAGTCAGAAGGTTGACTTTGTTTCCGCTCGGGACGCCCTTACCTTAGAGAAAACCGCAGAAGTGGAAAGCCCAGGTGGCGAGGAGGCGGCCTAGGTGTTTGCTGCAGGCTCGCACTTATCGAGGCCCTGCACTGAAAAATGTATGTATACATCCCAAATATAGGCACTACTCCCACTGAGGCAGGTAACAGAAGCCACCACTGGGTGGTGCTATGGGCTGGAGCTGCCTCAAAATGTTTCCCTTAATATTGATTCTCTTTTAAAAGAGGTGCAGGTGCTGCCAAAAAACCCGGGGCCTGATTTATCAGGTTTTGGTGCAGGGCAGCACCGCAAGGAATCTTGCTGCGCTGCCCTACGTCAAAACAAATGGGAAGGATTGGGCTGTATCTATGTGATATGGCGCGCCCTGTCCTTTTCCCCAGCACAGGTGCACAATGGGCTGCTGTGCACCAATGCAGGCACCATGCATCATGGTGCAAGGGTGCCTGCGTTACAGAGCTGATTGATTTTGTGCAGGAAGGTGTCCCTTCCTGCACACAATCAATCAATGCAGGTGTTTTCCTTCTTATAGAAAAAGGAAAGCACGTGGAGAAATGAAAACATTTCTCCTCTTTGTGCCTTCCTAATGCCACCCCTATGGTGGCTTTAATTTCTGACGCATTCTCAGGTTTAACGATAAATCCAGGAATGTGTCCACTTCCATGGGTGTTGCCTGGGAACACCCCCAGCAACACCCATGGAACGCCCCTTTCATGCAGTTTTCTGCATGAAAAGGGCGGATATTTATAAGGCCATGAAAAGCCGGGTAAGGTGGCTTTAAGTGGCCTTATAAATATGCCGTGACACAGGCGCGCAACGTCCATTGAACTCACCGGGCTTCAGCCCCCCCGTGTGTGTCAGCCCGGGACGAGACAGATACCGGGCACACACACAGCCACACCCGAACGTTTTACAGGTCTTTAAAAGACCATTTGAATGGTAATTAGGCCTTGCTGTTGTTTCACCCCTTGTTGGAGGCCCTGCAGCTCCACTCTGTCTACTGATTAAAGGTTCAGCCCCCCCCGAAATTTTTTCTTCGCCCCCCCCCGAAATTTGGCTGTAGTTGCGCCTCTGCCGTGACACACTGCATCACTGAAACGTCAAAAAACATGACGTCTGCACAAAAGGGCCGGTAGAGCCTCATAAATGAGGCCCCTCATTGGGGCCCACATGAAGTTTCCATCCTGGACTTACATAAGCTTCTGACAAACCTGATGAAGTAGTATTCTGAGTTTATACATATATACCCCATCCAATCTGTGATGTCTGTCATTTTAGCAGTGGAATACTTTGTAGAACAATATATATATATTTTTAATGCCCAGAAGTAGCCCAGACTACTGCAAAGTGTAGTGTTCCCGTTTCTGCAATAGCAATATGAACATTAACATGTGCTGCTCTACATCTGCTGGTGCAATGATTATGACTGACACATAATTTTATATGGATAATAATTCACGGGTGAGAAAATTCCAGGGTGCACCTTATGTAATATGAGCCATATATATTGAAATACTGAGACATACGAGATTGTTTATGCTTGTTTATGCTTCAGCGCATTCGTGGCAAAGTATTAAAAAGTTCCTTGTATTGATTAAAAAATATATAACAGTTTGTACATCACAGCAATAAAAAACACATGAATACAAATGCTGGCCTTACTATCAACACACACCAAAATCACCAAGCCTCTATTTATCACACTAAAGTCAGTCAGTTGTTTATATTTCAGCATACATTCTTGGCATTATGTTCACAATATGGCACCACTTGTTTAAACTGTAGTTTATGTTGTTTTTATTCTTTCGATGTCTTTTCTATGAAAGTGGCAACAGGACTACACTTTGAAATATATTGCATGGTGCGAAAACATGTTCCATTGCTCTTCCTAGAAACTAATGAATATCCCAGAGGCATTGCTACACTGATGTTGTAAATCCTGACCTCCGGTAGGAGAAAGGAATTGATAAGTCCGAGCTACAGTAGCAGTTAGACAACCAAATCAATTCCACTTGCCAAATCCTCTGAGGCAGTAGGGGCATTTACAGTGTGAGGCTGCCATCACAGTGCAGCAGCCTCTACTTAATACAACAAGACTGCTGTGTGCCTTTCCTGGAGAGGTCAGATTTTGACCATTTTGGCCTGGATTATCTCACCCGGTCACAGACACAATATTAGACCAAGCCCTTGTATTGCTGTGCTTAAATCTCATATTCCAACAATTAAACCCTCATTATAGGAAGTGCAGAGTGTCAATTCCATAGATTTTCCGTGTAATTACTATCTGGCACCAGTACAACTTTTACCGGCTACAGAACTACATCTAGTAATATCACCTGCACAACCCCTCGTGTATTACACCTTCTAAAACAGGTTAAAAAAGTTTACAGAAAGGGACCTGTAATTCAGCAAGAACATGTGAACAGCACAGTATTTCCATGACCTATCTGTTTCCTCTTTCTAAATCTCAAATCGTAATAATATCAGCCACAATTACTACACATTTAACAGCCTAACTGATCATGATAATCACGAGATTCAATTCATATAGCAACCTGCACCCCTCTACCCAAAATATTTGCAAGGTTGGTATTATTAAGCTTGGACCCTCTGAGGTATCCCTCCAACAGAGGTAGAAATTACACATTTTGAAAGTTTATAATTTTGGATCTTTTTCAAGTTTTTAGTCGTTCACCTTGTGTGACATATTATAGCCATATAGACCACATCCGGGTGCTATACCGGTTATTAAAGGCCCTGAACCTGAGTTAAAGCCCAGAGCTGCAGACGAGGGCCTATAACGAGGGAGAAGGCATTTAACAACTGGTATAACCCGAGGCAGAAGGCTATTAGAACATTCCACTCACTAAGGGTAAAATGTTTTCAATGAAAACGAGAGACACATGAAAACAAACATTGGAATGTTGGAGCTCCGGGGTGATATCAGCCATTATAAGCCTGGAGCTTTGCCATTCTTTTCGATGGAGCTCTCAACATTCAAATTGTCTAAAAATCTTGAGTTAGTGTCCAGCGTTCTTAAGAGCTACTCTCAGCACTATCACACTATGTTCCCTTTCTCTTCTTCAAATGGCCTTTCTTGCTCTTCTTCCGTTTCACTCATGTTTTCTATTTCAGCATCCTACCACAGGCTCCTTTTCTTTTAGTATATGTCCCTTCACCAAATGCCATGTTCAGCCTTCCATCATCTGCTTCTGTACTGATCTCTCCTCCACTGGGTCTATTCCCATTGCATGCAGACCACTTCTCTCACTGGACACCTTAACTTCTCATTTGTTCTCTTCCTACAGTTGTGTCTCTGATTCCAGCTATGTTGGATCACATCTTCACTACATGACTGAACAACAAATAGTAGAGGTTAGACCACTCAACGCAACCTCAAAATTCACTCTCTCTCAACATCCTTCTTCATGATTAACTTGTATTCTTTCCTTCTAATTGTAAGTGCAGTTAATTGCAGTTTTTGAATGTTGTTAATATAAACTCTGGATCCACAAAAAAAGGCCTGTCTCTAATTCATGACTTTACATCTGAATGCAATGTAATTCAATGCAATAAAACTTTATTCGGATGCATTCTATCATCCATAAAAGTGTACACAATAAAACATTAAAAAAACAATCAAAGCAGCGCAGTCAACATCCATATTAAAATAATGATACAGCATAGATTTAAAACAGCATAGACCTACGCGTGCTTATTCTAGAAAGGACCCCACACACAGAACAGCTTTCTCATTTGTAAACAATATTAACATTTTAAAAGCAGGTCTGCATTGACAAATATTACAACAATATATATTTTTTTTAAATTGAATTAAAAACAGTCTGGAATACTCAGCAAAACATTTTAAATTTACAAAAGAACAAAAAATGAAGTACAGATTGTCTGGATGAATCATCACAGGGACAGGGTTTGGATTCAAGGTTTTGTACGTAGCACCGGGGAAAACAAAGCACATATTTAATGGTTCCAGATCTAAGGCGAAAGAGCAGAGAATGTTCCCAGTGAGATAAAGCCAGCCTGATATAATCAGTAGTACAATCAGGTTTGAACAAATCAAGATATTGAACCATACTAGTTTTTCCCTCTATGTCCCTCAAGCGCCTTGATTCTTCACAAACATAGATTGCATTGGCAACAGGTTTCTTATTTACACCATCACACGTTAGTGGGTCAGTAAAAATAGATTGCATCCCAATTTTACTGAGTTCATCCTTTAAAAACGCAAGCCAAGCAATTGATAATCTTGTATCTAAAGAGAGACAATCCCTTATTATTTCCTTAGTTAAAACAGCCTTGGGATTTCGCCAAATTGCAAGCCATAACAACACTAGCCGCACCCTAATCAAATCTGCTAGATAGGGAAGCCCAAGTTCCTTATGGCAAATAAAATGCGAGGCTTGAATAGGGACAGATAAGAGTGTTTTACAAAACCTGTTATCTTCCCGCTGAATAGCCACATGGTTAGAAAATCAACACCTTAGCCCCATACATTCCAATGGTTAAGAATTGGGATCCATATATTTCTAGCATGGGGACCTCAGACCCCCCTTTAGGTTGAGGGAAGCTGCGTAAGAACCCTTTGGTCAATGAAAATTTGGTAGTGAGAAGGGCAATATTAGCAGCCCAAGATCCCTGGGCAGAAAAGTAATGCCAAGATAAGGAACGTTATTAAGGCTGTTTAGACATTAGGTGCCAATTGACATGTTTGAAAGGGTACCACACTTGGGGCAGCAGAACATGATATGAGATTTTGTAGACTTGAGATCGAGGGAGGACATACAAACAAGAAAAGCATGCCTGAGTAGATGTAATGCCCTGACTGTGCGTGCTATAAGCACAGCTCCATCCGCATAGAGGATCGTAGGGAGTGATCAACCTTTTAAAACAGGAACATCAGGGGTGGCCCACATTAAATAAGGGTGTACATCATGAATATAAAGTATGGTTAAAGAGTGGCCAACATGCATCCCTTTCTCACTCCGCAGTAAATGTCAATGTCCACCGACATCTCACCCTGTGTACTAATAGGAAACCTAGCCCTCATATCATTGTGCAAATAAGCAAGAAAATGAAATAAAACTATGTCCAAACCTCGTGCAGCAATCAGATGCCACACTTTGGCCCAGTTCAAACAATCAAATACTGATGATAGGTCCATAAATGCTAAAAAAAAAAGCTGAAACTATTTCGCCACATGTATTTTCCTAGGACCAAATTGAAATTAACACACTGCTCAATGGTTCCTACTTTGCGCTTAAACCCATATTGGCAGTGATATAAAACAGACTCCTCTGACACCCAAGTCATGATCCTGTTACAGATAATTCTACAAAAGGTTCTTAGCAGTGGTATCAGTAAGAGAGATTGGCACATAACAGCCAGGGAGTGACCAATCTCATTTTTTCAAAATAGGGACTATTATGGAAGTAATCCAGGTATCAGGAAGAGGATAATGGATGAGATTATTAAAGCCTTTCATAACCATTGGTGCCCATAAAGTGGTGTTACGTATAATAAGACCAATGGGCTTGGCACTGTGCCGCCACACTTTGACCAACGGAGCATGCTCAACTTCCTCTAGAGATGCCTGAAACCAAGTTACTAATCAATAATCTATAGTAAAAGAAACAGGAGATAAGGGAGCTGCAAATATTGTGCTAAATGTTCCTCCCAGGTATTGTTAAAAATATGACAAGAAATGGTGCTACATGGTCTATTGTTATGCTTTAGATCTGCCACAGAGGCCCAAAATGACTTGCTATTGCCCAGTTGTGAGACCTGGACTAGCATTTCCCACTGTGCTATAACAACCTTCTACCATCACTTAGCAGTAACATTTTTGTATTGCTTACATAGGAGAGTCACTAAGGCTGAATGACTCGGATTGCAAACTAGTGCCCTGTTTGCTGTAGAACAATCAGAGTTAAACCATCTACGGGTGTAGGACACAGGCTGAGCAGGTTTCAAGAGAGTCTTCCTAATCCATTTACAAAGGTTTGTGAAGGTTTCCACCACCTGGGAGCCTTGAACATCCACTGTCAAACACTGATTTATCAACTCCAGATTAGTTACAACTATCTATTTTAAGGATTGAACAGGGTCACTCAATCTCCCGACCAATCTCAGATTATCAGTGCTGGGTTGCAAGTTTCAAGCTCCGATATCCTGCCTAAACTTTGCCTTAAGATGCAGTGACAATGTGGTCTCAATGGGGTTATGGTCACTAAACATGATGAAACAACCATATCATGTAAAAATAGGTCCTCTACTTTATGGGTAACAAAGACATAATCTATTGTTCATGAACTGCTGTGCCCCTAAAAGTAGGGACTTCGCGTCAGAACAACCCAGAAATAGCCAGCACATTTGTCAGGTAAAGTGGGGCAGGAAAAGAGACTAATTCTCCACTCCAGGGATCAGTACTACCAAGACAACAAGATTCAGAATGCAGATCCTCATAATTAGGCAACTGCACATTAAGATCTCCAGCCCAACAGAGATACAGTGTATGTCTGAAACAAGCCATATCATCTGCTATTTTGGAAATAGATTTAAATAATGAGGGACATTTTTTATTTGGAGCAGAGCTAAAAACATTATAATAAAAACTCACAATATGCAGAGTCAAAGTTGGTTAACCTACTGTGATTTGAAATCTGCTATCATACTACTCTAGGGGTTTGACATGCCCACCTAGTGCAGTGCTCATGCAGGTTCTCAACACTCCTGATGCATGGCCACTATGTGATAGAATAGCAGAGATGGTAAAGCAATAAAAAACTTCCACAAATTCAGACAGTATGTCCCATGTTTCTTGAAAATGATAACCCCTAACAAAGTGAAACCAATCCGGCAATTCGATCTTAAGTCTTAAGACTTCCCATATTCCAGCTTAGTATTTTAAGGGACTTTCTGCAAGGATGATAATGTAGAAAGTTTCTCAATGACAATTCAGTGATTTATTTATAAAATATGCTGCCATAATTTACAAAATTTAACAGAGCTTTAAATACGGTATAAGAAATTGGGTTACTGGTTTGGGCGGAGCGGGAATCCCTTCTCTAGCAGCAACCACAATTCTTCTCAGGGTGCAGCCACAAGAAAACCATAATATAACATGTGCACTATCCTCCCGTAGCATGGTACAGAGCAGTCTGGTTTAACTGAGAGGCAATGTGTAAAGTATTTGTGAAACACTTCAAACTGTAACACAGTGAAAACATACCACAAAAGGAGCGCACAGATATAGAATCATAGAGTATTTATTAATAAATAACACCAAAACAACAGAAATTCAATTAGTTATACCAGAGATATTCAGTTTTAAAAATGTTAGTGAAAAGAGTGTCAAAAGGTGAAAAGCCCAAACTGTGGATATCTAGTCATGCCAGACTGGGACAAAGTCATGAGTTCAGGCCAACTAAGATGGAGCATAGGCCAGGAACAGTAATGCAGGTAGGCCAGCTAAATACAGTACATTAAATCCTCATTTGCAGAACGTTCTGAGGATCTGCATTGATGATGCGTTGCGCAGCTTAAGTGTTGTGTTGGTTCCAAGATGTAATGAGACTGCAGTGCGAGGTCCTGATGCCTTGAAATCGAATATCCTATTGACAAGGGCATGAGATTCGAAGTTCGGCGTCAAGGATGTGTTATGCAGTTGGGGTGATGCATCGGTTATAAGGACCTGTGAGGCTGTAATGCAGAGTCCTGCATCATTGTCAAGGCTGCCATTGCCAAGGGATGCCAGAGGTTGGCTGAAGATGCGTTACACAGCAGAGGTTTTGATGAGGCAACAAGCTGAAAAGCTGTGCGGGTGTTTGCGGAAGTACTGATCCACGCACCATCAGTCATGCATTGGATCCACATGGGGTTACGCCACAGAGCAGAGGATATTTGTGGACTCCACTTGATCTGCAAAGTCTGGTAGAGCACCTTAGTTCCACTTCCAAGAGCCCAGGACTGGGGTATGCCACTTGGTATGGTAGACTCACAGATGGCAGAAAGCAGGTGCAGAAGAAAGGTTGTTGGAGTCTTCTATCTTGGAGGCTGATGGCAAGAGGCCAGCCAACTGGCCCTTAGAGTCATTCTGGTGTTCTGGGTTCAAGAGATGGAGGTCCGGTTCTTCTCACTCAGGCAAGATAGTAGCAGGTAGCAGGCCGGCACAGCAAGACAGCAGTCCAGCAAGGCAATAATTCAGCAGGGCAGCACTCCAGTAGACTGGCAGTCTTTAAGTAGTACATCAGTACTTCTTCCTGGCAGAGTAGCCACAGGTCAAGGAGTGTAGTGAAGAGTTGGTTTCTGAGGTCCAGTATGTATACTTAGTTGAAGTGGGGGAATACACTTCTAGAGGTTTCCTTTTGAGGTTCCCAGGCATCCTGCCTTCTATGCCCTGACTCCAGACTAACTACAGGGGGTAGGCAGCCTTGTGTTTGGAGGCAGGACACAGCCTATTCAAGTGTAATGGGACTATGCTTAGCTCCTCCCACCTATCCTGCCAGTGATGGCTCATCCAGGCACACCTAAGCACCATATTGTGTGTGGCTGTCAAGGAGGAATACACAAAGCTTGACTGTCAGCTACAAACAGTCATGTAACACAAGGAAAGGCTACAGGCATTAAATGGCTAAAGCAGGAATATGCCAACTTCCTAAAAAATATATTGTAAACATTGTAAACGATAATCCGATTTCATCATAAGTTTGAATTTTTCATTACAGTTCCAAAGACACTGAACACAAACTCATTTCCTTTTTCAATTTGGAAATGTCAGCTTATTAAAAGTAATAAGGTATCCCCAATGTTAGCCTATGGGAGAAGTAGGCTTTGCAGTAGATAAAAAGGAATTTAAATGTTTATCTCTACTAGGACATGTAAAACTCCAATTGGATGCCCTGCCATTTAAATCTACTGCCACCAGCCCTCTTGGCTGTCCAGGGCCTATTCTAGGAGTAGCTTATATGTATAAAAAGTGAACGTTTGTGCCTGGTCGACGTAACAGTTAAACAGCCCACATTAGCTGCAATCGCAGGCCCAAGACATCTTTAAAGGGCTAATTAAGTAGCTGGCTTAAGCAATGCTGCTAGCATTTAATTTATAGGGCCCTGGCAAATGTAGTACCACATTACTAGGGGTTTACAAGTAAAGTAAATATGCAAATTGGGGATAAGCCAATATTACAATGTTTTTAAGGAGTAAGCACATGCACTTTAGCACTGGTTAGTACTGCTAAAGTGCAAGGAGTCCTTAGACCAGCAAAAACGAACTCCGCAAAAAGTGGAGGGTAGAGTCCAAAAGTTTAGGGGTGACCCTGCAGACAGGGCCAGGTCCAACATAAGGTGTCCTGAAACTCTAGTAAACTCTTTTAGAGGCCACAACGCATATTTTTACATCTGTCCTGATTAATGTTGTGGTAGAATTTAGTCAAACTTTACAATATGACAGCCCATCCTCCACAAAATTGCTCCTAAATTTCCCACGACTCATTTATAGTTGTACTGAAATCACACTGATAGCAATGAATACGGCTATATTTTTCTATATAAACCAGCACTTGTATGACCATAGCTCCAAAAAGGATATTTCCAAAGAAAGATGACAGCGAGGTTTCCGGTTATTAGTGAATGGATTTTAAAAATAGAGATCTTTTCCTTCAAAATTTGTGTAGCTACTTTCTAGTAGGTTGGAATCGATTTACCATTTTTAGCACAACAAGATATTAAATTTGAATTTTTAGCTGTACATTTTATCATTAGAAAGAGAGGAAAATGCAAAGGAATACCTACACGCATGGAATCAGTTTACTGTGTATTTTGCTACGCATTATGGAGGCAGTGTAAGACCTTTGGTCCCAACCTTAATTGTGGACCACCTTGGAGGCTAAAATCTCCAAGATAAATAATACTAGAAAGTTGGAGGGAATGTAAGATGCAGATCATTTTAACCCTACACACCAATTTTGAATATTTTAAATTCCAAATATCTATTTTACCAATCATCCTCCGAAAATATTTAATGAAGTTTAACACTGTGGAACAAACTATCCCTACATCTAACCTATCAAATAATTGAAAAAAAGGTATCTGAATTAATAGACAGCATTCAAGTACAATTTGTGTTTGATTTCTGCTTAGGTTGCTATTACTTTTTCTATTCAACTATATCATTTCCAGCTAAGCTGTTATAATTCTAATTTTCCTTTTTAAAGTAGAAGCAGATCTCATATCAATTTTAAATGTGGGAGCCAGATAGCTAATGGTAATGAGCAAGGGATAGAGGCACATTCCCAAACATAAACTACTTTAAATGTAGAAATTTGATTTGAGGTTTCCAGTTATTAGTCCTGATCAATCTTTGAATGTCTTTTATTGCTTTCAGACCATATCTTTAGCCATGAATTAGAGAACTCTGGTTATGATTATGATTTCAGAAACTGGAGCAGTAATCCTTAATTCAATAAATATTCTACAGGGTGACTCCTAAATAAGCTAAACATGCAGATGTAAAAACTTTGATTAACAATATCTCTGCTAGACGCTGGCAAATTTTAAACTTTTAACCAATGGGCTCCTTTTTGTCACATGCTAGGTTCTTGAGATATGTGTAATCTTGGATAGATAGAGCATTGTTGAGAATAACATGTGTGGATGTTCATTGCAGAACAGAATCAGACTTAGTTGCAGTGTATGATAAATGAAGGTAAAACCACGTTGTCTTACTCAATAAACCAGTGCTGGATTCTTAGTGAGATGACCCAAAGGCTTACAAGTTCATTGGAATTTGAGGTGCTACTTTTCAGACCTCATAATTAACAATTCCCCAAGGTACATTATTTATCAAGTGTGATAAATAACAGCTATCACGAGTTTTTGGGCGATACCATGCTGATTTTATGGTATGGAAAATACCATATATTTTTCCCCAGTTAAATTGTAAGAGGTTTGACCTGATGACATTTAGAGGGGGAGTATGTAACACGTCCAATGATTACTTGGTGTATTAAATAACACCCAACTCATCATTTGAAACTCTGGGCAAGTGGAAAACAATGACCCATTTGGCCATGAACTTCCATTCAAAGAGCCAAGTGTCTCTGGTTCACTTGTTTAAGGTTGCTTCGCAAGAACCATTGTGCAAATATGGTTTGATGTTATATGTGTATCTTGAACTGGTAGAGTAATGTTGAAATTCCAGCAAAGCTATGTGGAGCAGAATATTATTCAATGGGAAGCATCTGGTTGAGTCGTTCATAATGCATATCTATTCCTGAGAAGATGTTTTAGGGCACACAGTATTTCACAGAATATAACATATTAGTATTACAAGACAAGCATTTTCTTTATCCATAAGGATCTTTCTAGTGTCTTATAATTTCACATATGTCCCTCCCAGTACCTCTCTGTGAATCACAAAGGAAAGAGGCACAACAACCATAAAGTCTACATTAGCCTGCTCTCTGAAAAGAGAAGCATCATTTATAGCCTATGTAGCAACAGCTGCTTTTAGGTGTGCCCCAGAGCTCAATTATGAGCCCTACACTATTCAACAAATATATAGTGCCCCTGTTAGACCTTCTATCATCTTTTGACATTGAGACTGTGTCCTACTCTGATGATACACAGCTCATTCTTACCCTGGATAAAGGTTCAGGAGCTGTAGAAGTAAATGTCCAACAATGTCCCCCTGCAGTCTTCGAATGGATGAAGTCCAATCATCTTAAGTATAACAGCCAAAAGACGGAGATTCTGTTGCTGGGAAAAAGTAATAAGTTCTAACCCAAAATGGGGTGACCTACAGATGCAACCCCACCCCCTAACACAGTGGACACTCCAAAAAATCTAGGAGTCTGATTTGACAACTCCCTCTCCTTTCGTCGGCAGGCTCCGTCAGTAGCAGGAACTTGTTTTCATTAGATAAAAACTCTGAAGAAATTCTTTGACCTCTGTCCAGCCGCAGCCCGCAAATCTGTGGCGGTGGCCTTGATCCTTTCACGACTAGATTATTGTAACAGTCTTTATGCAGGAGTGAAGAAAAGTACTCTGCAAAAGTTACAGGCTTTACAAAATGCAGCAACCCGAATGGTAGTTAATTTATTAAAGGGGGCATCTGCCTCTTTTGCCCTCCAATTCCTTCACTGGCTACCAATACATAAGAGAATTCTCTTCAAAATCCTTGTGATAACCTTCAGAGCTGTAAAACAAAGTGGCTCCAAATACCTCAGGACTAGATTGAAAGCCTTGTACCTACACTCAATTTGAGATCTTCCAAGGAAAATCTATTAGTACCCCCTCATTTCCGTTTGAGGTCCAGAGGAGGAAAATATATTGCGGTACTGGGGACAAAAGCCTGGAACCATTAACCCACCCAACTGAGACTTATACAGATGGAATCCATGTTTAACCCCTTCCATGCTGATGACGGAACGGTTCCGTCATCAGCATCGGTTGAGCTGTGCTGATGACGGAACCGTTCCGTCATGACTCCGCCCGCGCAAGGCGGAGTCAGCACAGGCGGGGAAAACACCCCGCACGCAAGGGGTTAAGAAAAAACTGAAAACTTATATCTTCACAGTTACAGATAGGTTGGCTCTATCTCTGATCTGACCACAGCGACTTTAGAGACCACACTCCCTGACACTCAGTCTACCCGTTCCTAGTGCCAAGATGCTCCATTGGAGTGAAAGTATGTCAAAATATATTAGACCACTAGCCTGTATGAACCATACTGAAATGCAAAGAATACAAGGTATATATATCTTTTGATGATCATATCGAAATGTCAAGAATATAAGGTATATACCTTCTGATGAATGTCTTTAAGAACAACAATGTCTAGAGGCAGTACATTTCTAGGAGAATGATGTTCTCTGGAACAAAAGGTCTGATGTTACAGATCCTTTATGGCAGAAGCTTAAGGGATGAATATGTGTTATCGATATGTATATTTATATATACTATGGGATATGTAAATGTAAATGTAAATGTAAATGTAAATGTAAATGTATAGGCATTTATATAGCGCACTACTTACCCGTAGGGTCCCAAGGCGCTTCGACCGCTGCGAAACCCTTCCTGGCTTCCCTGAGAGATGGTCCCTTATTGGGTATCTCCAGGGTGAGACCAGGCATCCCCGGCAGTCTGGTGGGGCCGTTAGTGAAGATGAGGCAAGCTAATGCCCAGAGTTACCGAGTGTGATCGCTGATCAGAGTGGGCACCGAGGCGAGAGAATTATCGAGTCCGCTGACCCTGGTCCAGAAACCTGCCGCGCCGCGCCGGGAATCGAACCCTGGTCCCGGGCCGTCCTCTGCTCTCGGGTCTGCCGCCTCTAACCTCTACTTATTTTGTTGCCTGATTAGGAGTCTATGTTTGTATAATACTGTCTTAGTTGTTTATGCTTTAGGATACATTTGTATTTGGTTGCCTGATTAATAGGTTATGTCTGTATATAACTGCCTTACTGCTATACGTCTTAATGCACTTGTGTTGGAGCATTGCTTTTGCATACATCATTATCTCTGTTTTTCCTATGGATTTATTAAGGTGTATAGGATTATTTGTATTTATTTTTACTATGTGTCTGGAATCTAAAACATATTTTGTTTGAATTTCAGAAAATAATTTTGGGAAGACAGCTAATATTTTCCTGAGGAAGGCGGCTATATTTTAAATGTCCGTTGAAACGCGTTGAATCAAAGGGAGAAGTGCAATATACATTGAGCAAGGATTATTCTGACTGTTGTGGAATCTTTACCTTCATTTTGCACCTCCCTTAATATTCTTAGGAACTACTTAGGTTTAGATTGTGTATATGAATTGTTACGTTCTTATATTGTCTGTGTTCCCAAATTTTATTTAATTTTAACTTCCGTTTGCTTTTAACTTGTTTTTTATATATATGAATAAACTGTGCACACTGAATCTATTTGTTTTTACAGAACTGTTTTGTTGTATTTTGCATTGCTCCAATTGGTAGGTCCAGATGAATGAATGACATATGTTTAGTAGTATGTAAGAATTGTTGTCTTTTTATTGAACAACCCAAAGGGAATTTTCTTTTGACATACAGTCAGTTCTGGTACCCTATCCCTTTGGTGTGGGGTCCCTCTCTCTTTTATTAGAGACCATTGGAGTGAAAGCCAGGCTTTATAAATGTCATCATTCATTCATTCATTCATTGACTGAAGACAGGCCATCCTTCACCTCCAGTTTTCTGTGTAGAGGGTCTTTGTTCTCTAAAGTCCTGAACAGATTAATTAGCATTTGTGCATATCAAGTCAATGCACCGTGATTGTCATCAGGCCAATGTCATGTTATATACCAGGGGTACTCAAAGTACGGTGGCCCGCGGAGCTTGAGACACATCCCACCTGTGTGTTTTTTTGTAACTTCAGCAAACACTTCAGGGAGCAGCGGTGTGTAATCAGAGAGACTGCTCTGTGGGGGCCGAGCGATCCCAGCCACAGTCAAGAGTGGAGCTGCAGGGGCGCTAAGAGGTGAAAAAATCCTCATTAACAAACAAATGGTCGTTCAAAGACCTGTGAAGTACTGGGGTGCCCGGGAGGCTGTGTTAGCCAGGCTGACACACAGGGGAGGGGGGGGGGGGGGAGGACAGCAGGAACTGAGAGCCGCATGAGGTGGGAGGGCAGAGCAGGGAGTGAGAGCCCGGGTGAGGGAGGGCAGAGCAGGGAGTGAGAGTCCGGGTGAAGGAGGTGGGAGAGCAGAGCAGGGAGTGAGAACCCAGGTGAGGGAGGTGGGAGGGCAGAGCAGGGAGTGAGAGCCCGGGTGAGGGAGGTGGGCAGCAGGGAGTGAGAGCCAGGTGAGGTGGAAGGGCAGAGCAGGGAGTGAGAGCCCGGTGAGGGAGGTGGGTGGGCAGAGCAGGGAGTGAGAGCCCGGGTGAGGGAGGTGGGAGGGCAGAGCAGGGAGTGGGAGCTTGGGT
This sequence comes from Lissotriton vulgaris, assembly GCF_964263255.1. Taxonomy (NCBI): domain Eukaryota; kingdom Metazoa; phylum Chordata; class Amphibia; order Caudata; family Salamandridae; genus Lissotriton; species Lissotriton vulgaris. The sequence continues at coordinate 758,865 of NW_028247233.1, forward strand.
GAGGGAGGTGAGAGGACAGAGCAGGGAGTGAGAGCCCGGATGAGGGAGGTGGGAGGGCAGCAGGGAGTGATAGCCAGGTGAGGTGCGAGGGCAGAGCAGGGAGTGAGAGCCCTGTGAGGTAGGAGGGCAGAGCAGGGAGTGAGAGCCCGGTGAAGTGGGAGAGCAGAGCAGGGAGTGAGAGACCTGTGAGGTGGGAGGGCAGAGCAGGGAGTGAGAATCCTGTGAGGTGGGAGGGCAGAGCAGGGAGTGAGAGCCCGGGTGAGGGAGGTGGGAGGGCAGATCAGGGAGTGAGAGCCTGGGTGAGGGAGGTGAGAGGGCAGAGCAGGGAGTGAGAGCCCGGGTGAGGGAGGTGGGAGGGCAGAGCAGTGAGTGAGAGCCTGGGTGAGGGAGGTGGGAGGGCAGCAGGGAGTGAGAGCCCTGTGAGGTGGGAGGGCAGAGCAGGGAGGGAGAGCCCGGTGAGGTGGGAGGGCAGAGCAGGGAGTGAGAGCCCGGTGAGGTGGGAGGGCAGAGCAGGGAGTGAGAGCCCTGTGAGGTGGGAGGGCAGAGCAGGGAGCGAGTGCCCGGGTGTGAGCGGTGGGAGGGCAGAGCATGGAGTGAGAGCCCGGGTGAGGGAGGTGGGGGGGCTGCAGTGAGTGAGAGCCCGGTGAGATGGGAGGGCAGCAGGGAGTGAGAGCCGGGTGAGGTGATGGAGGGCAGCAGGGAGTGAGAGCCAGTTGAGGTGGGAGGGCAGAGCAGGGAGTGAGAGCCGGGCGTGGGAGGTGGGAGGGCAGAACATGGAGTGAGAGCCCGGGTGTGGGAGGTCCGAGGGCAGCAGTGAGTGAGAGCCCGGTGAGGTGGGAGGGGAGCAGGGAGTGAGAGCCGGGTGAGGTGACAGAGGGCAGCAGGGAGTGAGAGCCGGGTGAGGTGAGACAGATAGAGAAAGACCTCGTCAGCGCCGGTCGCTCAACCCGCCACGGGGCTCCTCCAGACAGTCACCCGGTCCCCTGCTGCCGCCGCCGCTCGCATTTGCCGCCTCTCTTCCCTGCCATGGTTGTACTGTTGCCCTGATTATGTCCCCGCTGTGGTTTGTACTGTTACCCTGATTGTACTGTTGCCCTGATTGTACTATTGCCCTGATTGTGTCCTCGCAGTTTCCCCCGCTGTGGTTTTCTGCCTTTTTTCCCGCTGTGTTCTGTACTGCTGCCCTGTTGTCGCATTTGTTCTCTGCCCCCTGCTTTTGCCCTCTGCCCTAGCGCTTCTGGCCCTGCTGGTCCACCCGCTCCCTGCCGCTGCTCCCCCGCGGCCCCACCCCCTCTCCTTCTGTTTTCCCTCGACCCTCTCCCATTCGCCACCCCGCTCCCACATCCCAGCTGCTCCTCCCTCCTCCCGCCCCCCCATTCTCCATTTATGGCAGAGTCCACGCGTGCGCGCAGAGTTCACGTGCAGCGGGCGTGCCGATTGTGCGCCAAAGGCGCGCCAATAGCAAGCCCGTCTGCGCCCGTCCACGCCTGGACCGCGCCCAGCGCCAGACCCCCTGGCTCCCGCAGATGCCAGCCCACCCGCCAGACTTATGACGCCGCCACCCTCAACACACTCAACTCCGGCCGGACCCCCGGTTGCTACCGAGCCACCCCAAGACGCACCCAAGGACCCTTCGCCTGCCAATCCTGCAAGTTCTCCTGCATCCGGACCTGTACCGCACCCGCCAAGCCGAGCACCAGCAGCAACCAACTGAAGTGCATCCTGGTCAACACCCGCTCCGTCCACAGACACGCCGTGGAACTCTGGAACCTGCTCGACACCACATCTCAGAACGTCGCCTTCCTCACGGAAACATGGATGAACGCCTCCTCAGCGCCCGCCATCGCCATCCCGGACGGATACAAGATCACCCGGAGGGACCGCATCAACCAGACAGGAGGAGGCATCGCCATCATCCACAAGAACACCATCCACATCACGACCAACTCCGATGACACCCTCACAGCCGCCGAACATCTTCATTTCCAGATACACACCGACCCCAAGACTACACTCAGAGGCACCCTCATCTACAGACTCCCAGGACCCCGCACACAATTCAGCGAAGACATCGCAGACTTCATCAGCCCACACGCCCTCCCCTCCGCGGACTACATCCTCCTAGGGGACCTCAACTTCCACCTGGAGAACAACAACAACAACAACACCACCACCCTGCTGGACAACCTCGCCAACCTCGGACTCAAGCAACTGGTGAACACCCCCACCCACTACGCCGGACACACGCTTGACCAAGTCTTCTCCTCCAGCAAGTACATCTCCTTCAGCCACTCCACCGGACTCCACTGGACAGACCACAGCTGCGTCCACTTCAGCTTCAGAAGGACCACGACTCACCACCCGCAACAGGTTCCCCGCAGGAGCTGGAACAAGATCACCACCGACCAGCTCACCACATCACTGAGCCAGAACCCTCCCGCCAGCTCAACGGACCCCAACTAAGCAGCCGACAACCTCACACAGTGGATCACCAACTGCGCTGATGACCTCGCACCTCTGAAAAACCATCCCAGCAGGCCCGGCAGCAAGAAAGCCTCCTGGTTCAAAGACGACCTCAAGAACTCCAAGAAGAACTGCCGTACCCTCGAGAAAGCCTGGCGAAAAAACCTGACTACAGACAACATGACCGCCCTCAAGCACGCCTCCCGCAAACACCACCAGCTGATCCACACCACCAAGAAGACAGCATTCAAGGAATGACTAGACAACAACGCACACAACAGCAAGGAACTCTTCAGCATCGTCAAAGAGCTCTCCAACCCCAGCGCCGGAAACAACGACATCACTCCCTCACAAGACCTCTGCGACTCACTCGCCTCGTTCTTCCACAGCAAGATCGCCGACATACACAACAGCTTCGAAGGCACAGACCACGCACCCAACCACCGAACCGACACCCCCCACCACCACCCTCTGCGCCTGGACCCCGGTCAGCACCGAAGACACCATCCGCACGATCAACACCATCCACTCCGGATCGCCAACCAACCCATGCCCCCAACACATCTTCAACAAGGCCGACTCCGCCATCGCACCCCAACTCCGGGACATCATCAACTGCTCCTTCAACACCGCCACCTTCCCGAACAGCTGGAAGCATGCCGAACTCAGCGCCCTCCTGAAGAAATCATCAGCAGACCCGACTGACCTCAAGAACCACCGCCCCATCTCGCTCCTCCCTTTTCCTGCCAAAGTCATCGAGAAGACCGTCAACAGACAGCTTGCTGCCTTCCTCAATACTAACAGATCCCTCGACCACTCGCAGTCCGGCTTCTTAGCCAACCACAGCACTGAGACCGCCCTCATCGCAGCCACTGACGACATCCGAGCCCTGCTCGACAACGGGGAAACAGCGGCCCTCATCCTCCTGGACCTCTCCGCAGCGTTCGATACTGTCTGCCACCACACCCTAGTGCAGGGCCTCAGCAACATCGGAATCCAAGAGAAGGCACTACAGTGGATCATCTCGTTCCTCGCCGGAAGAACCCAGAGAGTCCGCCTCGCCCCGTTCAGATCCGAGGCCACCGACGTCCACTGCAGCGTACCGCAAGGATCATCACTCAGCCCCACCCTCTTCAACATCTACATGAGCCCCCTCGCAGCCATCGCACGCCAACACACCCTCAACATCATCTCCTACGCCGACGACACCCAGCTGATGCTCTCCCTCACCAACGACCCAGCCACCGCCGGAACCAACCTACACGAAGGGATGAAAGACGTAGCCGAGTGGATGATGAACAGCCGCCTGAAACTGAACTCAGACAAGATGGAAGTCCTCATCCTTGGATCATCACCCTCTGCCTGGGACGACTCCTGGTGGCCCCCTGCCCTGGGCAGCACACCCAAACCAACGGACCACGCACGCAACCTGGGCTTCATCCTGGACTCCTCCCTCTCGATGACCAGACAAGTCAACGCCGTCTCATCATCATGTTTCAACATCCTACGCATGCTCCGATAGATCTTCCGATGGATCCCCACCGAAACCAGGAAGACGGTCACCCAAGCACTCGTCACCAGCCGACTGGAATACCGAAACACCCTCTACACCGGTACAACAGCCAAACTACAGAAAAGACTCCAATGCATCCAGAACACCTCCGCACAACTCATCTTGGACATCCCCCGACACAGCCACATCTCCGGACACCTGAGAGACCTGCACTGGCTCCCCGTCAGCAAGAGAATCACGTTCCGACTCCTCACCCACGCACACAAGGCCCTCCATGACCTGGGCCACAGGTACCTCAACAACCACCCGCCAGCTACGATCGACCAGCCACGCCCTCGCCGCCGTTCCACGCATTCAAAGAGCCACCGCGGGAGGAAGATCCTTCTCCTACCTGGAAGCCAAGACTTGGAACTCCCTCCCCATCCACCTACGTCTGACCCAAGACCACCTCTCCTTCAGGAAGAAACTCAAGACCTGGCTGTTCGAGCAGTAGCGGACCCCCCCGCCCCCCAAGTGCCTTGAGACCCTCCAGGTGAGTAGCGCGCTATACAAATATCTTGATAGATTGATTGATAGAGACAGATAAAGACATAGAGAGACAGATAGAGGCAGAGACAGATAGAGACAGGGACAGACGGAGCTAGATAGGGTCAGAGACAGGGACAGACAGAGACAGATAGAGGCAGAGACAGATAAAGGTAGAGAAAGACAGCAATAGAGACAGACAGCCATAGAGACAGACAGCCATAGAGACAGAGAAAGACACAGAGAGAGACAGACAGAGAGAGAGAGACAGACAGGGAGAGAGAGAGAGACAGACAGAGAGAGAGACAGAGGGAGAGAGGGAGACAGACATAGGGAGGGATGGAGACAGACTGAGAGAGACAGACAGAGGGAGAGAGGGAGACAGATAGAGGGAGAGAGGGACACAGACAGAGGGAGACAGACAAAGGGAGGGAGACAGACAGAGGGAGGGAGACAGACAGAGGGAGGGATGGAGACAGACAGAGGGAGACAGACAGAGAGAGCGAGGGAGACAGAGGGAGGGGGACAGACAGAGGGAGGGAGACAGACAGAGGGAGGGATGGAGACAGACAGAGGGAGACAGACAGAGAGAGCGAGGGAGACAGAGGGAGGGAGACAGACAGAGGGAGACAGAGGGAGAGATGGAGACAGACAGAGGGAGATAGACAGAGGGAGGGGGACAGACAGAGGGAGGGAGGGAGACAGACAGAGGGAGACAGACAGATAGAGGGAGGGATGGAGACAGACAGAGGGAGACAGACAGAGGGAGGAAGACAGGGGGAGACAGACAGAGGGAGGGAGGGAGACAGACAGAGGGAGGGAGGGAGACAGACAGAGGGAGACAGAGGAAGAGAGGGAGACAGACAGAGGGAGGGAGACAGACATACAGAGGGAGGGAGACAGAAAGACAGAGAGAAACAGACAGAGGGAGGGAGGGAGACAGACAGAGGGAGGGAGGGAGACAGACAGAGGGAGGGAGGGAGACAGAGGGAGGGAGGGAGGGAGGGAGACAGAGGGGGGAGGGAGACAGAGGGAGGCAGAGGGATAGAGGGAGACAGACAGAGGGCGGGAGACAGAGGTAGAGAGACAGAGACAGACAGACACAGGGAGACAGACAGACAGAGGGAGGGAGACAGACAGAGGGAGGGAGACAGAAAGACAGACAGAGGGAGGGAGACAGGCAGAGGGAGGGAGGGAGACAGACAGAGGGAGGAAGGGAGACAGATGGAGGGAGCGAGAGAGACAGAGGGAGGGAGGGAGGGAGACAGAGGGAGGGATGGAGACAGACAGAGGGAGGGAGGGAGGGAGACAGAGGGCAGACGGAGGGAGGGAGACAGAGGGAGATGGACAGTGGGACACAGATAGAGGGAGACAGATGGAGGGAGACGGAGAGAGGGAAGGAAAGAGAGGGAGGGAGACAGAGAGAGAAAGAGAGGTAAGACAGAGAGAGACAGAGGGAGAGACACAGAGGGAGACAGAGAGAGAGGGAAGGAGGGAGCTAGAGAGATAGAAAGAAGGAGGGAGACAGAGAGAGGGAGGGAGAGAGAGAGAGAAAGAAAGATGTGTCTGTATGCTGGTCTGTTAGCTCAGTGGATGAACGCGCCAGCTGCAGGGGCCTGTGTTCAACTTCATGGTCACAGTTTTTTCTTTCTAGCCCCTTCCCCCTCCCCCACTGACCCCCCCTCCACCGGTGCGGCCCTCGGCCACAAACCACCCTGTAAATTTGGCCCCCGAGAGAAAGTTTGTGAGTACCCATGTTATATATCATGATATTATATCTAGGACCTATCCAATTGTATTTTTTTTATTTTAGACTCTGGAGACCTAGTATCTAGTCCTCTAAAACAGCTCCAAATTTGAGTGAAGTCAACTTTATCAAAAGTTTTATTTGGGGTCCGATGAAGGTTACAAACTAACACACATAGTAACTAAAGTCGGTTTCATTTTACAATAAGGTTTTAGAAAGAATCTCATGTTATACCTTGCGTTTGTCATATTGAATTCATAAAGATAATAAGGAGCACCACTTACCAATTTACTGGAAACTGCAGATGTCATATTGTCTCTCAGGGAAGGTATAACTTCAGCATCTAAATTAATTCACGCACTGCGACTAGGTTGATGATTTTGAGATTCCATTTGGCTCTCAGCTTTGTGCAATTTCTTTTTTGAAAAACATGGTGGGTACACCAATTGTGTTTGCTCTCATTATTGGTTTTGCACACTAGTTGCAGCAGTACTTCAATATGCTCGTCCTAAATAGAGAAGGAAAACATTTTAGAAACATGTTAAAAATCGAAAACAAATATATCAGTGGGGCCTGGAATGAATGCACACAGTCATGTATCATACTTATTCCAACCAAACACACTGGGGTGCAAATTGTAACCTACTTAATGACATTACTGAGCTAGGCTATTTTGGAACCCCAATGAGAGTTCAATATTTTACCCAAAAATCTATTGATTTATAATCCCGTCTGCAAAATAATATATTGTTTGCAAAAAGTCGTTGTACAATTTGTGACCACTTTTTTCAGAGTACTATATTATCATGTCCAGACAATACTTCATTAAAGTTCATTGTCTCTTCTCGTTCAAATGATGAACATTATACATTCTTTTTAGTCTTTGTAGATGAAATTTGGGCACTGTCTCTCGCTTTTCAAACTCCCTCTTGATTTCACACCTGGACTTTTTTAATACATTAAATGACTTGGTGACCAATTTTGTATGGGCTAGTTGCCGACAGCTTGCTGCAGAACTTTGGGGTCAGATCTTAAAGATGCCTGCTGACTTTGGACTGAGAATACCTTTCATGTCTTTGCTACTTTCTACTACTTGAGTGCTAAAGCTTCATGTTCAAGCATTCGTCTTCTAAAAATGTAAATGTAAATGTATTTGAGCTTATATAGCGCACAGCTACCCGCAGTGGGTGTCCCGGCGCTTGCTTAGGGAACCCGTCCTGGTATTCCCCTGTGAGATAACCCCGGCAGGGTATCCACAAGGTGAAAGCCAGGCATCCCGCCGCGAAGGGCCGTTGTGGAGATTAAGCAAGCTATTGCCCAGAGTCGCAGAGTGTGAACCCGTGAGTCGAGAAGGCACCGGAGCGAGAATTATCTGAGTCCGTGGAATTTTTAGCCCAAGTCCCGCCGAGGTGGGGAATTGAACCCTGGTCCAGGGCCGATCTCTGCTTCCGGGTCTGCCGCCTCTAACCCCTGAGCCACACTTCTCCACACTTCTCTCATCAGATACCTTCATTGGCTATTTACTTATTGAAGATAATCACTTTTTTTATCCCCAAATCTTCATTAATTTAGATTAGTTAATTTCCTTTATGGAACACACTTACTTCATTTTCTCTATCCTAGTTGTAATCCTCACTAATATAGTGTTTTATCTTGTCCTGAAATATCGACTTATGGATTATTCGAATCTGTAATAATGATGGCAAAATGTAATGATTACTGAATTAATGACAGGTTTTGAAATGAATTTGTTAGCAAACCCTTTAAACGCACAATAAATCTCTCTGTCAATTCCTGTGACTCTCCAATTGGACTTCAATGTTCATAGTAATTGATGTAAATGATAGCTCCTAAGCATCTCTCATTGATGACAGACAAAGGTCGGTACAACCAATGGCGGGATTATTTGATGATTATACTCGATGATTAAATACAGGATTCCCTGCTCTGGCATTACTCATATCTATATTTTGGAAACACTTTTGGTTTTATTTTAAACCTAAATCTTCTTGGTACTTTGTGGCAGCCTATAGTATACTATGTGCAATGCAAGTTTAAAATTATAACGTACATTTTCAGAGTGCTTTCTGTCACAAGCTCAGACCTCATAACCCTAAAAACACGCCTGTCAGTATTCTTCACTGCACTAACCATAATTCAATTCTGTTGCTCTCTGGTTACACATGCAGAGATCTGCAGTGATTGCTTTAACATCAATAGAGAATTCACAACACAAAATAGTGCACCTCCTATTAATTAGTTTAACTTGCATTTATTTTTCATTTAAGTTGTACATCAGTATACATTCAGTCACTTGAAGGTGAGACCATGAAAATAGTTACAGAATATTTTGCCCTTTTTAGCTATGCCCTTGATCCCGCCTTCAGTTCCCATTTTTTTTTTATTGACTTTTAGCACTGATATAAAACAAATTAAACCAAGATGGAAATCTAAAAAAGGGGTGATATTGGAGTATCTTAAGAAGTTAAGAATTGATACAAAACTCATAGCATGTCAAATCTTTGGAGAATGAAATAATTTTCCATATTTCAGCTGTAATATACACCTGATCAGCTTTGCAACTTCTCTGATAAATATAATGATAGATAAGTCTGCCTGAAGTCATCTTCACCCAGAAAATTGGGTACACCTCCTGTGGTATATTTCCAATCAAGAGACTTTTTGGCAATCTACATTTGATGAGATTAGTAAAATATGTGGCATAATATTTCCTCCAGAAACCTTCATTGCTCTACTTAGACATTTTCAAGATGCTTATCCTTTTATTTATGTTTTTTTACATCACTTACAGCCAGGGTCATGTTGGAACTAAACTGGAGATCAGAGACAGTGCCCATAATTCACTTTGATGAATGTTAAGGATCTATAGCAAGTGACAGGGTCAAATGTAGAAATATTCTATAATTTGCCGATCTGAATTTGATTTAACTGAGTTAGAATGTCAAGTTACTATATTAATGGGGTACAAGTTTAATAATTTAGGGCCCGATTCACAGAATGAACTTACTACTTTTGGCATTCACAGAATGCACTTACTACTTTTGGTATTCACAGAATGAACTTACTCATTTCGGTATTCACAGAAGTTAGGACTACTAACTTTAGGACTCTTAAATGCCTTCTGTGAATACCGAAAGTCTTAAAATTATGATTTTTCTCAATTTAGTAGTAGTAAAGTTAGGACTCCTAACTTTAGGACTCCTAAATGCCTTCTGTGAATACCGAAAGTCTTAAAATTACGATTTTTCTCAATTTAGTAGTAGTAAAGTTAGGACTACTAACTTTAGGACGCCTAAATGCCTTCTGTGAATACCGAAAGTCTTGTAATTACGATTTTTCTCAATTTAGTAGTAGTAAAGTTAGGACTCCTAACTTTAGGACTCCTAAATGCCTTCTGTGAATACCGAAAGTCTTAAAATTAGGATTTTTCTCAATTTAGTAGTAGTAAAGTTAATTATCCTAACTTTACTACTACTAAATTGAGAAAAATCCTAATTTTAAGACTTTCGGTATTCACAGAATGCATTTAGGCATCCTAAAGTTAGTAGTCCTAACTTTACTACTACTAAATTGAGAAAAATCGTAATTTTAAGACTTTCGGTATTCACAGAAGGCATTTAGGCATCCTAAAGTTAGTAGTCCTAACTTTACTACTACTAAATTGAGAAAAATCGTAATGTTAAGACATTTGGTATTCACAGAAGGCATTTAGGCGTCCTAAAGTTAGTAGTCCTAACTTTACTACTACTAAATTGAGAAAAATCGTAATTACAAGACTTTGGGTATTCACAGAAGGCATTTAGGAGTACTAAAGTTAGGAGTCCTAACTTTACTACTACTAAATTGAGAAAAATCCTAATTTTAAGACTTTCGGTATTCACAGAAGGCATTTAGGAGTCCTAAAGTTAGTAGTCCTAACTTCTGTGAATACCGAAATGAGTAAGTTCATTTTGTGAATACCAAAAGTAGTAAGTGCATTCTGTGAATACCAAAAGTAGTAAGTGCATTCTGTGAATGCCAAAAGTAGTAAGTTCATTCTGTGAATCGGGCCCATTAACTCTATTTTAAACCAATTTCTATGAATTATCTAATCGTTAAAACTATCAGAAGGAAGTGAATGCTATGGCTAACTGTAATTACGTCTTTACTTTTTCCATTGTGTGCATCCTCTCCAATAAGAAAAGTAACACTTGTATTAGTGGCAGAATTATTTCGCTTGAGATGACACAAAAAGTGTTTATGGTGAAAGAGCATGTTGCTACTGTGAAAAGCCAAGTGGTTTCACTTTATCCACCTATGCAAAAAAGTAGCAGAAGAAAGAAAAGGATTATAATTCTTAGGACTGTTATAAGTAAAACTTTATGTGGAATTAATGACTGCACTACCTACCAAATGTTGCAAACCAAATCGCACGCTGAGAAGTCAAAACCATTTCTTAAGGGTGGCATTCGACATACATTGCCGTTCTCAGAGCGGTGCAGCTTAGTGGTAATCTGCAAACAACAGCCTGAACCTATCCACCGTTTGTGGGAGACTTCTCGGGTACAAATCCATGTAGACATAAAAAAATCAGTTTATGAGCCCCTGATGCAGTATATTTTCCAGAAGATACAGGTTGAAAATGTTTACCATTTTGAGGAATATATTCGCAGGTGCCATTGGGTAATTGTATAACCTAAGAACGCATACAAAAGTGTTCATGCTTGTCAAGGGACATAGAGAAGATTAAGAGACTTTAAGCGAAGTCTTTTCCTGCTCCTCTTATTACTTTTGCAGTTCTGAAAATGTTTAAGACAGTTTAGAAGAACAATCCACGTTGTCCTGGGATGTAGCCACACGCATTATAGAAAGTAGATTCTGAGGTTCTTGCAGCTCTATGTTGTATGCACAGAAATGTGCCAACTTTCCTCTGTAGTGACATACTTAAAATATGTACCTTTAGTTTTCTATGAGTGTTCTTGCTTTTTTATGCATTTGTATTTTTGTCAAACAAGCCTCCACTCCTTCTGACCTCTTCCCTTTGTTCACTGAGGTAAGATTTTGTGGGGATTTTGAAGGCTTTGTGTTTCCTTTCTTGATTACTATCGCCCCAGGCTTCTCCAATGTCCTTTTTCCAATCTATTGTTCCCCTAGAGATTTGAGCTTCAAAACATCAAATTAGATCCACCAAGAACATTTCTGATGTATTTTCCATGTCAAAACCTAAAAACCAACATAAGTGATGTTGGAGTAAAATATCTAAGGCCCGATCTTGATGTAAAATATCTGAGGCCTTTCTCCATCTTGAACAGGCTAGGTCTTCATTTTCTATATTTTTGCATAATCATTTCCATGTTTGCCTTTGACAAGATGTTTTCTGTCCTTGTCTTTCTATGAAAGTGTGGGTCATTGAGGCAATGACATTGATAAGACAAATGATGCACAGATAATAACCCTGATAAGACATCTGATGAGACATCAGTCTAGGGGAAGTGCCTTGTTATCTCTATCTCTGAAAATAATAATAACATAAACAGTGTAGTCTGAGTTGCCATGTTTTTACCTTATTTGTTAATAAGAATGTGTCTAAAACTAGCATGTTGATGCATCCAGGTTCTGCCAGACATTCCTCAGTTTATCTTGGAAATTCCTATCTTATATAAAATAGTGTATAAAAGGCCCGCCAATCGACCACTTGTCAGGAGAGGTCTTTCGCTGTAGCAACAATTGCGCAAGATACTTCCAGAAGATTTTGATAGTGTCTGTCAGACTGCTGTGATGTCACAGTATCTCATTCCGCACTGAAAGCTGATACCAAGCCACATCCAGGAGGAGAAGTACTAATGCTGAAGTGTTTTCCTCTCAAGGGAATACTTGCTCCCGACTGCTAATAACTCCAGCTTTATGATTTAAACAGGTATGCAGTGCATTGATTATCCCTAGGAAACTCTAGATGCAAGTTACACTACTCCATGCTCTCCTAGTATAGCGCATAGAGGTAGGTTTTAACTATGGTAGAAATATTCATTTTATTCCTGTTGTTCACAACATGCATTAGTGCTGGTATATTAATATTTTGTGGGTTAGTTTAGATTTGGTAAACAACAGAATGAGACTGTTGAAATAAACACATTAATGCATTAAGGGCCACATGTACAACATTTTTGCTGGTCGCAACTGGGCCGATTCACAGAATTCTCCCGTTTGTCAACACAAAAAGTGTTTTTGGCTTTTACAAAGCCCAAATAGTGATTTGGTAAATTATTACTGAATCGCAATTTGTGTTTTGTGATCCGGTATTAGGAAGGGACGTGTTAAAGGTGCCCGTTCCAAATAGAGACATGCTGTGCCATGTAGTAAAATTGTGCGACGGACATGCAGTCGCAAAACATTAACTTTTTACCATCAAATTCAATTTGGTGGTAACTCATTCCCAAATGTAAAGGGGTCCCTAGGGAACTCCTTCCCCTGTGTGAATGCATGTAAAAAATGTTTTTAAGAGCAGGCACTGGTCCCGCGACCTACTCTTAAAAAATTAAACTGAACTGCTTTCTTTTTCTTTTTGAAACCCATCCCGTTTTCCTTTAAGGAAAAAGGGCTGCATTTTTTTAAAAGTAGTGCTTCATGTAAATGTTCACACAGACATAGTGGTCTGCTGTCTCCACTCTGGTAGTGGTAGTGATCCCTACAATGGTGGGGAGCACACAGTGTTGTTTTAAATACCCCTCACACACCAACAGGCCCCTTGGTGTCAGGCTTCATCATTGGGGTCTTCGCACCCCTCTACGGGATGCGGCGTGCTGCGACTCACGACTACGTAGGAGCACTGAAAGTGAACTATGTGTTGGTGTGTGTGAGGTAAATAAGTGTGAGTGGTGAGGTGGTGAAATGTGGTGGTTAAAAGATACCTGGCTCGTAGGTGAAAAAATAATAAAAAGTTTTTATTCAGCCCTCGGCTGGTATCGTTAAAAGGGTGCAGGCACAACCTGGGACAGTAGCTTGAACACACTTCCCCTACGCGCATGCGCTTTAGACTGGGAAACACCCAACACTTGCGCGCAATACCGGAACATCTACCGAAGGACACACTCCTTCTTTGGGCTTGATCCGTTCTCAATCAACCAATTAAGCAATAATTAACCAATATTTGGCAATATATAAGGGGGCAAGTCTGAACCACTCGACATGACGTCGGAGCCGCGTTGAGGGGAAGGCAGCCCATCAGGTCTTGCAGAATCCGTGAGTTGGGTGCTTTGTTATTCAGGGCAGTGGTATCTACATTACCCGTGAGTATAAGCTATAAGATCCTGAATTGAGCTTTCTAACATCTTTTAGGTTGCCGTACTGAGCAGGAAGAGAGAACCCCCAATACCACGCATAGGCTCATGAGGCCAGCTAGCCTTTGTCCATAAGTAAGCGCTGTCTATTAACATGTTTTTCCCTCCAGAAATCCAACTTAGGGATTACCATGGCGTTTTCATTCCTAAATATGTGTGTCTCTGTCTTTGTGTATGTCCATGTCCTTTTTCTTTACAGGGTTTTGGTCCTTATTGGGTTCTACTCTACCCTTCTTTATATTGAACAGCTCATTTTTCCTGATCAAAATCGGCGTCCTATTGTGATGGTATGATTTATCATGTTTTTTGTCTATTTACAGGTTCTGTTCTATAAACGCCAATTGGGCGCAACAGACTTTGTTTCTATAAACACTATTAGATACATTTCACCTATTTTAATAATTTTTTGTAGAGTTCACTTTTACATCTACATTTCATGTGAGTACGGTGAGGATAGTTGTGCATATCCTCGTCCTGAAGAAGGAGTTTTTACACTCCGAAACATGTCGACGCACTTTCTGAGGTTGATGTACCTTAATATGCAGTAAACAACCTCACCCTGCACCCTTTTAACGATACCAGCCGAGGGCTTAATAAAAACTTTTTATTATTTTTTCACCTATGAGCCAGGTATCTTTTAACTACCACATTTCACCACCTCACCACTCACACTTATTTACCTCACACACACCAACACATAGTTCACTTTCAGTGCTCCTACGTAGTCGTGAGTCGCAGCACGCCGCATCCTGTAGAGGGGTGCGAAGACCCCAACGATGAAGCATGACACCAAGGGGCCTGTTGGTGTGTGAGGGGTATTTAAAACAACACTGTGTGCTCTCCACCATTGTAGGGATCACTACCTCTACCAGAGTGGATTCTATTTTGTTTATGTAATTTGCCAGGGGAGACCGAATCCACTTTCCCTCTCCCTCCCTCTTCTTGTTATACTCTTGGTCTGCTGTCTCCAGCAGGTCAACATCCCTGTGTCTTTAGCGATTCCCAATGGGTCGCAAATTGTGACCTACCTAATGAATATTAATGCAGTAGGTCTATTTGCGACCCAATGGGATTCGCAAATGAAATTGAATAGAGTTTTGTACATTCGAAAATTCCTAGTTACGATTCGCAGGGAATCGCAATTAGGAACTCGCAATTTCTAACATGTGTACATGTGTCCCAAAGTGTCTCATTCATAGTGCAGTTGGTGGGTGTGATACTGTAAAGAACCAAATCTTTTTTCTTGTATCTCTGTTTAAGGACTGTTAGTAACCTAACAAGATGAAAACCATTTCAGCTATTTATTGAATGGTGTTGCGCAGGGCTACAAACACCTACTTCTTCACATGCAATTGCAAGTACATTGAACTTGCACACTCATGAAACCCGTGGGTGTACAAGCAAACCACATACAGCTAGCCAGAGTCTTAGTCTATGTAACAAAATGATTAATACATTACTTATGGCAGCACACAAGATTCCAGGAATGCATGAATGTAATTTTAATTTTGAATTGCATGAGGATATAAATTCTTAGGAACACTAGACAGAATTGTTGATAGATCTCAGTCAGGACTTTGTGAGTAGGAAATCAACTTCTTTGGTCAACCACTTATGAAACAACTTCTAATGTCACATTTCAGCTGCTCGGTATCCACGGATATGTTTACCTGCTACCTATGTAGACGTGTAAAATAGATGTATGCAAATATTATCTAAACTGGCATAAATCAACACAAAAGCCCTTAAATAGCTGTCATTTGAACATTGTTCTAGGGGCAGTATTCACTATTTATATTATTAAAATTCTGCATATGTAGAATATTGCATAACCACGTTATATGCATCGCTGACGACTCCCAAGATTTTAATACAGGCGTATTGCACTGTTAAAATATAGATACATTATAATATGTTTAAAAAATATATAGATACATTCAGTTTTCTTTGTAATATCCCAATACCACATATGAAGCCAATTTCCATACTCATTTTAACAGTTCACCCCATACTGAAAAAAGATCATCAGTCTTGCATTATTGCTTCTCTGATTACCTAGGTGAACTCATTGAGCGATCCTCACAAATAAGATAAACCACTACTGATAGTTTTTTAATCCATAATAGGTGGTGAAGACCTTAGTCTCTATGTAAAATTCTTTTTAACAAGTATTGTGTATGGTATTGGGGAAATACAGTGCTAATTGAATGTATATTTGTGTTTACAGTATGATAATCTATTTTGCCATCTAACTATTTGGATGTTTTCACTGATACATATAATGTCGTTATTGAATATTCTATGAATGATGAAATGTGATTTAAAAAAGTAGTGCCTACTATTGTTAGAATTAGGATCATGGCATGATTTGAAGAAATGTGTGTTGATTTATATTCAAATGTGCAATTTTTGAATATCTATTCCATGTTGTAGCTCCATCCTAAAGTGTAAACTCTGTGGATTGGGTAGAAGCATTTCACTTTTCTGGGTCTAGCTCTCTTATTCAGTGGTGGGGATGATCCAGCATGCTACCAACCTGTGAAAATCTATCACCATACACTCATCCGGGCCCATATACACATTCACTCATATAGGCTTGTTAACACTGCTGGGGGTCAATGATATGAATGCTTTAATTTAGATCAGTTACCTATCATTTCGCTAATCTTTCACTGATCATAAAGCCTTTCTTTTAGGTCAATAGACCTATTTAGTTGGAATAGTAAATGTTGATATGACATAGGTTAATTTGTCTCCTATTTAATAAATAACCACAGACTCTGGAAAGTTTAAATGTTTTATCTAATTATATCATATGAGCAAACCAATTACAGTGTTAACTCCATCTTTCCGAGGAAGTAAGATCTCTTTACCAAAATTTTAGTATTCTATTTCAATGAGATAATCACAACACTACCTCAAGAAAAAGGATATAGAGAGAGAAGTACATTAACACAATACACAGAGATATATTTACCTAGGATGGTGTGAAAATCAGACCCCTCTGGCAAAGAGTTTAATGGATCATCTGGGAAAGAACAGGTGACAGGGACTTCAGGACAGGATCGATGACCTCTTCCAGAATTGACGCCTGCGTCTCACCCATCTCTGACACTAACTTTCTCCTCGATTCTTCCGCGGTCTTCTTCTAATAATTTACCTCCTCGATTTTTACATGATCATCTTCTAATAATTTGGCTTTAGAATACTAAACCTGCTTCATCAAATATTCGATCAGCACTCGGACAGCATCCCGATTTCTCAGCGTTTCTTGCTGCGACTGCACACTGTTCCCCCTAAACTACCTCAATTATACTTTCTTAATGACATGTACCACCCCTAAATGTTTCAACTTTATGAAACTCCTTTTTCTGATTGGACAGGTTGAGGGGATGATCATCACACCATGCTAAGTTTTAATCATTTTCTGTAGTTTATTGTTTTAAGTTTCCACCCATTAATTTGTTCTCCCAAGCTTTATTTCCCACCCTTATTCTCAAGTTTATTAACAACAATGTATACATTTTTACAGTTGTCCATTGAGTCTTCAGTATGTCCAGCTGTTTTCCAGGACATGTACTGAGAATGGCGTTGGACGAGTTTCAAAACTTGACATCACTGTTTCTGACTTGTCATCTTTGCGCCTGCGTGAGGAACCATGTGTGGTGCAGGCTTTAGTATCGTTCAGAGGCCCAAATACGAACTAATAGAGAGGTCAAAAGAAAAAGTATTTATTTCAAAATATAATGATTTCACTGTATACCACCTATCTCTACTCAAATCCCATTTACTTATAAAGACTCTCCAAGCATTAGCATTTAGTACATAACTCATTTTTGTTTCAGCAAAGCAGATGCTTAGCATGTGAGTTTCTAAGAGCCATTTTAGATTCATTTGCGCAGAAGCAGAAGATTCCCTCCAAACATAAAGACGTCATTCTGCGTTGATACAGTGGACGCATGCGCAATACAGTCCCAGGTTACTCATTAGTAGAACACATAGGGAACCTTCATCTAACTAGAAATATATGAAATGTGGTGCATTTTACTATCACAGTACATTATTAATACTTCGCTCTGGGTTTATATATTAGGATTGCATCTGAGCAAGTCTCTTTTATTCGAGTCCTTGCTCCATCAATGATTACAAAGACAGAGCCATAGCTTTACAATGAAAGACTTTTACGTCACAGAGAGTCTTCCCTCACTACAGTTCTGAAGGCTTGTAGGAGTAGGCAAAGTTACTATACAGGATTATCTTTGGAAACAGCAACATTTAGGTCACCTATTCTAAGCGACAATTCACGTCTTTTTGAATGCTAGTGATGTGTGAAGGTCTGCAGCGCTGCAGATGGAACCAACTTGTGACTAGTTCACTCACTGGACTGAAATTCAAGGCTCACTTAGGGGGTCATTATGATGGCGGACCGACTTCCGTCCATCCACCATCGTGCCGGGGTGTGGGACCGTCAGCCAGTAATGCGGCAGTCCAGCCATTCAGATTATGATGCAACTGCCCCCGTGGCGGTCGCATCGTGTATCTCTGACATTGCAGCCAGTACAGCTGGCTGCAGCCCCCTGCTGCAATGTCAGAAATTCAGCTTTTACATTTCACTGCACTACGTGGCAGGCACCATGTGGTGCCTGCAACCTGGTGCAGGGAAATGTAGGGGGTACCATTGGTACCTCCCAGTGCATACCCACCTCCCCCAACACAAGGGGGGCCCACTAGAAGCCCCCAAATTCAATACCCACCAGCCTGTGAATGGAGGTTTCACAGCCATACACCGGCTGGTGAGGAGGCAGCATCGTAATATGGTGTATGGTGCCTGCTAGGCACCTTCACCATATTGTTGATGCAGGGTGGGTCCGCTAGGCAACCGTAACGATTGTCTGTGGTTGTCGGACTTTGTGTCTGCCAGGAAACCGTCCACCATTGTAATTTGGCGGGCGAGAAGTGCTTTACAATGCCTGGTGAAACCGACACCGGTAGGCTGCTGGTTTCACCGCCATTATAATGACCCCCTTAACTTCATGCTCATGAAGTCAAATTTTCAAGCTGAAAGCATCCAGGTTTCTTTGCAAAGATGTGTTTCAGATGTCCATCATATTTTACAAGTAAACACTACTCAATTCCATCTACAGCCTACTTAATGTTAATGGCAAAAATTATTTGTTCTTACATCTTTCTTTTGACATAATCAGTCACATTCTATCATGAGATTGCAATGCTTGTTTTTTATGCTTTCCTCAAGACACTGTATCCAAACACATCATTTTTAGCAAGTGGTTCCTCTAAACCATGGCTTATGTTATGTGTAGCTTAATGAAATTCGACTGAGAGGACTGATGACTAGACGCAAATATCCCCAAGCTTCTGTAAAGAATCCCTCCGCCTTTTACCTGACAAGTATTCTTTTTTGTCCTGCTTGATCGTAGACCTTCATCCTTATTAATATTTTACATTTTGCCTGCCTGTGAGACTGCAGCTAAAGATTGCCATTAAGTATGGTCTGTGTGTGATGAAGCAGAATGCTGAAATCAGACGTGTGACTCTCATTGAAGGAGTGCCCTGCGGTTATTATGGCATGGTTGAGTTGACTACATTCACACTGCATGCATGCTGGGGATGCGCTGTTTGTCAGAGCACTGGCAGTGAACTATGATTCCTAAGCAGAAGACAAACCCTCATGCTTCTGGAGAGATGGCTACCATCTTGGATCGTAAAGTAAAACTTTCCTCATCGCTCATGGCGCCATTGCTAGGTAATTGTTTTCAAGGTTGCTGCCACTAGGACTTTGCTACATGGATATTGAGGGGTTTATTTACAAGCCCTCGCACTGCTGGTGCATCACTTTTTCTCAAATTAAAAGTGACGCACAGGCGGCGCAAGGGGCTTGTAAATAAGCCCCTGGATTTCAAGTGTCAAGACCTTTTGCTTCCTGAAGGATTGTTCTATGGATATTTAGAATTAGAGAGAGGTATCCTTAAACTGTTTGTTGTCGAAAACAAACTATGAACTATTCCCTGCATGTGTTATTTGAAATCTTAAATAATAGGTTACAATTATCCCCACTGTTAAGGCCAGGGCTGTGTTTTCTGCTAAATATCCCAGTGAAGGAAAGTAAAGAACTACATGATTTCAATGATATTCTTGTTTTTCTAGTACAACAGAAGTAAATTAGAATATATAAACATTGGGTCTGAGACACTCAGACTCATGGTTTAGCAAGAATTTAGGGTTTGTCAAGCAAAGCTGCAACAAATGAGAATTTAAATGAAGACTTAACAATTACTCTAATGACAGTGTCTTCTATCAATCAGCTCGAAGACAGTACAAGAAGACATTAAAACAGGAATGCATAAAGTACTTCATGGACGGAATTAAGGCAGTATTATGCGTGTATTTTTCCTCTTGCTTTGAAAATACGATATAATTGATAACCTACAAGTTCTCAGCACAAAGACTCCATTCTGAAACAACTTGCTCTAATTTCAAGAAGTCCCCACCATTAATACAGATTACCCAAGTTGAGCCCTTCGCAGTTGAATTAGTGGAGGTGACTTTATTGCAGACCAAATCAGGGCCACCTCCTCCTTGTACCGCTTCCCGGTTTGGCTTTGGTAATCCCACTGCAAAAATAAAAAAGGTTTAAGCCTATATCAATATTTCCCCTGGCAGCAAAAATTATTAAAAAGAAAGTCAACAGAAAACATAATTTATAAACATGATTAATTTGTTGAACCCTTCACAGCTCGGCTTCCGAGCAAAATACAATTTGCACTTTTATCAGTAAGTGAAACTTTACAGGAAATACTAGAATGTGGAATCTGAGCATCCTTATTTCTGCTGGATTTAAACACTCTCTGGCATATTTACAAGCCCCTACCGCCACAGGAACGTCACGTTTAGTGAAGTTCCAGTGGCGATAAACCCTTCACCTTAATTGCAAGGCGGCTTTACCAACTTAATGTTGCCTTGTAAATAATGCACCATTTCACGCTATACTTAGCATGAAAGGGGTGTGCAATAGGTGTTATGGTGGGCATTCCGCTGCAACACTCATTGTTTTAGACGCTGCCCCAATTTACAAGGATGGTGTATATTGGAAGCAGCTCCAAAATTAAGACCAGGGAAAACCTAGTCTTAAAATGGCGAAATGAGGAGAAATGCTTTATTTTTCCTAGTATTTTTATGTTTGCTGCATTGTGCATCACACAAAGAAACAGCAGATTGCCATGAATTATTGTTTATGTACAGGAAGGTGCCCCTTCCTGCACATAAACAATAATTAAAACACATTACAAATTGCAACTTCTATGTGTTCTGCACAATGCAGCACACAAAGAAGTTTCAAATCGCCCTACTGAATTGTTTTTGTGCAGGAAGGGACACCTTCCTGCACATAAACAATCATTCTCTCAAAGCAAGAACCCTTGCAGGTGCCTGCATTGGCACTAGGCAGCTTAATCTAGCTCCAGCGCAGGGAGAATCACAGGTATGCACTGTAATATTGTAAACACAGTGCATCCCTGAGTTTCTAAAGTGACAGAGCGCGGCATCAGCTCTTTTGGAGCTAACCCGCACTCTCCTACTTTATTGTAAATATTTCCTCCAGTTTGGCATAGTATTGTTCACAGAGCACAGTGGTATTGAAGGGATGGCTCTTAATTACTAAAAAAGAGATCTCAAAAGGAAGCAATACTATTATAGAGCTCATGCTCTGGATAGAGCCCTGATCTGTTCCAGCAGTTTTCAGTTAATGTCCTATGCAGTGTATAGATGGTTTGTGATCTGGTTTAGTAAAGAGTTAGAATCAGCAAAGTTTCAGCTCTGATTGGCAAGAGTGGAAAACTACACTTTAGCTAATTTGGTGAAGCAGAATGGGGACACAATGGTAATTTTGGGTGTACCACCTTCTGTTTGCTTCTCATCTTGGTGGCCTGATAATTTTAGATCCCCTTCCATTACAGGATAACAGCAAGAGTTTTGGGATCTATATTGCTAACAATCTGTTGATGAAAAAAGTGAGCAATACAGTTTGTTCTAAAACTTTTTTTCTACATTCATCAGCTGTGGAAGGTATTACAATTACTACCATTTCAGGTGACAGTGTCATTGAGTCTGTTTAATTGTAATTCCTTATATGTAGGACTGCCTCCAACAGTCCTAAATAGGCTTCAGCTTATTCACAATGTTGCAACAAGACTGATGTTTAGTATTCCACAACATTGATCAGTAAAAATGAAGATGTGAGGAGCTGTATGACAATACAGAAAGGAGCAGCAGTTTCATGCTTTATAAATCTGGTGTTCATTCATTCATTCATCTTCACAGATGACTGTATATTTAAGTCCTAGCAGTGGGTTATAAAAATGAGGAGAGGTGTGAGTGTATGTTAGAAATTGAGGTTTCTAGTTTGCAGAGTATACCTCTGTGTCAAGCAGGTGGCGCAATGCTAGTCAGGGTGAAGTCAGATACACAAGCTAAATTAACCTGTGCTCACCCTCTGCTAGCTAGGGACTGAAAAGTCAGGCTTAACTTAAGAGTCAATGTGTACAGTATTTGTGCACACTTTAATTACAGCAACACAGTGAAAACACCACAAAAAGACACCACACCAGTTTAGAAAAATATACAATATCTCTCCGGGTACAACAAGACCAAAACTGCAAAAATCCAATCAGTAGTAGTCGAGATATTAACTTTTAAAGATTGAATAAAAAACAGTGCTTAGAAGCAATAGTGCTAAAAGGTTACTTAAGGTTGTGCTAGAACGGGGTAAATCCAAAGTTCGGACGACCGTGATGAGGGAAGGCTGGCCACAGGAACCGCGCAGGGTCCGCTTGATGCTCCTAAGTCGAGCCTTGCAGTGGTATCGAAGAATGAGTTGTGCATTGATATCAAGCCTCGCAGTCAGTGGCAAAGGATCAGCACTAAATCAGGGTTGGAGGGCACTGCATCAGCTCCAATAGGCGCAAATGTGACACTGCATCTATTTTTTGCATAAAACAGCTGCAGAACCCACGTATGAGGCCTAGGAGTTCAGGGGGCATCTCAGGCTCACCGGTGGCAGAGTCCATCACCAACAGAGTTGCAAGAAGTCCTTAGTGTCCCAGAGATTTCAGAAAACAGGAGGCAACCCACCGAGCCCTTGGGGAAACATGGGTTCAAGGATGTAGAGAGCAAGTCCAGCCCCTCTCACTCTGAGTTCACATGTCAACACTGCAGAACAGGTAGCAAAGGAGGAGTCACAATACGATACGAGCGGAGGAGCGGAGGTGCAGAGTAACGGTCCCGGGACGCGGTGGTGTGTGAGAAAAGAAAGCCTGCGGTTTCGGCTGAATTTTGGAAGAATTTCAGCTGAATTACTGAAGGCGCCCCCGCGGAGGTCAAGGCGGGCGCGGCGATTAGGCAGAGGCTGAGGCTGAGGCAGTTGGACTGGCAGTCCGTGGTCGGATGGGACTGGACAGGTCCTGGTGGGGAGTCAGAGCCGGGACCTGAGCCTGTGCAGCCCTGTGCAGCCCCCCGTGCTGGGGAGAGTGAAGGCATCGGGTTTCCGGATCCTGTCCCAGTCAGCAGGAGGAGCTTGGGAGCGGCAGCGGCGTGGTGTGTAGCGGGATCACCGCGAAAAGAGATCTTCACCCGTAACCCGCAATTTCCCGCAACCCCTGTTGATTCCGATAAACACCCCCTGCAGCAGCGGGAGCCTGGCCAGCGGACGGCGTCGGGTGAAGTGAAACCCGGGTGAAGTCCTGCTGTCCTAAAGTCGGAAAGTCAGCAATAAAGCCCTGCTGGTCGGTAAGGCAGGGGGGGCGAAGTGGAGACGAGGTGGAAACGAGGAGGCGAGGAGGCGAGGAGCGGATGAGTGGAGGAGCGGGTGGACCCCTCAGTGACGTTATTGTATGGTCCTTGTGAACTTTACGCTGTGTGAGCACAGTGGGTCTGGAGTAAGAAGTGGCGTGAAGGCGTGGGAGGCGAGAGACTGATAGTGTGAGAAAATGAAATGAGGTGAGCTGGGCGAGTGGGGCAGCTACGAGCTGTGTGTGCTTCCATCGCCCATTGTTTTTTTCTTCTAGCTGTGAAAAAGCGGTGAGCTCACTTCTCGCCTGCCTTCTCTGTGCTATGTGCTCTGTGCTATATTGTGCTGCACCGGGTGACTTGCCTTGATCACCCCAGGTCTGTGACAGTGGGTCTGCAGTGGTGGCTGTCTTATCAGTTCTATATCTACCTTTGATCGTCGATTGTGGATCAAGGACCTGTGGACCTTGGACCTTGGATCTTGGACTTAGACTTTGGGGACTCAGGCGTCTTTTGCTTTGCCTGTTTTAGACACTGGGAGTAATTATTGATTAATTTCAGATACAATGCTGATATAAGTCTTGTACAATATTCAGAGTAGTGTGCGCTGATTTTTTTCTTAATCTCTAAGTGCTTCCACTGACCCGAGAAGTCTACCACGGTCACCATAGTCACTATAGCCCCAGTTGCCAGACGGGGGTCGGCGTGCGGCTCTGATTGGGCTACTGCTGAATCGCCCAGGCCTTGGGTAAGGTGTCACATGAATAGCCGTGAGGGTCTGCAGATGTATCGGGGGCTATCTGAGGAATACCCTGTGGCAGATATAACGCCACGTAAAATCTGTCCTAAGGCGGTGCTTCACATCATTCAGTTATCATTCAGCTAACTTTTTTCTTGGAAGAATTGCTCTTTCCTGCTAGCCTTGTCACATCTCTAGCTGGAGGAACTCTAAGCTTAAGTGGTGATAACCTCTTTTGCCATGGTAATGTCTGTCAGACGATTGCATTCTCAGTCTAAAGTAAAATCTGTAAACCCTCTAGAAGCCATTAATCATAGTGTCAAGAGTGATAAGAGTGACAAGAATTCATTGAGGCCCCCAAAACCTCCAAAATCAGTCCATAGACACAGAATTGGTGCTCACCTAACTCTTTTAAAATCATACCCATCAATAACATCAATGCTCTCTAAAAAGGGAAGAAGGTTTAAGAGCGGAACAGGGCAAAACAACGAAGAACTTGGAGTTGTGGGAAATCAGGAGAATTCAATGGAGGTGATAATGGACTCCAAAATAATAGCCGAGAATGGAGTAGATAGCCATATATCAAGACCAGAAGCACTCTTTCCTGTAATAATAATACAGAAATCTAATGGGGACTTAGGTAATGTAGCGCCCCCTTCTATTGTAAGTCGAGCTGTTGTATCATATCAAGAAGGGGTGGAGAAAAATGTGGGTTTGGAGATGGAATTGGCTCTATCTAGGAATGAGGTGGCGGTTCCCACGCAGAGTAAGGATGGCGAAAGTGAGGACGTCACCCCTCCTTCTCCACTAGCAGATTTGATAACCCTTTTTGAAAAAGTACATGACAATGTAAGTGTATCTCAAAGGAGTTTACCAGACTGCTCATCAATAAAAAGAAGTGAATTTTCTCCTAAAAGTGAACGTCAGAAAGTCCATAGTGAACTTAATGGGCAGGCAAAAACAAAAGACCTCACTCTTCCGGATATTGCCATCCAACTGGATAAGAATGCTGAACGACTGAAGCAGTTAGAAAAATCGTGTGCTCAATGCTTGGTTATAGACCCCTATCCGAATATGGAAACATTGTCTCCTCAAGCAGGAGTTTACTTACACATGCCAATTATGTATAGCAGTACACCTACTAAATTCTCTTTGACATCAGAGTTTCATGATTTATCTATGCCCTGTGAGAACCGGGTAGGGAATTCCGCTTTTTCATTGTCTAAAAATGAGATTGCAGGTTCAGGGGGGCTAATGTATACATTTACTAAATTGGAAAAAAAATTAGCTACAATTTTGTCCCTGCAGGAGAAGAGCGCCTCTAACTCGGATCATATTCTCAAAGTCTTATTGCCCATTTTGGGAGGGGTTTTAGAACTTAAACAACATAGCCAAGTATGTGTGAAGTGTTCCTCCCCTATACGTAACAATCTTTGTCAAATTAATGGCAGAATACATGATGCTGATAATGTTTCAGGGTTAGGGGAACCGAATAATCAGTCGGTGAACATTGGCCGTCTGCCGTCTGGAAGAAATCTAACTCCAAGCCCATCCCAAATTATTGTTAATGACTCTATAAAGGTCCCCACGGAGGGGAAAAGTGTAAATGTAAAGGTCCCTCCAGTGATAGATACAGTGCGTGTTTTCCCAATCTTTAATATGAGCAAGTCTAAAAAAAAAAAAAACCTCATGAATCAGCTGAAATAATTAATACTTTAGAAGTCTCTGGGGTGGGGGAACATTTATTAGAAAGTTAGGAAGTGTGAAAAATCATTGTAGGAGGAAAAGGAAGAGGAAAAATCGCCGGTTCCCAAAACGTAAGCAGAGAAAGCTGAGGTTCCAAAGCGTAGTACAATTGGATCATTCTCATTTTGCTCCTGATGATGAAAATAACACATCAACAGTGGCAGAACAGAGGATGAATTTGAGTACAACTGAGGAGCAAGATAATGTCCCCCAGCCGATTAGTCTGACTAGTAGGTTGAGTATCTCCCAGAATAAAAATGGGTTGGGTGAGGCCAGGAAAAGAAGGGACTCTAATCTGGAGAGTAGCACAGGAGCGACGGTGGATAATATAAAAATCTTTGTACCAGCCCGAGTATAGAACTAAGTGGAACTGCATGTGAATCAGTGGGTCCTGCCCTGATTTTCATGAAGCCTGATGTAAGTAATGGTGGGGGAGTTAGTCGAAATATGACTACATCGGCTAATAACAATAAAGGGGGTAAATCCACTGATTCCATGAGGAGTCCTTATGATACGAATGTATTGAGGCCCCCACAGTTAGGTACTGGACATGTGAATAATGCCTTAATTTGTATCACTCTTTTTGATGCTGAGCCAATGACATTGAATAGAAGGGCCCTTCTTGGAATTCTATCAGAAATAGAAGATCTAAAGTTAATTTCCTCTACAGATATCTAACTAGTCGTTTTAGATTGGAGGCACAAACCTCAGGTCACCAAAGCATTCTTTAAGTCAGGGGTGGTGTCTTCCCTCGTGTTAGCAAATGCGGATGGTTTTAGGAAAAGAGGAATAGATGTTATTGTCTGCCCCACATCCCAGGGTGCTCCGTTGATACATCCCAAAACTTCTCACTTCTGGCAAGGGATAGGATTAAATGTCCATGAGGGCGAGAATATGACCACTAACTTTGAGGATTTGGAAATTACAGTTGGGGGGGGATCGGGTGTAAGAAAAATAAAGGTAGTAGCACCCGAGGTTCATGAGGTTCTTGGCATTGATAGTGGAGATGAGGTGTCAAAATGGAACTGGATCGCAGGCACCTTGAATGGGGCTAAATCTACTAATAATATCCCCATATAGTGGAGGTAGCCTACTAGGAATAATCGTGTCTTAGAATATGCCGGGGCTAGGAAAATAACATTTTAAGTTTATTTCCATAGCACACCTAGACCCCAAAATAATTTGCCTCCAAGAGACGTGGGCAATTGAAGAATTCCAGTTAGATAACTACTACGTGTATTGTAATGCAGCAAAAAAATCTATAAAGGGGCATGCAAGTGGAGGATTAGCCATTCTGCTAAGTTGCGAGTTAGTATGGGTCCCTGAGATATTTATTCATCCATCAAATTGCTGTATCTGTGCAAAGTTAAAATTAGAACAAGACAACTTGGGATGCGCAACATTTCTGTATGTGGTAAATGTATATATCCCTCCTGGGAAGGCGTCCACCCCACTGGTCGACTCCATTTGCACTTTTGTGCAAAAGTTATGTAGCAATGAGGAAAGAGTGTGTATCCTGATGGTAGGAGATTTTAATGCCAAGATTAATATTAGCTCAATCACATCCTTTTCCAATTTGAACCTGGAGGAGGTTTGGTTTATTCCAGAGGCAGTATTTTCTTCCAATTTAAGATCTGATAAACGTGGCATTTTATTGTTGCAGAATTTGAGAAACCTTGACCTTATTAAATTAAATGGCAGATTCCCAGAGGACTCACCTGCAGCTCTCACCTTTCACGGGTCACATGGAAATTCCCTTCTCAATTACATGGCAGTGTCATTTCAACTGTTCGGGGCATGCTCCCAGTTTAAGGTTCTTCCTACTAATTTGAGTGACCACAACATATTGGCTGTCACGATAGCTTTAAACTTCGAGAAACCTGAATTATGGAATTAAAGGAATGAGATAGTAACTTATTCTCGAAGTAATGGTCGCACCTATTGGTCACATAAGAACCTTCCGAATCTTCATTGGGTATTTAAGAACATTGCGTTTAGCTTAACCTGGGAGAACCCGATCGGAGATATGAAAGAGTCATGACTGCTGTCAAAAAGTTGGGAAGTACGATGAAAGGTGATAGTGACGCTCCCAAAGTAACACTTCCTAATGAAATTAAATCTCTTAATAATAAGACAAATGAGTTCATCAGATTCCAATTTATAGACCCATGGCCATCAAAACAAAAAAGATATATACAGATTAAAACAGGTCCGGAAAAGGAAAATAGCTCAATCGCATCCTTTTCCAATTTGGACCTGGAGGAGGTTTTTTTTTTTTCCAGAGGCAGTATTTTCTTCCAATTTAAGATCTGATAAACGTGGCCTTTTATTGTAGCAGAATTTGAGAAACCTTGACCTTATTGTATTAAATGGCAGATTCCCAGAGGACTCACCTGCAGCTCTCACCTTTCACGGGTCACATGGAAATTCCCTTCTCGATTACATGGCAGTGTCATTTCAACTGTTCGGGGCATGCTCCCAGTTTAAGGTTCTTCCTACTAATTTGAGTGACCACAACATATTGGCTGTCAAGATAGCTTTAAACTTCGAGAAAGCTGAATTATGGAATTAAAGGAATGAGATAGTAACTTATTCTCGAAGTAATGGTCGCACCTATTGGTCACATAAGAACCTTCCGAATCTTCATTGGGTATTTAAGAACATTGCGTTTAGCTTAACCTGGGAGAACCCGATCGGAGATATGAAAGAGTCATGACTGCTGTCAAAAAGTTCGGAAGTACGATGAAAGGTGATAGTGACGCTCCCAAAGTAACACTTCCTAATGAAATTAAATCTCTTAATAATAAGATAAATGGGTTGATCAGATTCCAACTTATAGACCCATGGCCATCAAAACAAAAAAGATATATACAGATTAAAACAGGTCCGGAAAAGGGAAATAGCTGCAGATCACAGGGCCTTTGAAGACAAAAAATGGGTTAACCTTCGGGAAGTGGTACTCTCTGGGGATACTAGAAAGTACTGGGCATTGATTGCCAAATATTGTGACAGTAGAGTAAAATCCCAGCCCATGTTGATCTCTGAATCCGAATGGTCCACTTATATATCCCTATTGTACGCCCCCAATCCTATAGATGCTGGGGTTGAGGGGTTCAATAGGACCACATTTTCGGTAGAAAAGGTTGAAGCACCAATAATTAGCGAATTTGAGGGATACATTAAGGGGGCGAGATACTCCGGGGCTATGGGGCCGGATAGTGTCCCTGTAGCCATAATAAAAAAGGACTGTGGCGATTGGGTAAAGGTATTACATCCACTGTTCGTCTATTGTTATAAGTTTGGGGATATCCCTAATACCTGGAAGGGCAGTATAATAGTACCTCTGTATAAGAAAGGCCCTAAAAACTCTCCGGCAAGCTATAGGCAAATCTCCCTTTTGGATGCAACAGGAAAACTTTTTGCAAAAAGCATCCTTGTCCACCTGCAAGAGTGGGTATTCGGTAATAATTTAATTCCCCTTGAACAGTCTGGTTTTCGGAAGAATAGTGGCACCCTAGACAACATCTCTGCCCTGCAAACCCTAATAGATAAATATCCTGTGATTCGGAGGCTTCCGCTGTATACAGCTTTCATTGACTTCTCCACAGCGTTTGATAGGGTATATCGGGGGACGCTGTGGAGGAAATTGATAAGGATGGGTATCCCAGGGAATTTGTTAAGAGTAATAATCGCTCTCCACTCTTCTCCCTGGACTCAAGTTCTGTTAGGGGGGACCCAAGGCCTATCAAAGAAAATCATCACCCACAACGGGTTGAAGCAGGGGTGCCTTTTGGCCCCTTTACTCTTCTCAATCTACATAAATGACGTTCCAAGCCCGGTAGGGGAGAGTAAAGGGGACCCTCCACAAGTGGGTGATTTAAAATTAAGTTGTTTGCTGTATGCTGATGAAGCAATCATCATGGACCTAACCCCAATTGGGTTGCAAAGACGTCTGACGGAGCTGGTCAGGTACACTAATGAATATTTTTTTTAAATAAACACTTCTAAGAGTAAGGTGGTTTTTGGGGGATGAAAATATGGAAATAGTGACATTTTACCCTTACTTAGGAATTTTTTTTACAAATAGGAGCTCTGCTAATAGACATTTAAATCACTGCAAAAGTAAAGCTATCTCACAAGCATCGGCAATTAACCGCCTGTATAAGCAATGCGGGAAAAGACATTTTTCACATACTATTGCAGTGTACAAAATAAAGATTCCGCCGACCTTGAATTACGCATGTGAAACAATTGACGAATGTGAGTGGGCTAAGTTCAATAAAGTGGAAGGTAAAATTTGGCGACAAATATGTAACTTGAGTCACGCTGCATTAATCGCGGCACTTAGGCTCGAATTTGGCCTCCTCTCAACCTATATTTTGTCATTGGCAGGGTCCCTAAGGTGGTGTAACGCTTTGATAAATGGTCGAAAAAATATATTAAGGCTAGCATTGCACAAGGACATTTTTGATAATTTATTGTGTAAAAGTGTAATTTTTAGAAACTATCTAAAAGCTTTAAGCATTTTTGGTTTAGACTTAGTAGGGGCAACAGCTTTAAACAAAATATCATTAAAGCAATTAATTAAAAAAAACATATATGTGATCTCACGAGAAAGAGACCTGAAAATATGCAGAGGGAATGGCAGACTGGACTGCATAGCGGGGAGCTCAATTATCAAAAATCCTCAGCCGTATGTTCTTTGGAACTTGAAACATGGTGTACGCAGAGTGATTCTACTCCTCAGAATGAATTTGTTGCCATTGAGGATATTAACAGCAGCTTGGGAGGGTATCCCCAAAAATGAAAGACTTTGTGATTTATGCAATTGAGGTATCCAAGATTTTAATCATGTTTTGATTGTGTGCCCAGCTCTTAGTTCAATACGACGCAAATTTTTAATGCATGGTTTTCTACATTATAATATTTCAACAGCAGAACAGGCACGCAACTTTCTTCTGCACCCCCCGTCAGAACAGATATGTTTTAAGATTTTCTGCTTTTTTAAAGAATTTTTAAATGAATATTAGAAGTCAATAAGTAAGGTGATCAGTGGATTATGTAGTTCCTTGTATGACTTCCCTTGTTTTAGCACTTTTTGAGCACTTTAAACATTGGTAATTCGTTGTAACATACGATAAGTAACAATTATTTATTAGTGTGTTTAACAATCCTGTCTGCTACTTAACTTTCTTGTGCATTTTCCAAGTTATTTTGGTTATATTGAAGCTAGAAAATCACTCTGGGCTCTGTCCAGGATTAGGGCATCTATGCACTAGCACTTTATCTTAATATACTTGTACCTTCAGCAGCACTTTACAAAATCATCTGTTGTTAACACTGTTTTCTATCTTCGACACAAGAAATGTTTTAATTGTAACCGGATGTTGGGTAAACTATACATAATCTCTTAACCATGCGTTGCTCAAATGTAATTGTAGATTAGATTAGATTGTTTTAATAAATTAGGGAGTCAGCCAATAGTGTTCCTTACCAGATAATGATTAGAAGAATTCAGTCCCCCTGAGTGACCTATTTAATGATTAATAGAGATTAGTCCCCTTCAGGGAGGAGGTAATTTTAAGGAAATTTGTTTATTACAGCATTTATTCGTAACTAAAGTTAGGGGTTTAATGAAAAATGTAATATGTACTGTGTGTAATGTAGGATCATTTCAGGGTGTATCCTCTTGGGCTTTTAATACTATTTTTTATGAATTAATGTTTTATTGTAATGTTATGTAGAATTCTTCGGAATTCCAAATCATAATAAAATAAATTGAATTGAATTGACTGTCCCTTCTAAAGCACAGAAATCAGCAGGCAGCAGGCAAACACAACAATGCAGGAAGTATAGTGGCGTCCGCAGTCCCTCCTACAGCACAGCAGCTCTTCTTCCATGCAGAATCCTTGGTTTCAACAAAGGTCTTATTTCGCAGTGACGGCGGTCCAGTTCTTACAGCCAAATATGGCTTTGAATTGGGAGGCACATCAAAGAGGCCTTTAAAGATCACAAGGTTGCTGCCTTTCCTGCCCTGGCTCTAGACTCACCACAGGGGGGTTTGCAGCTCTTTGTGTGGGGACAGACACAGCCCTATTCAGGAGCAAGTGTCAGCTTCTCCCTCCCATTCTACCTCAGGAAGGCCCATCAGCCTGATGATGGGCTAGCAGGATGCAAATGCCACACCCCTTCTTCCTTTGTGTGACTGTCTAGAGGGAGTGCACATTGCCCAGTTGTCACCAAACCCAGACGTGTATTCAGAGACAGGGAAAGGCACAGATGGGTTAAAGTAAGAAAATGTCAACTTTCTAAAAGGGCCAATGTCCAATTTTAATGTCCAAAATATGACTTATACGACCACTGAACTTAGAGAAACCTCCAACCTAACCCTTCTACTTTACTCTATCTCCAGTTCAAGGCTACTCAACAAAAATAAACCAGCAATTGAACGGAATAAACTCACTCTTCTCGTAAGAGTTGACTGTTAACTCCTCTACCCAGATCATGTTTTTTTATAGCAATACCAGATCTATGGTAAAGCTCCAATTAGAAATGTTTCAACTATTAGGATCAGATAAGCCTGATATACTGTTGTTATTAGAAACCTGGCTAACAGATGAATCCTCACTCAATATATTAGCACCTCTCCCAGGAAGCTACTACCTTCTCTAAGCCAAGACATTAGCAGGCAAAAAAGGGGGAGATGTGGCAGCAATTATCGAGAAACATTTCAGATTAACTAATATAAATATTTGTACTTGTATAGCGCACAGCTACCCGCAGTAGGTTTCCCAGCGCTTGTACGAATACCGCAAGGGAACCCTTCCTGGCTTTCCCTGTGAAGTGTCCACTCCTGGGCACCCCCATGTTGTAGACCAGGCATCCCTCGCGTTGTGGGGGCCGTTGTGGAGACTAAGCACGCTATTGCCCAGAGTTGCAGCGTAGGACCCATGATCAGAATAGGCACTGAGGCGAGAATATCCGGTCAGGGGAATTAATGAGCCCGAGACCAGCCGGAGCAGGAATCGAACCCTGGTCCCTGGCCAGAGCTCTGCATTGAGGTCTGCCTGCTCTAACCATTGAGCCACACTTCTCCAATATAGAGTCATTCAACATTCCTGCTGTCGGTAGTCTTCTAATTAAACTTGACTCCTCAACCTCATCTTTTATCTTTGTCTTGATATACAGACCCCCAGATTATATGCCACATTTTTCACACTTTTGCAGGGCTTCTCTCTCCTCTAGTTATTGAGTATGCAAAAATACTGATAATTGGATATTTCAAATACTGGGCTAATGTGGAAATGGGTGCGCACCTGTGTATGGATTTCACTGATATGGTAAGCAGCTTAGACTCTAAACTGCATGTGTTGGTACCTATCTACACTAAAGGCCACGTCTTAGATCAGGTGTGGTCAATTAACATGCTTGTGTCTTATGTGACGAGTATGCCTTGTTGATAGTCTGACCATTATTTAGTAAAATTTGTACTTTTAGATTTGGTCTTCCCTAAATCTTCTGCCAATACATGAATTTCATCAAGAAATTGGGCCAGAGTTAACACAGTATCATTTTGCACCTCACTGGCTCCATCTCCCCAGTACAAAGACTATTTTTAATCAACAGTAAGAGGAACTCACCACTTGCCTAACCGAAGCCAGCAATAGGCACTGCCCCATTCAAATAATCAGACCATTCAGATGCCATGAGACATCTAGATGGTTTTCGAAGAGTTAAGATCTGCTAAACCTGAACTTCGTAAAGCTGAGCGTAGTTGGCGGAGGGATTACTCACCCAGGAAAAAGGAAACATCTCCACCTTAAACAATAATAAAAAATCCATTAATTAAGTCAAATCCGCATACTTCTGAGATAAAATCCCAAGCTCTACCAACAACTCTAAGGAAATCTTCAAAATCGTTGCTGAATTATCCAACCCTGATAAAGTAATGGCAATGATTGACAATTTTTTATATTTAAAGGACTCAGGTTCCCTAGCACAGAACCTTGGTAGTCCCTCCACTTTGTTTTTAATCCAATGCAGGTTGGCCATTATTAAAGACTTTTGTAAAGGCTACAATCTCACATTTTTTAAATTCTGCACACATAGTTATAATCACATTCTAATTTGGGCACTGTTGCACTCACCACATCCCGCTCCGCTGTAATCAGGCGTTGTAGCACGCTGGGGGGGTATTCGGACACCCCAGCGGGGACCCAATGATGAAGCATGTCACCAACTAGTGGTGAGTGAGGGTCCTTCATAAAAAAAGAAAGATTTTTCCTTCCCTCCTGCGAAATACTTGGGATATCAGTTCCCTTGGGAGGTGTTCTCCTCTAAGGGGGTTTTGGTTCCTTAAGGGAAGATAGAGATAAAGTACTTCATGCTTGTGCATGTGGGTGTGTGTATGATGTTTTGTGCACACATTTATACGTACAGTATAGAGACACGAAAAGAGACACCACAATATAAATTCTTTTGAGAACATTTTGTTTAATTAGCTTTTCACTTAGTCACTCCTCTGTTGTTGTTTATGAATTGACTGGGGTACAGGAGTGCCGACTCATGCCCTTTCTCTCTTGTTGGTATTAACAATGATTAACCCTACCCAGATCCTATGTAATGCTCTTAATGACTTCTTCATTGATGACATTAAAATTATCAAAGAAGCATCCCTCATCTGCGTTCTGCTACTGTCTCAACCAAGGACAGGTACCCTTTTACGTTGCCCGATTGGCTGACCATCAGTAATGCACACTTCTTGGAACTGTTCATTAAAGTAAAGTTAGACTACCTCAATGATATTTGCTCTCCAAAGGTCCTACAAAAAATATTCTCCTCCTTTTTGGACCCAGCTCTATACCTCCTCAATAATTGCTTGAGGCAAGGTGTGGGCCCAAACTACTTCAAGAAGGCAATAGTCGTTGAGCTATTAAAGAAAACTGGTGATGACCCTCACATTCTGAAAAACTACCGCCCCATGTCCTAGATACCGTATCTTGCAAAGGTTCTGGAGGCACATTAGGCCAGTTGCCTCTGCTCCTTAGAGGATACTAATTTCCTTGAACCCCACCATGTAGGCTT
This sequence comes from Lissotriton vulgaris, assembly GCF_964263255.1. NCBI lineage: Eukaryota > Metazoa > Chordata > Amphibia > Caudata > Salamandridae > Lissotriton > Lissotriton vulgaris. The sequence continues at coordinate 793,820 of NW_028247233.1, forward strand.
TCAACCTGCCCATCCTACTGAAGCAGTCATCTTATCAGTTGTGGATGATATCTCCACTGCTTTTGACTTGATTTACCATGATCTTTTGATGGACCATATTGGAGCTGTAGGTCTCCAGGACACAGCACTGAACTGGATAATGTCCTTTTTGAAAAAACCACTGCCAGCCGGTCTGTTTATCCTCTTTCAGCTCCCCTAAGGTTCAACTTTCCTGTGGTGTGCCTTGGTGTTGGGCTTGGCCCGACTGGCGGGTACACACCTAAACTTTTTGCCTGTCTCCTAGCCTTTTCCCTGTGTAGTGTTGATGGTTTTATGCCTCTAGGCACTTTATCACTGTGGTCCAGTATAAAGTGTGTGCACTCTCTGTGTTACATTTGTAAGGTTGGCCTGCCTTCCCATAGGAATGCATGGGGATTCCCTGGTCAGTGTGTGTCAGTGGTAATTCCTGTTATGAGAGGAGCCGTGTGGTCAAGTCTGGTATGTATGAAATTGTATTAATAAATGCTGCGCAATGGTGTGTGCAGATTTATTGTGGGTATTTTAGAAATGCCACTTTTAGAAGTTGTCATTCCTGTGTTCTATGTGTCTACATGCCTTATGTGAATTGCATGTCTGACTTTTGAGTGACAGGGGCTTGTGAAGTGTGGGTGGCTCCAGGAGGGGCAGGATGAGTCAGCGCTAGGCTGACTGGGACATCTACATTTTAAGTAGTGAGAGGAGAAGGCCCTGGCCTCTGAATAGGAGTGTGCCTACCCTAGTGAATACTGGCTCCGCCCCCTATGGTGTGTCTGATGACGAGTCCCCACCTAACAATAGGGAAGAGGAGCCTGGTAAACAGAGTGCTCCAAAACCAGTTGCATCTGCTTTCCCAAGCCCTGGGCTGTGACACAAAGGAAAATGTCTTATAAATGTTGGGGCTGTGACCCCATGAAAGGGTTGTTCTGTTTTCTTGACTGGGGGGGGGGGCTGCTGGTGCCGGGCTGAAGGAGGAACAGCCACTAGGGCCTGCTTCCCTGCTGGAGGGCCCTGTGAGCTGGCCTGCCTGGGCCCAGCCTTTGCCCCCTTCATCTTAAAGACTCCCGTGGACTTTTGCCTCTGGTTCCCTGTGAGCGCTGTATTTTTATTTCTTGAGAGCGCTTTACTTTCATTCCTGAAGAACGCCTCACTTTATTCCTAAGAGAGCGTTGTTCATTAATAGTGGGAAGAGCTGGCCTCTGGCAGCGCGCTGCAGAGGTGCCTGCCGAGGGAATCCGGAGCGTGGGGATTCCCCCCGTGCTACAGGCCCAGCTTCATATATATAATTCAGCAGCGGGTGCCCACCCCGCATTTTGCCGCTGTCCGAGGAAGCCTACCCTTCATTGTGGTGCGATTGTGAAAGCGGGAGCCCAACTCGCATCTGCCACGAAGAAGAAGAGTGCTTCCAGGACCTTGTGTGATGTCTCTGAGGTAGAGACAGACTGTGCGCAGGACGAGTGCTGTGACTACCCCTTCATCGCTGGGAAGTCATGCCGAGTACTGGAGGAATGAGAGGGAAGAGCTGAATTGGGGAAGTGCTCTCCCTCTCCCTGTGGGTAGTAGCGTTGTGCAGTGAAGTGTCCAGAACCAATGGAGACTCCGGGCCCAATTCACAGAACTAACTTAAGACAAAATCCTAAACTTACTACTTTTGGTATTCACAGAAGTTAGGATTTTGTCTTAAGTTTGTCTTAAGACAGACTTAAGACAGATTTAAGACAAATTCCTAACTTAAAGTCTGTCTTAAGTCTGTCTTAAGTCTGTCTTAAGACAAACTCAAGACAAAATCCTAACTTCTGTGAATACCAAAAGTAGTAAGTTTAGGATTTTGTCTTAAGTTAGTTCTGTGAATCGGGCCCACAGCTCCGTGATCAGAGCAAAGGTGCCGGAAGACAGGCAAGGATTGCCTGGTTGTGGGCGAAGCATCGCACCCTTTGGGGCAGAAGCCACGCAAGAACCAGGAAAGAAGAGTTGTTCGTGGGGACCAACAGCCCGAGAAAGTCGAGCCTTGTGAGCTCACCTCTGCCTGGAGCCACCAGAGTGTGGCCATGTGAGGAGCTGCAGGCCTGGAATGCCCCAACGTAACGCAGAGTCCATGGGGACAGAATCCAGAAGGGTCATTTCGACCCGCCGACCAGGAACACAGCTGGATAGCGGGTGGGTGCCTAGATGGGGACCAGAGCGCCTCCTGCCCTGGCCTGTGCTACCGTGTTCTCGGCCCTGAAGGGCCATTGGTAGATCTCTATTGGGGGCAGTAGGAGCCGCAAGGATATTCTCAGCATTTGACCCTTGCCCCCACTAAGTGCAGATGCGCCGCCGAATAGCGGGCTACAAGAAAAGGGTAAACCCGGAATCACTGGGATCTGGGTACTAATTAGTATGCAAAGGGAGGATCCCTGCGTACTAGAGATATGAATTAGCATAGGGGAGAAAACTAGAAACATAATATTTTAGCAAAACTTCAAAGAGACGAAAAAGTAAATGAACTGCAACCAATGTTATTTAATCACATTGGAGAAAGTACTTGTGTACATATATAACTTTACATGAGAGCCACTCATAATTATTCACATAGGCCGTGCCCATGGGGAAAGAAGGCAGGAAAGTGCAAGGTAGTTAGTGGTTGGTAGGGTATTTGGGAGATAGTGCCAAAAAATCACAGATAATTCTGGTATAGAGATGCTTATATACCAAGTAGGTAACTTCTAAATATTAAATACATAATGCCATTTAACACACATAAAGTCACAGTTAACAAATCACTGTTGAATGGATGTTGGCAGATTGTTCTAAAGTTGACGTTTCGACCCATTGTCTGTAGGTGTTTGTACCCTTACTGTTGGGGTCTTCACCAGGACTAGTGTAATGTGAAGGGGGAGGTGGGCACCATGAGTGCAGCGGTGGGGAAGGGCAAATCTCACAGTCCAGCTGTTGGGAGAAGAAGGGGCTTCAGGGCTCTCCAATGTTTGAGGTATGTAGAAAGGAGACGTCACTAGTAAAGCGACTGAAAATGGAAAGCAGCATTGGCGATGCAGTGCTCCTTCTTATTTGGACCGTCAAATCTCTATCATTGGGATAGTTAGTGAGGACCGGAACCAATCCAGGGATGCAACCAGAATTAGGGGTCGATTAGGATCGCGGACGGAAACGTGTTCCGTCCGCCGAGGAAGGTGGCAAGATACTCCGGACCTGCCCGCAGAAAAACCGCAATAGCGATTAGGATCAAATGTGATAGAAACGCCGACCGCGGCGGACGGAGCACAACAATCTCCGTCCGCGGCGGTCGAAGTACACCTGAGGCCGCGGCATGCGGACGGAACCTACAAAACACCGACCGCCGCGTACGCACATGACCAGGAGAACGACAACCTCCCCCGCGATACCTGCGTAGTGTCCGTGTCCGCAATTAGGATAACTCCGCAAGTACCCCGGTAGCCACCGCGATCCACGTCCGCGGCGGTACCAATGCTAGGAGAAACCGTGCACCACAGCGGAAGTCCAACATCCCTACAGTCAAACCAATGGCATACATAGCGACAGAATTCATCACCAAACACAGGAAAATGAACGACCACCCACCTGACACATCTAAACCAAACACAAGACACAATGACCCACCCCCAAGAACTGCATAAACCACACCTGCCAACACACCCACCTATCACCTGACTGCCAATCAAAATTCACACAGGGCCAACACACAGACTATAAATTAACTCCCACCCACTCCAGAAATCCTCTGCATCACAGCATAGCTGCTAGCAGGAGACAACACTTAGCCAACAGCATAAAATATAAATCATACACATAACCCACACCCAAACACACCCTGTACACAAAGACCCACCACACCATACCCAAACACCACACACCAGCACCTCCTAATTCACACAAACACACACCCCAAGCACCATGGCACCCAAGAAAAATCCGAAATTCACCGACACCGAGCTCAGGGTAATGGTCGATGAGATTATTCGCGTTGAACCCCACATCTTTGGATCCCTAGTGCAGCAGACCAGCATAGCTAGGAAGAACAGCCTGTGGGACCGGATCGTCACCAGGGTCAATGCCTCCGGTGGCACGACCTCAAGACCCGGGTGAAGTCCATCAGAGCCAAGAACTTCCTCTGGGCCAACCACACAGGCGGTGGAACCCCCCCGGAGCCCCTACCGTACACCGAGTGGGAGGAGAAGGTGCTGACCATCCTGCACCCTGAGACCATCAATGGACTTGATGAGGGAGAAGAGGCTGGTAAGTACCAACCAAGCACCACAAACACAACAACACGGTGTGCCTCACACAACTCTGAAGACACATCTCCCAGACCCCAGCCATGCATGCAGTCCACATACTCACCAACGTCTAAACCACTCCTACAGGCCCCCATGTCCATAGAGAGGGTGGTGGTGGTGGGTGGGGTGTGTGAGGGGACGGAACTACAACTCCCAACAGGCCCCCATGTCCATAGAGAGGGTGGTGGTGGTGGGTGGGGTGTGTGAGGGGTCACTAGTCCAACTCCCAACAGGCCCCCATGTCCATAGAGAGGGTGGTGGTGGTGGGTGGGGTGTGTGAGGGGATGGAACTACAACTCCCAACAGGCCCCCATGTCCATAGAGAGGGTGGTGGTGGTGGGTGGGGTGTGTGAGGGGACGGAACTACAACTCCCAACAGGCCCCCATGTCCATAGAGAGGGTGGTGGTGGTGGGTGGGGTGTGTGAGGGGACGGAACTACAACTCCCCACAGGCCCCCATGTCCATAGAGAGGGTGGTGGTGGTGGGTGGGGTGTGTGAGGGGTCACTAGTCCAACTCCCAACAGGCCCCCATGTCCATAGAGAGGGTGGTGGTGGTGGGTGGGGTGTGTGAGGGGACGGAACTACAACTCCCAACAGGCCCCCATGTCCATAGAGAGGGTGGTGGTGGTGGGTGGGGTGTGTGAGGGGTCACTAGTCCAACTCCCAACAGGCCCCCATGTCCATAGAGAGGGTGGTGGTGGTGGGTGGGGTGTGTGAGGGGACGGAACCACAACTCCCAACAGGCCCCCATGTCCATAGAGAGGGTGGTGGTGGTGGGTGGGGTGTGTGAGGGGTCACTAGTCCAACTCCCAACAGGCCCCCATGTCCATAGAGAGGGTGGTGGTGGTGGGTGGGGTGTGTGAGGGGACGGAACTACAACTCCCAGCAGGCCCCCATGTCCATAGAGAGGGTGGTGGTGGTGGGTTGGGTGTGTGAGGGGACGGAACTACAACTCCCCACAGGCCCCCATGTCCATAGAGAGGGTGGTGGTGGTGGGTGGGGTGTGTGAGGGGTCACTAGTCCAACTCCCAACAGGCCCCCATGTCCATAGAGAGGGTGGTGGTGGTGGGTGGGGTGTGTGAGGGGACGGAACTACAACTCCCAACAGGCCCCCATGTCCATAGAGAGGGTGGTGGTGGTGGGTGGGGTGTGTGAGGGGTCACTAGTCCAACTCCCAACAGGCCCCCATGTCCATAGAGAGGGTGGTGGTGGTGGGTGGGGTGTGTGAGGGGTCACTAGTCCAACTCCCAACAGGCCCCCATGTCCATAGAGAGGGTGGTGGTGGTGGGTGGGGTGTGTGAGGGGACGGAACTACAACTCCCAACAGGCCCCCATGTCCATAGAGAGGGTGGTGGTGGTGGGTGGGGTGTGTGAGGGGACGGAACTACAACTCCCCACAGGCCCCCATGTCCATAGAGAGGGTGGTGGTGGTGGGTGGGGTGTGTGAGGGATCACTAGTCCAACTCCCAACAGGCCCCCATGTCCATAAAGAGGGTGGTGGTGGTGGGTGGGGTGTGTGAGGGGACGGAACCACAACTCCCAACAGTCCCCCATGTCCATAGAGAGGGTGGTGGTGGTGGGTGGGGTGTGTGAGGGGTCACTAGTCCAACTCCCAACAGGCCCCCATGTCCATAGAGAGGGTGGTGGTGGTGGGTGGGGTGTGTGCGGGGACGGAACTACAACTCCCAACAGGCCCCCATGTCCATAGAGAGGGTGGTGGTGGTGGGTGGGGTGTGTGAGGGGACGGAACTACAACTCCCCACAGGCCCCCATGTCCATAGAGAGGGTGGTGGTGGTGGGTGGGGTGTGTGAGGGGTCACTAGTCCAACTCCCAACAGGCCCCCATGTCCATAGAGAGGGTGGTGGTGGTGGGTGGGGTGTGTGAGGGGATGGAACTACAACTCCCAACGGGCCCCCATGTCCATAGAGAGGGTGGTGGTGGTGGGTGGGGTGGGTGAGGGGTCACTAGTCCAACTCCCAACAGGCCCCCATGTCCATAGAGATGGTGGTGGTGGTGGGTGGGGTGTGTGAGGGGTCACTAGTCCAACTCCCAACAGGCCCCCATGTCCATAGAGAGGGTGGTGGTGGTGGTGGGTGGGGTGTGTGAGGGGACGGAACTACAACTCCCAACAGGCCCCCATGTCCATAGAGAGGGTGGTGGTGGTGGGTGGGGTGTGTGAGGGGTCACTAGTCCAACTCCCAACAGGCCCCCATGTCCATAGAGAGGGTGGTGGTGGTGGGTGGGGTGTGTGAGGGGACGGAACTACAACTCCCAACAGGCCCCCATGTCCATAGAGAGGGTGGTGGTGGTGGGTGGGGTGTGTGAGGGGTCACTAGTCCAACTCCCAACAGGCCCCCATGTCCATAGAGAGGGTGGTGGTGGTGGGTGGGGTGTGTGAGGGGACGGAACTACAACTCCCAACAGGCCCCCATGTCCATAGAGAGGGTGGTGGTGGTGGGTGGGGTGTGTGAGGGGTCACTAGTCCAACTCCCAACAGGCCCCCATGTCCATAGAGAGGGTGGTAGTGGTGGGTGGGGTGTGTGAGGGGACGGAACCACAACTCCCAACAGGCCCCCATGTCCATAGAGAGGGTGGTGGTGGTGGGTGGGGTGTGTGAGGGGTCACTAGTCCAACTCCCAACAGGCCCCCATGTCCATAGAGAGGGTGGTGGTGGTGGGTGGGGTGTGTGAGGGGACGGAACTAATACTCCCAACAGGCCCCCATGTCCATAGAGAGGGTGGTGGTGGTGGGTGGGGTGTGTGAGGGGACGGAACTACAACTCCCCACAGGCCCCCATGTCCATAGAGAGGGTGGTGGTGGTGGGTGGGGTGTGTGAGGGGTCACTAGTCCAACTCCCAACAGGCCCCCATGTCCATAGAGAGGGTGGTGGTGGTGGGTGGGGTGTGTGAGGGGACGGAACTACAACTCCCAACAGGCCCCCATGTCCATAGAGAGGGTGGTGGTGGTGGGTGGGGTGTGTGAGGGGTCACTAGTCCAACTCCCAACAGGCCCCCATGTCCATAGAGAGGGTGGTGGTGGTGGGTGGGGTGTGTGAGGGGTCACTAGTCCAACTCCCAACAGGCCCCCATGTCCATAGAGAGGGTGGTGGTGGTGGGTGGGGTGTGTGAGGGGACGGAACTACAACTCCCAACAGGCCCCCATGTCCATAGAGAGGGTGGTGGTGGTGGGTGGGGTGTGTGAGGGGACGGAACTACAACTCCCCACAGGCCCCCATGTCCATAGAGAGGGTGGTGGTGGTGGGTGGGGTGTGTGAGGGGTCACTAGTCCAACTCCCAACAGGCCCCCATGTCCATAAAGAGGGTGGTGGTGGTGGGTGGGGTGTGTGAGGGGACGGAACCACAACTCCCAACAGGCCCCCATGTCCATAGAGAGGGTGGTGGTGGTGGGTGGGGTGTGTGAGGGGTCACTAGTCCAACTCCCAACAGGCCCCCATGTCCATAGAGAGGGTGGTGGTGGTGGGTGGGGTGTGTGAGGGGACGGAACTACAACTCCCAACAGGCCCCCATGTCCATTGAGAGGGTGGTGGTGGTGGGTGGGGTGTGTGAGGGGACGGAACTACAACTCCCCACAGGCCCCCATGTCCATAGAGAGGGTGGTGGTGGTGGGTGGGGTGTGTGAGGGGTCACTAGTCCAACTCCCAACAGGCCCCCATGTCCATAGAGAGGGTGGTGGTGGTGGTGGGTGGGGTGTGTGAGGGGACGGAACTACAACTCCCAACAGGCCCCCATGTCCATAGAGAGGGTGGTGGTGGTGGGTGGGGTGTGTGAGGGGACGGAACTACAACTCCCCACAGGCCCCCATGTCCATAGAGAGGGTGGTGGTGGTGGGTGGGGTGTGTGGGAGGAGAAGGTGCTGACCATCCTGCACCCTGAGACCATCAATGGACTTGATGAGGGAGAAGAGGCTGGTAAGTACCAACCAAGCACCACAAACACAACAACACGGTGTGCCTCACACAACTCTGAAGACACATCTCCCAGACCCCAGCCATGCATGCAGTCCACATACTCACCAACGTCTAAACCACTCCTACAGGCCCCCATGTCCATAGAGAGGGTGGTGGTGGTGGGTGGGGTGTGTGAGGGGACGGAACTACAACTCCCAACAGGCCCCCATGTCCATAGAGAGGGTGGTGGTGGTGGGTGGGGTGTGTGAGGGGTCACTAGTCCAACTCCCAACAGGCCCCCATGTCCATAGAGAGGGTGGTGGTGGTGGGTGGGGTGTGTGAGGGGATGGAACTACAACTCCCAACAGGCCCCCATGTCCATAGAGAGGGTGGTGGTGGTGGTGGGTGGGGTGTGTGAGGGGACAGAACTACAACTCCCAACAGGCCCCCATGTCCATAGAGAGGGTGGTGGTGGTGGGTGGGGTGTGTGAGGGGACGGAACTACAACTCCCCACAGGCCCCCATGTCCATAGCGAGGGTGGTGGTGGTGGGTGGGGTGTGTGAGGGGTCACTAGTCCAACTCCCAACAGGCCCCCATGTCCATAGAGAGGGTGGTGGTGGTGGGTGGGGTGTGTGAGGGGACGGAACTACATCTCCCAACAGGCCCCCATGTCCATAGAGAGGGTGGTGGTGGTGGGTGGGGTGTGTGAGGGGTCACTAGTCCAACTCCCAACAGGCCCCCATGTCCATAGAGAGGGTGGTAGTGGTGGGTGGGGTGTGTGAGGGGACGGAATCACAACTCCCAACAGGCCCCCATGTCCATAGAGAGGGTGGTGGTGGTGGTGGGTGGGGTGTGTGAGGGGTCACTAGTCCAACTCCCAACAGGCCCCCATGTCCATAGAGAGGGTGGTGGTGGTGGGTGGGGTGTGTGAGGGGACGGAACTAATACTCCCAACAGGCCCCCATGTCCATAGAGAGGGTGGTGGTGGTGGGTGGGGTGTGTGAGGGGACGGAACTACAACTCCCCACAGGCCCCCATGTCCATAGAGAGGGTGGTGGTGGTGGGTGGGGTGTGTGAGGGGTCACTAGTCCAACTCCCAACAGGCCCCCATGTCCATAGAGAGGGTGGTGGTGGTGGGTGGGGTGTGTGAGGGGACGGAACTACAACTCCCAACAGGCCCCCATGTCCATAGAGAGGGTGGTGGTGGTGGGTGGGGTGTGTGAGGGGTCACTAGTCCAACTCCCAACAGGCCCCCATGTCCATAGAGAGGGTGGTGGTGGTGGGTGGGGTGTGTGAGGGGTCACTAGTCCAACTCCCAACAGGCCCCCATGTCCATAGAGAGGGTGGTGGTGGTGGGTGGGGTGTGTGAGGGGACGGAACTACAACTCCCAACAGGCCCCCATGTCCATAGAGAGGGTGGTAGTGGTGGGTGGGGTGTGTGAGGGGACGGAACTACAACTCCCCACAGGCCCCCATGTCCATAGAGAGGGTGGTGGTGGTGGGTGGGGTGTGTGAGGGGTCACTAGTCCAACTCCCAACAGGCCCCCATGTCCATAAAGAGGGTGGTGGTGGTGGGTGGGGTGTGTGAGGGGACGGAACCACAACTCCCAACAGGCCCCCATGTCCATAGAGAGGGTGGTGGTGGTGGGTGGGGTGTGTGAGGGGTCACTAGTCCAACTCCCAACAGGCCCCCATGTCCATAGAGAGGGTGGTGGTGGTGGGTGGGGTGTGTGAGGGGACGGAACTACAACTCCCAACAGGCCCCCATGTCCATTGAGAGGGTGGTGGTGGTGGGTGGGGTGTGTGAGGGGACGGAACTACAACTCCCCACAGGCCCCCATGTCCATAGAGAGGGTGGTGGTGGTGGGTGGGGTGTGTGAGGGGTCACTAGTCCAACTCCCAACAGGCCCCCATGTCCATAGAGAGGGTGGTGGTGGTGGGTGGGGTGTGTGAGGGGATGGAACTACAACTCCCAACGGGCCCCCATGTCCATAGAGAGGGTGGTGGTGGTGGGTGGGGTTTGTGAGGGGTCACTAGTCCAACTCCCAACAGGCCCCCATGTCCATAGAGATGGTGGTGGTGGTGGGTGGGGTGTGTGAGGGGTCACTAGTCCAACTCCCAACAGGCCCCCATGTCCATAGAGAGGGTGGTGGTGGTGGTGGGTGGGGTGTGTGAGGGGACGGAACTACAACTCCCAACAGGCCCCCATGTCCATAGAGAGGGTGGTGGTGGTGGGAGGGGTGTGTGAGGGGACGGAACTACAACTCCCCACAGGCCCCCATGTCCATAGAGAGGGTGGTGGTGGTGGGTGGGGTGTGTGAGGGGTCACTAGTCCAACTCCCAACAGGCCCCCATGTCCATAGAGAGGGTGGTGGTGGTGGGTGGGGTGTGTGAGGGGACGGAACTACAACTCCCAACAGGCCCCCATGTCCATAGAGAGGGTGGTGGTGGTGGGTGGGGTGTGTGAGGGGTCACTAGTCCAACTCCTAACAGGCCCCCATGTCCATAGAGAGGGTGGTGGTGGTGGGTGGGGTGTGTGAGGGGACGGAACTACAACTCCCAACAGGCCCCCATGTCCATAGAGAGGGTGGTGGTGGTGGGTGGGGTGTGTGAGGGGTCACTAGTCCAACTCCCAACAGGCCCCCATGTCCATAGAGAGGGTGGTGGTGGTGGGTGGGGTGTGTGCGGGGACGGAACTACAACTCCCAACAGGCCCCCATGTCCATAGAGAGGGTGGTGGTGGTGGGTGGGGTGTGTGAGGGGACGGAACTACAACTCCCCACAGGCCCCCATGTCCATAGAGAGGGTGGTGGTGGTGGGTGGGGTGTGTGAGGGGTCACTAGTCCAACTCCCAACAGGCCCCCATGTCCATAGAGAGGGTGGTGGTGGTGGGTGGGGTGTGTGAGGGGATGGAACTACAACTCCCAACGGGCCCCCATGTCCATAGAGAGGGTGGTGGTGGTGGGTGGGGTGGGTGAGGGGTCACTAGTCCAACTCCCAACAGGCCCCCATGTCCATAGAGATGGTGGTGGTGGTGGGTGGGGTGTGTGAGGGGTCACTAGTCCAACTCCCAACAGGCCCCCATGTCCATAGAGAGGGTGGTGGTGGTGGTGGGTGGGGTGTGTGAGGGGACGGAACTACAACTCCCAACAGGCCCCCATGTCCATAGAGAGGGTGGTGGTGGTGGGTGGGGTGTGTGAGGGGACGGAACTACAACTCCCCACAGGCCCCCATGTCCATAGAGAGGGTGGTGGTGGTGGGTGGGGTGTGTGAGGGGTCACTAGTCCAACTCCCAACAGGCCCCCATGTCCATAGAGAGGGTGGTGGTGGTGGGTGGGGTGTGTGAGGGGACGGAACTACAACTCCCAACAGGCCCCCATGTCCATAGAGAGGGTGGTGGTGGTGGGTGGGGTGTGTGAGGGGTCACTAGTCCAACTCCCAACAGGCCCCCATGTCCATAGAGAGGGTGGTAGTGGTGGGTGGGGTGTGTGAGGGGACGGAACCACAACTCCCAACAGGCCCCCATGTCCATAGAGAGGGTGGTGGTGGTGGGTGGGGTGTGTGAGGGGTCACTAGTCCAACTCCCAACAGGCCCCCATGTCCATAGAGAGGGTGGTGGTGGTGGGTGGGGTGTGTGAGGGGACGGAACTAATACTCCCAACAGGCCCCCATGTCCATAGAGAGGGTGGTGGTGGTGGGTGGGGTGTGTGAGGGGACGGAACTACAACTCCCCACAGGCCCCCATGTCCATAGAGAGGGTGGTGGTGGTGGGTGGGGTGTGTGAGGGGTCACTAGTCCAACTCCCAACAGGCCCCCATGTCCATAGAGAGGGTGGTGGTGGTGGGTGGGGTGTGTGAGGGGACGGAACTACAACTCCCAACAGGCCCCCATGTCCATAGAGAGGGTGGTGGTGGTGGGTGGGGTGTGTGAGGGGTCACTAGTCCAACTCCCAACAGGCCCCCATGTCCATAGAGAGGGTGGTGGTGGTGGGTGGGGTGTGTGAGGGGTCACTAGTCCAACTCCCAACAGGCCCCCATGTCCATAGAGAGGGTGGTGGTGGTGGGTGGGGTGTGTGAGGGGACGGAACTACAACTCCCAACAGGCCCCCATGTCCATAGAGAGGGTGGTGGTGGTGGGTGGGGTGTGTGAGGGGACGGAACTACAACTCCCCACAGGCCCCCATGTCCATAGAGAGGGTGGTGGTGGTGGGTGGGGTGTGTGAGGGGTCACTAGTCCTACTCCCAACAGGCCCCCATGTCCATAAAGAGGGTGGTGGTGGTGGGTGGGGTGTGTGAGGGGACGGAACCACAACTCCCAACAGGCCCCCATGTCCATAGAGAGGGTGGTGGTGGTGGGTGGGGTGTGTGAGGGGTCACTAGTCCAACTCCCAACAGGCCCCCATGTCCATAGAGAGGGTGGTGGTGGTGGGTGGGGTGTGTGAGGGGACGGAACTACAAATCCCAACAGGCCCCCATGTCCATTGAGAGGGTGGTGGTGGTGGGTGGGGTGTGTGAGGGGACGGAACTACAACTCCCCACAGGCCCCCATGTCCATAGAGAGGGTGGTGGTGGTGGGTGGGGTGTGTGAGGGGTCACTAGTCCAACTCCCAACAGGCCCCCATGTCCATAGAGAGGGTGGTGGTGGTGGGTGGGGTGTGTGAGGGGATGAAACTACAACTCCCAACGGGCCCCCATGTCCATAGAGAGGGTGGTGGTGGTGGGTGGGGTTTGTGAGGGGTCACTAGTCCAACTCCCAACAGGCCCCCATGTCCATAGAGATGGTGGTGGTGGTGGGTGGGGTGTGTGAGGGGTCACTAGTCCAACTCCCAACAGGCCCCCATGTCCATAGAGAGGGTGGTGGTGGTGGTGGGTGGGGTGTGTGAGGGGACGGAACTACAACTCCCAACAGGCCCCCATGTCCATAGAGAAGGTGGTGGTGGTGGGTGGGGTGTGTGAGGGGACGGAACTACAACTCCCCACAGGCCCCCATGTCCATAGAGAGGGTGGTAGTGGTGGGTGGGGTGTGTGAGGGGTCACTAGTCCAACTCCCAACAGGCCCCCATGTCCATAGAGAGGGTGGTGGTGGTGGGTGGGGTGTGTGAGGGGACGGAACTACAACTCCCCACAGGCCCCCATGTCCATAGAGAGGGTGGTGGTGGTGGGTGGGGTGTGTGAGGGGTCACTAGTCCAACTCCCAACAGGCCCCCATGTCCATAGAGAGGGTGGTGGTGGTGGGTGGGGTGTGTGAGGGGACGGAACCACAACTCCCAACAGGCCCCCATGTCCATAGAGAGGGTGGTGGTGGTGGGTGGGGTGTGTGAGGGGTCACTAGTCCAACTCCCAACAGGCCCCCATGTCCATAGAGAGGGTGGTGGTGGTGGGTGGGGTGTGTGAGGGGACGGAACTAATACTCCCAACAGGCCCCCATGTCCATAGAGAGGGTGGTGGTGGTGGGTGGGGTGTGTGAGGGGACGGAACTACAACTCCCCACAGGCCCCCATGTCCATAGAGAGGGTGGTGGTGGTGGGTGGGGTGTGTGAGGGGTCACTAGTCCAACTCCCAACAGGCCCCCATGTCCATAGAGAGGGTGGTGGTGGTGGGTGGGGTGTGTGAGGGGACGGAACTACAACTCCCAACAGGCCCCCATGTCCATAGAGAGGGTGGTGGTGGTGGGTGGGGTGTGTGAGGGGTCACTAGTCCAACTCCCAACAGGCCCCCATGTCCATAGAGAGGGTGGTGGTGGTGGGTGGGGTGTGTGAGGGGTCACTAGTCCAACTCCCAACAGGCCCCCATGTCCATAGAGAGGGTGGTGGTGGTGGGTGGGGTGTGTGAGGGGACGGAACTACAACTCCCAACAGGCCCCCATGTCCATAGAGAGGGTGGTGGTGGTGGGTGGGGTGTGTGAGGGGACGGAACTACAACTCCCCACAGGCCCCCATGTCCATAGAGAGGGTGGTGGTGGTGGGTGGGGTGTGTGAGGGGTCACTAGTCCAACTCCCAACAGGCCCCCATGTCCATAAAGAGGGTGGTGGTGGTGGGTGGGGTGTGTGAGGGGACGGAACCACAACTCCCAACAGGCCCCCATGTCCATAGAGAGGGTGGTGGTGGTGGGTGGGGTGTGTGAGGGGTCACTAGTCCAACTCCCAACAGGCCCCCATGTCCATAGAGAGGGTGGTGGTGGTGGGTGGGGTGTGTGAGGGGACGGAACTACAACTCCCAACAGGCCCCCATGTCCATTGAGAGGGTGGTGGTGGTGGGTGGGGTGTGTGAGGGGACGGAACTACAACTCCCCACAGGCCCCCATGTCCATAGAGAGGGTGGTGGTGGTGGGTGGGGTGTGTGAGGGGTCACTAGTCCAACTCCCAACAGGCCCCCATGTCCATAGAGAGGGTGGTGGTGGTGGGTGGGGTGTGTGAGGGGATGAAACTACAACTCCCAACGGGCCCCCATGTCCATAGAGAGGGTGGTGGTGGTGGGTGGGGTTTGTGAGGGGTCACTAGTCCAACTCCCAACAGGCCCCCATGTCCATAGAGATGGTGGTGGTGGTGGGTGGGGTGTGTGAGGGGTCACTAGTCCAACTCCCAACAGGCCCCCATGTCCATAGAGAGGGTGGTGGTGGTGGTGGGTGGGGTGTGTGAGGGGACGGAACTACAACTCCCAACAGGCCCCCATGTCCATAGAGAAGGTGGTGGTGGTGGGTGGGGTGTGTGAGGGGACGGAACTACAACTCCCCACAGGCCCCCATGTCCATAGAGAGGGTGGTAGTGGTGGGTGGGGTGTGTGAGGGGTCACTAGTCCAACTCCCAACAGGCCCCCATGTCCATAGAGAGGGTGGTGGTGGTGGGTGGGGTGTGTGAGGGGACGGAACTACAACTCCCAACAGGCCCCCATGTCCATAGAGAGGGTGGTGGTGGTGGGTGGGGTGTGTGAGGGGTCACTAGTCCAACTCCCAACAGGCCCCCATGTCCATAGAGAGGGTGGTGGTGGTGGGTGGGGTGTGTGAGGGGACGGAACTACAACTCCCAACAGGCCCCCATGTCCATAGAGAGGGTGGTGGTGGTGGGTGGGGTGTGTGAGGGGTCACTAGTCCAACTCCCAACAGGCCCCCATGTCCATAGAGAGGGTGGTGGTGGGTGGGGTGGGTGCCATTGCTGACTGAATGTCAAATATAAATAAATGTACAGGTTTAGGCAACATGACTCATCCTCACATTTTTGTTTTGCAGGGGATCCTAATCTGACAGCTGCAATTAACACCAGGCCTCCAGCATCCCCACACTCTGAACTTTCAGGGGACGATTGGCCAGCCACCTCCGGGGCTGAGGATGGTGCCGGCTCAAGCAGCCAGCCAGGGACCTCTGGCTCGCAGGTCACACCTGCAACAACAACAACACCGGCTACTGTGACCTGCACAGCTACCTCCAGCACCACCTCCACCACCACTACTACCGCCACTTCTGCCCCTGCCACCCTGTCCAACCCACCGGCCAACGCTGGGGCAGCGCCATCCCAGCCACGCAGGGAGAGAGTGAGGCAAACCACAAATGCAAGGCCAGATCCTGCAGGCAGGAGCACAGCAGAAAGAAGGCATGATGACACTCCACCCAATGCCGTGCAACAGTGTCTTGAAGCACTAGTCAGGGTGGAGGCGGGCTATCTACATGGCCAGGCACATGCAGACCGGGCCCACCAGGACTTTGTGGACAACACAGCGATGTTGGGGGCCATCGAGAGGTGGCTTGGCCAACTCGTGGACATTTTTAGCACGAGGATATCCGCCAACACCACCCACCACACCCCCCCTCAAACAACGCCACCGCCAACAACACTGCCACCGCCACCTGCGCCCCTGGCGGCGGATGTGCCACCTGATCAGCCAGCGCCCCCAGCTGACTCCGTCCCGACACAAAGACGGAGGGGCCGTCCGAGGCTGGAAGTGGGCGAGAGCAGTGTCGAAGGTCCTGCCACACGCTCCAAGAGGAGCCGACAATGACTCTTTTGAGTACCTGAGCCTGCCATCCATCCTGCCAACTATCCGGTCCCACCTGGCACAGGCCGGCTGCACTAGGCACACACCACCCTATGTGGTGTCTGCACGGACATCTCATCTGCCATTACCTTGGACTCTCACTCCCCCACCCCTTCACTCATTTGTAAATATGCACCTACACCTATGCACAATCTGTAAATAAATACCACTTACTCACTCAATGATGTGTTGCCTCCATGTTTATTCACATGATTGCATCAGAAACAGACGTAACCAGGTTCAGGGATCCAAGTGGTACAGAATCATGCCGCAAGGGAGTTACCTAGGGAAACATAGAAAACGCAAACACACGTTAGGAAACACCATCACACTCATCCCAACTCACTGCAGTGCAACTTTCAACAAACCACACACATCACTACACAAATGGATGACACTACACACATCATGGAGAAGTGCATGTACTCATAAATGAAGAGACACACACACATCAACTACCGCCGCTTCAGGCCCCCTCCACTACCGCCGTGCCAGGCCCAGCCCATGACCGCCGTGCCAGGCCTGCCAGGGCACGGCGGTAGTGGAGGGGGCCTGAAACGGCGGTAGTTGGCATGGCCGGAACGGCGGTCATGGGCTGGGCCTGGCACGGCGGTAGTGGAGGGGGCCTGAAGCGGCGGTAGTTGGCATGGCCGGAACGACGGTCATGGGCTGGGCCTGGCACGGCGGTAGTGGAGGGGGCCTGAAGCGGTGGTAGTTGGCATGGCCGGAACGGCGGTCATGGGCAGGGCTGGGCCGGCCGGTGTAGGCTGGCTGATGCAATGTCACTGTAAGGGGAGTCATGAACTGCCATGTGCATTGACATCAGCTTATGGATGTTTTGGCCTCCACCTCCCCTGCCGAATACATGTCCCGCCATGGTGGCGCCACTGTTACAACTTTGTTGCAAATGATGCATCCGTCCTGGTGTCTAGCACATGCACTTGCCGGTGTGTGAGCGTGACGGTCTGTGCACGTGCAGCCAATAGGAGGTGTGGACATGGGCCATGGTTGGCCAATAGCAAGTACCGTATGCTGTTCACCGCAACACCAGGGCCAATCATTGGCCCAATTCCAAACACGCTTTCACGGCTGACCAATGGCTGGCGCCGTATGCCACTGACATGGCCACAGGGCCCTATATATGTGTGATGTGCAAAAGCATACCTTCTACGATGACCACCGACTGCTGCCTGTGACCATCACCTCCACCTGCTGCTGCGGAGCTGACCACCGACTGCTGCCTGTGACCATCACCTCCACCTGCTGCTGCCGAGCTGACCACCGACTGCTGCCTGTGACCATCACCTCCTGCTGCTGCTGCGGAGCTGACCACCGACTGCTGCCTGTGACCATCACCTCCACCTGCTGCTGCGGAGCTGACCACCGACTGCTGCCTGTGACCATCACCTCCTGCTGCTGCTGCGAAGCTGACCACCGACTGCTGCCTGTGACCATCACCTCCACCTGCTGCTGCGGAGCTGACGACCGACTGCTGCCTGTGACCATCACCTTCTGAGCAAGAATGTAGCGGAAGTGACACTAGGGATGATTCCAAGGACGGCACGTCTGGCCCGACGCTCAATGACCCCTCTCATGCACCGTATCATTGCTGTGACGCATCCTGACCTGTCCGAGCGGTTGCGTGTGGATGAACAGCAACGTGGCGGTAAGCATACTGTCAGTGTATGTTGCTTGTGAGTGCTATGCATGTATAGTTGCCTACACACATTATGGACTTCCGTCGATCGTGAGGCTGGTTCCAATGGCATGTTGGTGACATTGCCACAGTAAAATTTCACTTCCCGATGCGGCATGTTGAGACGCCACCCGCTAAGCGGTTCAGTTTTCATGCACATGCTGTAGTGCTCCGTCACCCCTTGGCAACACTTGTGTGCAGATGAAGTTCCTCATGCCCAGTGTGCATGCTGTACATGTATTACGGCCAACGCCACTTGATTCCTGTGAGGATGACTGGTTGGGGTGGGCCGTGTGCAGGTTGGGGGATCGATGGACATTGTCATCAGTGGCTTTAGGGATTCCGCAGCAGTACTGTACGTGTGTGTGCCCATTACTTACACCCATTTCCTGTGCATTTCAGCTTTGGCAGAGGGCACTCAGCCACAGACGGCGGAGATGACAGAAGGCAATGCATCCGGATCAGACGTCGCGCACACGCAGACTGACACCGAAGGGGCCAGCGCTGGAGAGGGGGACTCGCATGTGGAGACAACATCGTCATCATCTTCCGACAGTGTTGGTGAGTCAGCCCTGTTGTCACAGACTGGGAGTGGGCAATCAACACCTTCGGTCGGGACACAGCACACAGGGCCCACCCTGCCGCCAACTGCACCATGTACTGTTCGTGCACGCAGGAGTAGGGGGAGCAGAGTGGCGTTCGGAATCGGCACCGCTGCCCCAGCCTCGGTGAGCCAAAATGCACTTTGTGCAGAGGCTGTTGATGTGCTGCGACAGCTGTGTGTGGGGCAGACCAATATGATTAATGCTTTCCAAGACCATGATAGGAAGTTGGGGCAGGTGGTGGCATTCATGGAAGGTATGCATGGTGATCTGGCTGGTGTACACAGGACACTGCAGTCATTGTCTAACAGTGTGTCGTCTGCCATTGTACAGTCGCATGGACTGGGTGGTACTTCTGTTCCACCATCTACAACTCTGGATGTGTCAGGGGGGAGTGAATTTTCTGACCAGGACTCTAATACAGGTTATTGCACTAGAAGCAGCGTCAGCCAGCACGTCAAGGCACGGAGGCCTCAGACCCCATCCCCTAGGTCAGGTAAATCTGTTCACAAGGACAACGTCAGATATAATGGAGTACACACACGTGAAGCAAAAGAGGGGTTGGGTGTAATGGCTATACATGCTGCACAGCCATCCCACACACAAGGTACTACCAAGCCAAGACTCACTCCCACTTCCATTGACACTACCTTGTACGAGGACATTGAGAAGATGAATGAATCTCTTGAGGGCTCGCATACTTCCAGTGCCAGGGAGACTAGAAAGGAAGGAGCCACTCCCAAGGGCAGGGAAACCAGGAAGGAAGGAGCCACTCCCAAGGGCAGGGAAACCAGGAAGGAAGGAGGCACTCCCAAGGGCAGGGAAACTAGGAAGGAAGGAGCCACTCCCAAGGGCAGGGAAAGTAGGAAGGAAGGAGCCACTCCCAAGGACAGGGACACTAGGCAGGAAGGAGCCACTCCCAAGGGCAGGGACACTAGGCAGGAAGGAGCCACTCCCAAGGGCAGGGACACTGGGAAGGAAGGAGCCACTCCCAAGGGCAGGGAAACTAGGAAGGAAGGAGCCACTCCCAAGGGCAGGGACAAGGACAGTCACAAGAAAAAACGCACCTAAGAAGAGCACGGACACTCCCAGGGGCAGGGACACACACGGGGAGAAGGTGTGTCCTGGGGACATGTACACCACACACGACAAGTCTGCTGCCTGGAACAGGGCACCATCCAGGGAACAGGGAAAGTCCGCAGACAACAGTACTCCTACGGAAATTGAACATCCAAGGCCCAAGGCATCTCCCATGGACAGTGGCGCTGTCAGGGACAGGCATACATCACCCATTGTTGCACTGAGGCAGCTGTTTTCTGGGACACGGAATACAGATGTCTCCGCAGTGGAGTCACCCCTTACCTCCACTCCCATCAGGGCCCGTCAGGGATGGATGCAGGTGGACCCTGTAGTAGCATCCCCCATGACACATGTTGCAGAGGCCACAAGGCAGCCACACAGCAAACGACAAGCAGGCTCCAGCACGTCCCCAGAGAGCATTCCCCCCCCCAGCAGATGCACCTCCCATGGTGGGTGAAATTTCTTCTCAGTCCGGTCCACTTGTAAGTCCTGTACTGTCCAGGGTGCAGGCACATGTCCAAAAGAAACGTAGACACACAGCATTGACACATGCACAATCCGATGTCGGACAATTGCAACTATCCCCCGCTCCCAGAGCAACCTTGCCCCCTGGACCATACAGCCCTGTGGCTCATCATTTCAGTGGTCCCAGTGGTGCTGGTGCAGTTGACTCGCATGTGTCTGTTAGTGGCAGGGTATCAGTCGAGACATATCCTGTATCAGGTGCTGGCAGTGTATCTGGGTCTATGGGCCATGTGTCAGTCACTCGGTCTGTGGCTGTGTCTCACACTCCTGTATCAGGTGCTGGCAGTGTATCTGGGTCTATGGGCCATGTGTCAGTCACTCGAGCTGTGGCTGTGTCTCACACTCCTGTATCAGGTGCTGGCAGTGTATCTGGGTGTATGGGCCATGTGTCAGTCACTCGGGCTGTGGCTGTGTCTCACACTCTTGTATCAGGTGCTGGCAGTGTTTCTGGGTCTATGGGCCATGTGTCAGTCACTCGGGCTGTGGCTGTGTCTCACACTCCTGTATCAGGTGCTGGCAGTGTATCTGGGTCTATGGGCCATGTGTCAGTCACTCGGGCTGTGGCTGTGTCTCACACTCATGTATCAGGTGCTGGCAGTGTATCTGGGTCTGTGGCTCACGTGTCAGTCACTACATCTGTGGCTGTGTGTCACACTCCGGTTTCTGGTGCTGGCAGTCTGTCCGATGCGGGTACTTCACGCAATCCACCTGATAGTGTGCTGTAAGTTGCTGTAGTGTGCCCTCAGATGTACTGCCTCTGATGTACCTGCTCTGGTGTCCACACTGCCCTGTTGCTATCCTCATACTGATGTACTGCATCTGATGTACCTGCTCTGGTGTCCACACTGCCCTGTTGCTGCCCTGTTGCTATTCTCATACTGATGTACTGCCTCTGATGTACCTGCTCTGGTGTCCACAATGCCCTGTTGCTGTCCTGTTGCTATTCTCATACTGATGTACTGCCTCTGATGTACCTGCTCTGGTGTCCACACTGCCCTGTTGCTATCCTCATACTGATGTACTGCATCTGATGTACCTGCTCTGGTGTCCACAATGCCCTGTTGCTATCCTCATACTGATGTACTGCATCTGATGTACCTGCTCTGGTGTCCACAATGCCCTGTTGCTGTTCTCATACTGATGTACTGACTCTGATGTACCTGCTCTGGTGTCCACACTGCCCTGTTGCTATCCTCATACTGATGTACTGCATCTGATGTACCTGCTTTGGTGTCCACGCTTCCCTGTTGCTATCCTCATACTGATGTACTGCATCTGATGTACTTGCTCTGGTGTCCACAATGCCCTGTTGCTGCCCTGTTGCTGTTCTCATACTGATGTACTGACTCTGATGTACCTGCTCTGGTGTCCACACTGCCCTGTTGCTGCCCTGTTGCTATTCTCATACTGATGTACTGCCTCTGATGTACCTGCTCTGGTGTCCACACTGCCCTGTTGCTATCCTCATACTGATGTACTGCATCTGATGTACCTGCTCTGGTGTCCACAATGCCCTGTTGCTCCCCTGTTGCTGTTCTCATACTGATGTACTAACTCTGATGTACCTGCTCTGGTGTCCACACTGCCCTGTTGCTGCCCTGTTGCTATTCTCATACTGATGTACTGCCTCTGATGTACCTGCTCTGGTGTCCACACTGCCCTGTTGCTGCCCTGTTGCTATTCTCATACTGAAGTACTGCCTCTGATGTACCTGCTCTGGTGTCCACACTGCCCTGTTGCTATCCTCATACTGATGTACTGCATCTGATGTACCTGCTCTGGTGTCCACAATGCCCTGTTGCTGTTCTCATACTGATGTACTGACTCTGATGTACCTGCTCTGGTGTCCACACTGCCCTGTTGCTGCCCTGTTGCTATTCTCATACTGATGTACTGCATCTGATGTACCTGCTCTGGTGTCCACAATGCCCTGTTGCTGGCCTGTTGCTGTTCTCATACTGATGTACTGACTCTGATGTACCTGCTCTGGTGTCCACACTGCCCTGTTGCTGCCCTGTTGCTATTCTCATACTGATGTACTGCCTCTGATGTACCTGCTCTGGTGTCCACAATGCCCTGTTGCTGCCCTGTTGCTATCCTCATACTGATGTACTGCCTCTGATGTACCTGCTCTGGTGTCCACACTGCCCTGTTGCTGTTCGGATACTGCATTGTGCCCTCTCATGTGCTGCCTCTGATGGACCTTTTCAGTGCAATGGACTGTTGGTGCACTTAGCCCCTCTCATGTACTGCCTCTGATGGACCTGTGCCTTGCCATGGACTGTAGGTGCACTTAGCCCCTCTCCTGTACTGCCTCTGATGGACCTGTGCCTTGCCATGGACTGTTGGTGCACTTAGCCCCTCTCCTGTACTGCCTCTGATGGACCTGTGCCTTGCCATGGACTGTTGGTGCACTTAGCCCCTCTCATGTGCTGCCTCTGATGTACCTGCTCTGGTGTCCACACTGCCCTGTTGCTGCCCTGTTGCTGTTCTCATACTGATGTACTGCCTCTGATGTACCTGCTCTGGTGTCCACACTGCCCTGTTGCTGTTCTGATACTGCATTGTGCCCTCTCATGTGCTGCCTCTTATGGACCTTTTCAGTGCAATGGACTGTTGGTGCACTTAGCCCCTCTCATGTACTGCCTCTGATGGACCTGTGCCTTGCCATGGACTGTTGGTGCACTTAGCCCCTCTCTTGTACTGCCTCTGATGGACCTGTGCCTTGCCATGGACTGTTGGTGCACTTAGCCCCTCTCATGTACTGCCTCTGATGGACCTGTGCCTTGCCATGGACTGTTAAAGCACGTAGCCCCTCTCATGTACTGCCTCTGTGGACCTGTGCCTTGCCATGGACTGTTGGTGCACTTAGCCCCTCTCATGTGCTGCCTCTGATGTACCTGCTCTGGTGTCCACACTGCCCTGTTGCTGCCCTGTTGCTGTTCTCATACTGATGTACTGACTCTGATGTACCTGCTCTGGTGTCCACACTGCCCTGTTGCTGCCCTGTTGCTATTCTCATACAGATGTACTGACTCTGATGTACCTGCTCTGGTGTCCACAATGCCCTGTTGCTGTTCTCATACTGATGTACTGACTCTGATGTACCTGCTCTGGTGTCCACACTGCCCTGTTGCTATCCTCATACTGATGTACTGCATCTGATGTACCTGCTCTGGTGTCCACACTGCCCTGTTGCTATGCTCATACGATTGTACTGCATCTGATGTACCTGCTCTGGTGTCCACAATGCCCTGTTGCTGCCCTGTTGCTGTTCTCATACTGATGGACTGACTCTGATGTACCTGCTCTGGTGTCCACAATGCCCTGTTGCTATCCTCATACTGATGTACTGCCTCTGATGTACCTGCTCTGGTGTCCACACTGCCCTGTTGCTGCCCTGTTGCTATTCTCATACTGATGTACTGCATCTGATGTACCTGCTCTGGTGTCCACAATGCCCTGTTGCTGCCCTGTTGCTGTTCTCATACTGATGTACTGACTCTGATGTACCTGCTCTGGTGTCCACACTGCCCTGTTGCTGCCCTGTTGCTATTCTCATACTGATGTACTGCCTCTGATGTACCTGCTCTGGTGTCCACACTGCCCTGTTGCTGCCCTGTTGCTATTCTCATACTGATGTAATGCCTCTGATGTACCTGCTCTGGTGTCCACACTGCCCTGTTGCTATCCTCATACTGATGTACTGCATCTGATGTACCTGCTCTGGTGTCCACAATGCCCTGTTGCTGCCCTGTTGCTGTTCTCATACTGATGTACTGACTCTGATGTACCTGCTCTGGTGTCCACACTGCCCTGTTGCTGCCCTGTTGCTATTCTCATACTGATGTACTGCATCTGATGTACCTGCTCTGGTGTCCACAATGCCCTGTTACTGGCCTGTTGCTGTTCTCATACTGATGTACTGACTCTGATGTACCTGCTCTGGTGTCCACACTGCCCTGTTGCTGCCCTGTTGCTATTCTCATACTGATGTACTGCCTCTGATGTACCTGCTCTGGTGTCCACAATGCCCTGTTGCTGCCCTGTTGCTATCCTCATACTGATGTACTGCCTCTGATGTACCTGCTCTGGTGTCCACACTGCCCTGTTGCTGTTCTGATACTGCATTGTGCCCTCTCATGTGCTGCCTCTGATGGACCTTTTCAGTGCAATGGACTGTTGGTGCACTTAGCCCCTCTCATGTACTGCCTCTGATGGACTGTGCCTTGCCATGGACTGTAGGTGCACTTAGCCCCTCTCCTGTACTGCCTCTGATGGACCTGTGCCTTGCCATGGACTGTTGGTGCACTTAGCCCCTCTCCTGTACTGCCTCTGATGGACCTGTGCCTTGCCATGGACTGTTGGTGCACTTAGCCCCTCTCATGTGCTGCCTCTGATGTACCTGCTCTGGTGTCCACACTGCCCTGTTGCTGCCCTGTTGCTGTTCTCATACTGATGTACTGCCTCTGATGTACCTGCTCTGGTGTCCACACTGCCCTGTTGCTGTTCTGATACTGCATTGTGCCCTCTCATGTGCTGCCTCTGATGGACCTTTTCAGTGCAATGGACTGTTGGTGCACTTAGCCCCTCTCATGTACTGCCTCTGCTGGACCTGTGCCTTGCCATGGACTGTTGGTGCACTTAGCCCCTCTCATGTACTGCCTCTGATGGACCTGTGCCTTGCCATGGACTGTTGGTGCACTTAGCCCCTCTCATGTACTGCCTCTGATGGACCTGTGCCTTGCCATGGACTGTTAAAGCACTTAGCCCCTCTCATGTACTGCCTCTGTGGACCTGTGCCTTGCCATGGACTGTTGGTGCACTTAGCCCCTCTCATGTGCTGCCTCTGATGTACCTGCTCTGGTGTCCACACTGCCCTGTTGCTGCCCTGTTGCTGTTCTCATACTGATGTACTGACTCTGATGTACCTGCTCTGGTGTCCACACTGCCCTGTTGCTGCCCTGTTGCTATTCTCATACAGATGTACTGACTCTGATGTACCTGCTCTGGTGTCCACAATGCCCTGTTGCTGTTCTCATACTGATGTACTGACTCTGATGTACCTGCTCTGGTGTCCACACTGCCATGTTGCTATCCTCATACTGATGTACTGCATCTGATGTACCTGCTCTGGTGTCCACACTGCCCTGTTGCTATCCTCATACTGATGTACTGCATCTGATGTACCTGCTCTGGTGTCCACAATGCACTGTTGCTGCCCTGTTGCTGTTCTCATACTGATGTACTGACTCTGATGTACCTGCTCTGGTGTCCACAATGCCCTGTTGCTATCCTCATACTGATGTACTGCCTCTGATGTACCTGCTCTGGTGTCCACACTGCCCTGTTGCTGCCCTGTTGCTATTCTCATACTGATGTACTGCATCTGATGTACCTGCTCTGGTGTCCACAATGCCCTGTTGCTGCCCTGTTGCTGTTCTCATACTGATGTACTGACTCTGATGTACCTGCTCTGGTGTCCACACTGCCCTGTTGCTGCCCTGTTGCTGTTCTCATACTGATGTACTGCCTCTGATGTACCTGCTCTGGTGTCCACACTGCCCTGTTGCTGTTCTGATACTGCATTGTGCCCTCTCATGTGCTGCCTCTGATGGACCTTTTCAGTGCAATGGACTGTTGGTGCACTTAGCCCCTCTCATGTACTGCCTCTGCTGGACCTGTGCCTTGCCATGGACTGTTGGTGCACTTAGCCCCTCTCATGTACTGCCTCTGATGGACCTGTGCCTTGCCATGGACTGTTGGTGCACTTAGCCCCTCTCATGTACTGCCTCTGATGGACCTGTGCCTTGCCATGGACTGTTAAAGCACTTAGCCCCTCTCATGTACTGCCTCTGTGGACCTGTGCCTTGCCATGGACTGTTGGTGCACTTAGCCCCTCTCATGTGCTGCCTCTGATGTACCTGCTCTGGTGTCCACACTGCCCTGTTGCTGCCCTGTTGCTGTTCTCATACTGATGTACTGACTCTGATGTACCTGCTCTGGTGTCCACACTGCCCTGTTGCTGCCCTGTTGCTATTCTCATACAGATGTACTGACTCTGATGTACCTGCTCTGGTGTCCACAATGCCCTGTTGCTGTTCTCATACTGATGTACTGACTCTGATGTACCTGCTCTGGTGTCCACACTGCCCTGTTGCTATCCTCATACTGATGTACTGCATCTGATGTACCTGCTCTGGTGTCCACACTGCCCTGTTGCTATCCTCATACTGATGTACTGCATCTGATGTACCTGCTCTGGTGTCCACAATGCACTGTTGCTGCCCTGTTGCTGTTCTCATACTGATGTACTGACTCTGATGTACCTGCTCTGGTGTCCACAATGCCCTGTTGCTATCCTCATACTGATGTACTGCCTCTGATGTACCTGCTCTGGTGTCCACACTGCCCTGTTGCTGCCCTGTTGCTATTCTCATACTGATGTACTGCATCTGATGTACCTGCTCTGGTGTCCACAATGCCCTGTTGCTGCCCTGTTGCTGTTCTCATACTGATGTACTGACTCTGATGTACCTGCTCTGGTGTCCACACTGCCCTGTTGCTGCCCTGTTGCTATTCTCATACTGATGTACTGCCTCTGATGTACCTGCTCTGGTGTCCACACTGCCCTGTTGCTGCCCTGTTGCTATTCTAATACTGATGTACTGCCTCTGATGTACCTGCTCTGGTGTCCACACTGCCCTGTTGCTATCCTCATACTGATGCAATGCATCTGATGTACCTGCTCTGGTGTCCACAATGCCCTGTTGCTGCCCTGTTGCTGTTCTCATACTGATGTACTGACTCTGATGTACCTGCTCTGGTGTTCACACTGCCCTTTTGCTGCCCTGTTGCTATTCCCATACTGATGTACTGCATTTGATGTACCTGCTCTGGTGTCCACAATGCCCTGTTGCTGGCCTGTTGCTGTTCTCATACTGATGTACTGACTCTGATGTACCTGCTCTGGTGTCCACACTGCCCTGTTGCTGCCCTGTTGCTATTCTCATACTGATGTACTGCCTCTGATGTACCTGCTCTGGTGTCCACAATGCCCTGTTGCTGCCCTGTTGCTATCCTCATACTGATGTACTGCCTCTGATGTACCTGCTCTGGTGTCCACACTGCCCTGTTGCTGTTCTGATACTGCATTGTGCCCTCTCATGTGCTGCCTCTGATGGACCTTTTCAGTGCAATGGACTGTTGGTGCACTTAGCCCCTCTCATGTACTGCCTCTGATGGACCTGTGCCTTGCCATGGACTGTAGGTGCTCTTAGCCCCTCTCCTGTACTGCCTCTGATGGACCTGTGCCTTGCCATGGACTGTTGGTGCACGTAGCCCCTCTCCTGTACTGCCTCTGATGGACCTGTGCCTTGCCATGGACTGTTGGTGCACTTAGCCCCTCTCATGTGCTGCCTCTGATGTACCTGCTCTGGTGTCCACACTGCCCCGTTGCTGCCCTGTTGCTGTTCCCATACTGATGTACTGCCTCTGATGTACCTGCTCTGGTGTCCACACTGCCCTGTTGCTGTTCTGATACTGCATTGTGCCCTCTCATGTGCTGCCTCTGATGGACCTTTTCAGTGCAATGGACTGTTGGTGCACTTAGCCCCTCTCATGTACTGCCTCTGATGGACCTGTGCCTTGCCATGGACTGTTGGTGCACTTAGCCCCTCTCATGTACTGCCTCTGTGGACCTGTGCCTTGCCATGGACTGTTGGTGCACTTAGCCCCTCTCATGTGCTGCCTCTGATGTACCTGCTCTGGTGTCCACACTGCCCTGTTGCTGTTCTCATACTGATGTACTGACTCTGATGTACCTGCTCTGGTGTCCACACTGCCCTGTTGCTGCCCTGTTGCTATTCTCATACTGATGTACTGACTCTGATGTACCTGCTCTGGTGTCCACAATGCCCTGTTGCTGTTCTCATACTGATGTACTGACTCTGATGTACCTGCTTTGGTGTCCACACTGCCCTGTTGCTATCCTCATACTGATGTACTGCATCTGATGTACCTGCTCTGGTGTCCACAATGCCCTGTTGCTGTTCTCATACTGATGTACTGACTCTGATGTACCTGCTCTGGTGTCCACACTGCCCATGCTCCATCCTAGACTGTGATGTTACTCCGATTCTGCGTAAATAAAATTGTGATTCATGTGTCGTGGTTTGTCGGAGTCATTCTTGCGTGTGTGATGCTGGTGTGGATTTGTATTTTCTTGAGGGCGGTGGGTTCAGATACATGTCACTCTCTGCTACCTGGGTCACGACCCTTGGAGGCGTTGCCGTACACAAGAATATGTCGATTTCGGGACATGTCACTCCCACCTCCCTACGTCACGGCCCTTGCAGGTACTCCTCTCCAGACAGCGAATGGTTTGTAGCCTACCTGCGTCGTCCTCGATGGTGGGCCAAGACTAGGACGTAGTGGATCGCGAAGAGTATCGGGTAAGCGTGTAGTGCCGGGTCCATGTCGGCGAGCGGCTCGTGGTGGGTATGGTCGCTTTGGAGCATCCGCAGTGTTCAGGCAGGTTGTTTTTCCGCTGCGCTTTTATGTGTATTTTCCGCCATCTTGATTTGGAGGACGGTCCTAGACGTCAGTCTGTACGGCGGAGTCTCTGGATATGTTACGTCCGCCGCGTGGTTGGGTGTGGTGGTGCGGCGGACCGTGTTCTACCGCCGCGGACGGATTTTGGCCCGTATTTCATATCCTGATTTGGCGGCCGGAGTGTCCGCGACGGGCGCACGGAAAATAGGCATGTTCCGCATGCTCTGGGTCTGCGGAGGCACTTCCGTCCGCCATCCTAATGAGCCCCTTAATCTGGAGCTGTTCAAGGGTGTGATCACTATGGCCCGACAGCCTGAGAAAGTCGAGCCTTGGGGGCTCACCTCTGCCTGGAGCCACCAGAGTGTGGCCATGTGAGGAGCTGCGGGCCGGGAGTGCCCCAACGTAACGCAGAGTCCACGGGGACGGGCCATTGGTAGATCTCTCTAGGGGGCAGTAGGAGCCGCAAGGATATTCTCAGCATTTGCCCCTTTCCCCCACTAAGTGCAGCTGCGCCGCAGGATAGTGGGTAGCTGCCTTCGTATCTGATCAAGGGGCATTCAAGTTCAGAAGCTGGAGCCAGGAACAGCCTGGTAGGCTTCAGCATCACCGGGTCAGTCTCCAAGGAAGGAGACAGGGGGAAGTTGCGACACCCACCCTCCCCTTGTTCTTTGTTGGCATCGCGCGGCGAGCCCAGGACAGGGCCCCCACTTAGAGACACCGATGTGGGGGACAGAAACCATGTGGCAGGTGTGTTATGCTGCACAGTTGCTGATGGGACACCTAGCCTATTATACTGGACAGGTTTTGCCTGATAAGCTGTCCTGGGTGATGCTAGGATGTGCAACGCTGTTGGTGAGGTTTAGGCATCACATGTGATGCTTCGTACCCGGGTATGCACTGTTTATTAGGCTGCTGCTGATTATGTTGTATGCATGCTATGATTTCATGCCTAATGGGGTTTATACCTATTGTGATGAATGCATAATGTGTTATGCCTACAGTGATTTCATATTGTGATTATGCTTAGGATATTTAGGCGTGATGTGATTTAGGCGTAATGTTCTGGCCTAATGTGATGCAGACATAATGTGTTTATGTTGCAGGTGCTAAAGCTGAGTACAGTGTCTGCCACTAATTACTGGTTGTGATTTACTTTTATTATATGTCCAACATTTACCCTTTCCACTTTGTGGTGGTTTTGACAGTGGCCAATTGGCCCTGTTGTGTGCAAATAGTCCCCTGTGAATATTGCCTAGTGCCAGTTGGCACAATGTATATTATGTGATTTTGTTTCTAATGCATTTATGACAATTCAAAGGCTATTTTTTTATATAACCTTCTGTGGAGTTCCTTTTGTGGCGTGCCTAGGGTGTTGCTGCTGTGTGTGTGTGTTGCTCAAACGCTTTGCACATTGTCTCCTGGATAAGCCTAACTGCACGTGCCGAGCTTGCAAGGGGGTGAGCAGGGGTTATCTTTGGCGTGTACCTTCGTTGCCCTGACTAGAGGGGTGGTCTCTGCCTGGCTTTGGCGCACGCCTTAGTCAACCAGAGATCCCATTTCTAACACTTGATGTCCTCTTGCCCTACCTTTTCAATGTACACACATCCTCGTTAGATTTGGCTTGTTCAGTATTGTTGTAAACAAAGTTGAATGCGGAACGCAAGCGTCGTGTAATTCAGGATGGTTTATTTAAGAACCGAAGCAGAAAACCCAACCATCGTATGCAAGATGAAACGGGCAACTGCCAACCGTTACATGGAACACAGGACATGTCACAAAGTGGAGCAGCGCGAGTGCAGCGCGCGACATGAAACGTGACATGAAGCAAATGCAAATATAACACATCTCCTTTCCTTAAACAGAGAAGGAAAGAAAGATACAATCAGCATAAGTAAATCAAAAGCTCATAGTAACCCTTTAAAAAGAACAGGTGAAACACAAGAAAAACAAAGCATCATTGAACACATCACTTGGTCTTGGGAAATGCAGAGAAATGCAGAACGAAATAAAACAAACCAATCAACCCCACATTCTCCCTTAAACAGACGAAGTTATACGTAGTCTTTCAGATAGGCAGGAGCCACCTTGCAGCGAAGAGGTCTGCAAACTCTATCAGTAATCACATCCTTAGAAATATGAACTGAAGGAACAAACTTAGGCTTTCTTTGGTAAAGTGCTACCCTGCGGAGATTCCACGTCTGACCATTTTGTAGCTTAACATAGTTGCCAATTACGGACCTTACCTGGTAGGGTCCCCTAAATTTGTTGAACATCCTTTGATTGCCCCCAGGTTTTACTTTTACCAGGTCCCCTTCAGCTATTTTGGAAGAGACAGCTTTCCCCATGAAGTCGCCCCCCACACCCTTTTTTTTTTCATGTAGCCAAGTAGGAATGAGTTTAGTGCCTGGCACCCTCCCCCTCATGAGCTCAAAAGGTGTTACAGACATGTTGCTATGAACAGTAGTGCGGTATGCCCACAGCATTTCCTTGATCTCCTTCTGTACAGGGCGACCTGACGCTAAAGCGAGCTGCATAGTACCCTTAACAAGCCTGTTTATTCGCTCACAAAGTCCATTCCCTTGTGGGTTGTAGAGCGATGTACGCAAGTGCTTCAAGCCAAGGAAAGCAAAATATTCCTCCATAATGGCAGAGGTAAGCTGCGTACCATTATCCGTTAACACCATTGAGGGAATGCCCTCACGTCGAAATATTTCATCAAGGACCTTGATAGTGGACTCTGCAGTAATGCTTTTCATGAAAGCAACCTCAACCCACCTGGAAGTTGAGTCAACCAAAACAAAGGCGAATTTCTCAGCATCAGTCAGATCATGAAAAGGACCTATGAAATCAATGCAGACCTTCTGCCATACACCATCGTCTGCAATGATCCTCCCCATGCCATCTTTACTGGCACAAACTTGTAACCTCTTTTCAGACTCTCTGCATGCCTGGCACTGCTCAACCCAACCCTTCACCTGTGCATCTACACCTGGCCACCAAAAATCCGCTTTAACACGTTTGCCAGTAAGGGTCTGGCCAAGATGGCCCTCATGCGCCAGCGCAATGATGCGGGGTCTAAGGGATGTTGGAGGTACATACTTCTCTCCCCGCACAAGGATGTGCTCCCCCTGTAAAGAAATCTCGTCCTGTAACTGAACATAAGGCCTAAGAGCAGGTGAGACAGTGCTCTGCCTTGACACCCCTTCTTTGCACATCTTGATTAGACCAGCCATAACGGGATCTTTCGCCATTTCCTCAATCCATTCCCTGCTAGATATGGAGCTAGGTAAATCACTTTCCAAGTCATCTAAAAACGCGACTACATTCTCAGTGACTAACTCCTTGGGCGGTTCTTTGGTGTCAGGTAATCTAGAAAGGCAGTCCGCCACACTGTTGCACCAACCGGGTAAATATTCTACCCTACAAGTAAACTCTTGTACACAAACAGCAAGTCTCGCTAACCTCCCAGAGCAGTTCCTAATCCCGCCAGGGGCCAAAACCTTCAATAGGGGCTAATGGTCAGTCCTGAGTGTGAAGGTGATTCCCCATAAATACACCCTGAAATAGCGAGTTGCCCATGCAGCAGCAAGAGCTTCACGCTCTATGACTGAGTAGTTCCTCTCGGTCTCAGTCAGAGAACGCGACGCAAATGCAATGGTGTTCTCTTTGCCACCCCCTTTCTGTGTTAAGACCGCACCAATCCCAAAGGAACTAGCATCAACAGTTAGGAAGGTGTGATAAGACTGTACAAAACTTGACAGAATGTTAGCATCTTATATGTTCTGTTTGATCAATAGGAAGGCATTCCTCTGATCCGCACCCCAAGTGAAACCTTTCCCTTTTCGCATGATAATACGTAAAGGTTCGACTTTTTCAGCAAAGTTCTTTACAAATTTTGCATAGTACTCAACCATGCCCATAAAAGACCTTAACTTGTCTTTGTCATCAGGTTCAGACACATTACATATGGCACTTACAAGGTCTTTCTTGGGTTGTATGCCAAGGCCAGATACATGGTACCCTAAATAGTCCACTTCTTTAACAGCAAACACACACTTTTCTCTGCGTAATGTTAGACCAGCCCTTGAAAGAGCAGAAAGAACCTTGTCCAGAATAACATCATGGTCACCCACATCCAAACCATGAATCAGGATGTCGTCCTGGAAAAATACTACCCTTTCAATGTCTTTTAATACATCAGTAATGATCCTTTGGAAAGCACTTGCTGCAGAACAGAGGCCAAAAGGGAGTCTTTTAAATTGGTAAGTACCCTCCGGTGTGATGAACGACGTAAACTGCTTTGAGTCCGGGTGGAGCTTTACCTGATGGTACGCACTGCGAAGGTCTAACTTTGAAAATACCTTTCCTCCACCCAAACTCAGGACAATCTCATTTATGTTCGGAAGCGGAAAGCTATCCATTATCACCGCTTTGTTAAGGCTCCGCAGGTCCACACAGAAGCGCAAAGATTTGTCCGGCTTCTGTGTGATCACCACTGGACTCAACCACTGTGTGGCCTCCACAGGCTCAATTATGTTATCCTCTAATAACTGCTTGATGATTTTCCTGACCTCATCTCTTGCAGAAAGAGGTATTTTCCTTGCAGTGTGTTTCACAGGTGCTATATCTCTTCTGGTTTTGATGATGTGTTGATAGCCAATGGCCTCCCCCAACTTCTCATTGAAGATACACTCATGTTTTTTAAGAATGGTTTCTAAGTTATCATGGACTGTATTACACACACTTTCAACGTCAATACACATTACAGGTGGATCAGCTCTTGGGTTCACCCTTATGTTAAGTTCATATTGGTGTAACCACCCCAAAATTGCAGGGCCATGTGGGGACACGTAAACCTTCCCTTGAGTGACCCTCCCTTTAAACTTGATACTTGCCTCAAAGTATCCAAGGACACCAATGCTCACACCCTGGTAACCCCTTAATGTGATATCAGATTTCACTAAAATTGAACCAGAGCAAGATGAATTGTATAATATCTTAGGGATGATTGTGTACAGTGATCCCGTATCCACCATTAAATTGACAATTACATCATTCAATTCAAAATCTGCTTTAGGCCGAGATAAGACAACATTCTCCATTGACTCCAGATTGCCACCAGATGTAATCATCATAACCTCTGCTTCATCATCAGTAACTTCAGCCTCAACCATTGCGACTTTTTTTGAGCCAACTGATCTACACATTCGTGCATAATGCCCTTTCTTCCCACATTTTAAACAATCCCTGGACAAAGCTGTACAATTCTTTGAGTCAGCTAAGTGAAACGGGCTTCCACACCTATTACAAGAACATGTGGCTGGTTTAAACTTGCTTGTCACGCTTTTATTAAATGAGGTTGTGGGTTTCCCCCCCTTATTTGTTTGCCTCCCTTGTATTAAAGCTATGCTTTCTGAAGCATCTGCCTGTAGGCTTGCAACTTCCTGACAACTAGTGTGTCCCAGTTGTATTCTTTTAAGCTCCTTCATACACCTATCGCTTTCTTCAGCGACTTTAGCAATGGTAATTGCCTCAGAAAGGGTGGGGTTTTTAGCTGCCCACAACTTCTCCTGTGTTTTCTTGCTAAAACATTGCACAATTAACTGGTCCCGAATCATCTCATCTTGAATATTCCCAAATTGACACTTCACCGAGAGTTCCCTCAGTCTAGAAACAAATTCATCAATAGTTTCACTTTCTCTCTGAGGGGCAGTGTAAAATTTGTGCCTGCGCATTACAACATTTTCTTGTTTAGCAAATCTAGTATAAAGTCTAAACAGAGCATCTTTGTAAACATCATCAATGTCAAGAGGCGGACTTGGTAAGTATTTAAATACCCTTTGACCCTCTTTACCTAGAGCACCCAGCAGTAAAGCTTTCTTCCTGATGGCAGAGAACTTTGTACCATCTAAAGCAATTATGTAATTCTCAAACGCCTCACACCAGTCATCCCACTCCATTGAGGGTTCACCAGGGGCACTCAGGAAAGGAACGGGCGCTTGAATAGCATTGCTCACATTCATAGTGAATACTCTGCAGTGGTACACAATCTACAATAAAAATAATTTAAACAGGCACAATTTTACACATACGGCAATATTCGCAATGTCTTAACTTAAAGTGTGTGTGTCACTGAAGTTTGAGTGGCACACTGTAGAGATTGATTTAAAAGTGAGTGTGTCACTGTGAATTTGCTCTTGACCAACGACGGTGGTCTTTGATTGCAAACGTCTTAAAATCAACGTGACACACACAAGCGAACTTGCATGGAAGTGAGTGTGTCACTGTATAAAGAATAGCGGTGGTATTTTATTTAAAAAAAAACGCTTTCCCTTTGGCTGTGCGTTTCCCTTTTAATATATTCCGCCCTCTGAGCAGTGGGGCTCACTGGTAAAGCCTTTCCTTCAAGAGTAATTTCCCTTTTAAGACCGCTTGCAGCAAGGGGCGCTGTTGTCTGCGTCGACGGGCCAAGGAGCAACAGTTAACGCTCCGTCGCGCTTGGGAAAATAAAGTCTTGGGCACACTTCCCTTCACGGTGAGTGATTTACGACATACCTTCCGTCGTGGCTTACTTTCAACCGCTCATTCTTCAGTGACAGTGAAGGTAAATCTTCCGGTCGGGTTTCCTTTTCCTCGCTTCGTCTTTTCTGGCAGCTATCTTCCACACGTTATCCTCCGCCCTCGTCAGTCGCCAAAAATGTTGTAAACAAAGTTGAATGCGGAACGCAAGCGTCGTGTAATTCAGGATGGTTTATTTAAGAACCGAAGCAGAAAACCCAACCATCGTATGCAAGATGAAACGGGCAACTGCCAACCGTTACATGGAACACAGGACATGTCACAAAGTGGAGCAGCGCGAGTGCAGCGCGCGACATGAAACGTGACATGAAGCAAATGCAAATATAACAAGTATGTTTACCCCCAGACTGTTTGGCCTCCTGTTGTTGACCCTGTTTTGTCGGTTTTAGGACTCTGGGCACTTTACCACTGCTATTATGTGCTGAAGTGCATATGCTGTACCTGTAAATTGTGTTGATGGATTGGTGATTCCATGACTGGCATATCTGATTTACTGGTAAGTCCCTAGTACAGTGCTCTGTGTGTGCTAAGGGCCTGTAAAACAAATGCTGCTAGTGGGCCTGCAGCACTGATTATGCCACCCACATGAGCAGCCTCTAAATGTAATTCAGGCCTGCGACTGCAGTGTCTGTGCACGGGTTGGTACTTGCCAGGCCCTAGCCTTCCCTTTTCTTACATATAAGACACCCCTATGGTAGGCCCAAGGCTCGCCCCATGGGCAGTGTGCAGTGCATGTAAAAGGTAGGACATGTACTGACAGTGTATTTTGTTTTTTACTATTGAAAGGCTATCTTTCCCATAGGAGTGAATGGGAGTATACTTATAACATCTTCTAAATGTAACTTACCATTGGGACAAGATGGAAAGGTGGAGTTTAGTATGCCTAAACTCACAATATTAAAATGCATCTTTGTGTTTTTGAAAATACCCCTATTAGAAAGTGGGTATTTTCTTGCTTAGCCATCCTGTGTGCCTCTGCTGGTTTGTGGATTGACTGTCTGGCTTTGGAATGACAAGGGCTGGGGATGTGCATTCTCTTAGACAGCCACTGGGAGGGGTTGATGTGTGTTCTGCCTTTCCTGAATGAGTCAGGGTTGGGCTGAAAAGACCTGAGCTGCATTCAGAGTGGTGGGAGAATTACACTAGCATCTTAATAGGCCTGGTTTACATGTAGAGTGGTGGGAGGAGATTTCCCTTGTACCTGAATAGGTCTGCCTTGCAAAATACTGTCTCCACTTCCTGCTGGGGAGCTGGGCCAGTGATACAGAACTGGTTTGGACTAACACAGAGAATCTCTACCACCAGAGAACAAAAAAAATGCTGTATAAATATTGGTACCCAGGCCCCAGAACTTCAGATTACTGCTGAACTGAGGAACCTGTCAGGAAGAAGAGCTGGAAAATCTGTAAGGAGGAACTGCCACTTTGATGTGTGCTCTACTGTATTGGCCTGCTGCTTGCTGCTCTGTCTTGGGCAGAGAAAGGACTGAATTGTACTTTCATAATCCTGCTGGTAGAGTTTTCTCCAAGGGCTTGAAGTAGAGCTTGCCTCCTATTGGAAGTCTCAGGAAGATAAACGACTTCAGAGAACTCGCTTAGATCAAGGAATCTACCAAGAAGAAGAGCTGGAAGAACTGTCAGGAGGAGTACTGCCCTTTTGTTGTGTTGTTGCTTTGCTGGGTTGGCCAGCAGTTGCTGCTTCTGCCTTGGGCAGTGAACAGACTGGACTGGACT
Source organism: Lissotriton vulgaris (assembly GCF_964263255.1). Taxonomy (NCBI): domain Eukaryota; kingdom Metazoa; phylum Chordata; class Amphibia; order Caudata; family Salamandridae; genus Lissotriton; species Lissotriton vulgaris. Next base: position 830,835 of record NW_028247233.1, read on the forward strand.
GAACTGTCTTTACTTGTTGCTGAGTATCTCCGAGGGCTTGAAATAGAGCTAGCCTCCTGTTAACGAAGTCTCAGGGACAGCACAGGCTTCACCTACCTTTGGGAATTGCCTCTGGAACCGTAGATATCAGTTGCCACAGAGGGGAAAAGCATCCAACACTGTCACCGCCACCGACTCTGTGTCCTGAAGGCACCACAGAGGGCACCACCCCACTTCGCACTGCAACCCTGCTCTCACCAACAACAGTGACCTCTGCTGCCACGAGCCGCTGCTTGCACCGTGACCTGTGGGTACCACACTTCGTACTGCCTCACTTCAATCCGCAGCCCTGCTTTCACCGACAATGACACTACCCACTGACCACAACACCCATGACTGCACCATGGTTTGGGGACACCGCTCGAAAGTTACATGACGCACTGTCCTGTCCCAAATTCCGTCAAGGCCTATGGACGCCAGCTCCCATCAACCGGCACTGTCGCTTGCACTGTGACCTGTTAGCACCACCATGAGCACCGCCGCACTAAGCACCGCAGCCCTGGTCTCACCGAAGTTGGTACATACTTATCATGATGGCATCAGTCATTGACATGCTCAGCTCTTGCTTTGCTTGCAATATAGTGTAACTAATTCTGTTTATAACAGGTTATACAGTGTACATCTTATATTTATTGCATTATATTAACCATAACTTGCCTAATCCTGCAGTACATTTTCCTTACAGTTATTATAACGTCTCTTTAATGGTTATCATAAATAATTTTTTTCAACTGCTGTGGCAGCTCTAATTTTGTTGATTACTTGGTACTGCAGGCGCAGCTTTAAGGCTTCCTTTGCTACCGAATGTTTGGCATTTGTGGCCCTGTGGCCATGCCTGGGTTGCAAGTGCCATGAATGCCCAGCACAGACCTTTTCTTACCCCTTTTGTTTGCCACCAAGTGTCCCTGTTGTGAGACATCTCAAGGACCTTGTCCAGGCAATTGTATCAAGTGTACTTGAATTGAGGCATCCCATGGACTTTTTTTATGTCCTTGTGTGAAGCTATTTATTGGTAAACCTTGTGACTCCCCACCACGCTGGAAGTGGTTTCCAACCTCTGACAGCTCACATCAGGACTAAGAGAAACCCAGCAGCTCGGGTGTCCCTACAATGTTCAGGAGTAACATGTTGAAACCTATGCCTGACAGCTGAAGTTTGTCATCTGTGTAATAGCTGGGGAATCAACCAAATGGGATATTCTTGAATTCGGTTATTTCCTGCTGCACAGTGCCAATCAGAGATAGTGAGTTTCATATATTTGCACATAAAAAAGGTCCATATCAGAAACCATAAGTTTTATAAGCAATGGCTTGTGGACAAAGTTGATTATTGCCCTTGCATGTATCAGTACCACTCCTTGCCAGGGATTGACAGAATGCAGTAATTGTATGCTATGGTTTTTGCCACTGGAATTATGCAGCAAGAAATGACAATTATGCTATGTAATGTTAAATGTTTTGTGGCCGTATTAGGAAGGTATTTGGCCATTTTGCTTTTGTTTAGCCTGCATGGCCACAGGGTTCCTCCAAATACTATCAGTCTGGAATTTAAATACCACCATCAGCGACTCAAATGTGGTCAGTTGACACTTTAGAACAGGTGCGGCGTGTCAATACTTTTGTAATTATGAAGTAGACACCTGTTATCCATCCTATCAGTTTTTTGGCAGATGCTGCAAATCTATAACTATATGGTAACACACTCAGCCAGTAAATCGCCTAACTCCAGTTAACTAGGTTATGGCACATTCTTGCGATCCTTCTGATGTACTCCCCTTAGGAATATTGTGCTCCTATACTTAACATGCAAAAGTGATCCTGAGCAGGATTTGCTGTCTGTGGATGACATAGTTAGTCTATATTCTTTTGAGTATTATGTATAATCTAGAGCACCATCAGCATCATTGGAACTTGAGATTAGCTTTGCTGGTACCAGAAACCTTTCAAGATTGTGCTGTGTTGAAAGAATGGCTAGAGTTATGCCTTCTCAGCGATCCCAACATTTTAGTAGTCTTTCAGCAAGCCTGGGAATTCACCAACCATGTTGCCATGTACGTTCTTTAACTAAATTCCCCACTTTCAGTAGTATTGATAAATTGGGACAGAGTTGGGGGTCATTAGTCTGGCTCCAGCTTTTGTATCATTGTACTTATCTTATCATTTCTACGGGGTGTATTTTTTTATAATTTATCAGTTATACAAATGTAATGCCCCATTATTACTTTGTGATGTAATCTACACAAGTTGTACATACAATACAACACTCATCTACCTCTTCTTCGAGGAAATGGAGATCCTCCAATGTTTTTCCAACTGAGCTATTTAATCAGATGGATCAGATTATATAAAGTACCTAGGTGCCAACGTGTGTCATTGTCGTGTAGTTCCTACCAATCTATAGGACCTACAAATTGTTCAGACAACAGAAACTAAGGGCTTGGTGTCAAGACTGATTCCAGACACTCACACAGGATATGTTGGCTGTAGACCAGCTAGCAAACTGTACCACTGTAAGCCTCCCTAACCTACCAGGGAGCGAATGGTTTCTGGCAACCACTTAACATGACAACCCTGTATTCTCAGGAATCATGGAAACAGTACAGAACCTTTTGTCCGGTCACTTGTGCTCACTTATTCTTAAAGAAATATACTGAGAATACACAGTGGGACATTTTCAATATTATTTATTGAGCCAATGTTATTCTTGCATAAAATACATGTGCTGAAATGATAAGGAGACAGAAGCAGATAAATGTGATTACAAGCACCAAAATCATGAATAGAACCTATAGTTCTACCATGGTGCTAAACAATTGAATTTATGCAGGCATATAAACAAGCTGATGTCCAATTTTAACAACAACTACAATAAAGGATAATAACATTTTGGATATATTTGAAGTTCATTGACTTTGTTTCTGGTGCACTTTCCTCCTCCTTTCGAATTACTTGTCTGGTTTCCAGTGGAGTGGAAGTGCTGCTAACTCCGGAAGTTGATGCACAGACTTTCTTATTCTTTTTATTTTAGGAACTGAGGTGCTGAATCCTGGTTAGCCACATTTGTTTGCTTAGTTTATAGAAACAAGTCAGTAATCTAGCATATTCCAACTACGCAAACGCTTCTTTATGTGTACCTAGAGTGTATGAAGGGATAAAGCCAAGAAACCCCCCAAGTTATGGTCCACCCCATTACCTGATGGAAGCGAGTGAAGGAACCTGTCTTGGCCTCGAGTTAGACACCCCTCACGGAATGTCTGACTGCTGTGTGGTGATTTTTCAGCATGCAGGGACCCTCAGTGTCAGCCGAAGTATCTCCTCTGCTAATCTATCAGGATGCTCAATATTTATAATAAAAGAAAACCTCACGATGTGTGAATTCATTTAGCAATGTTATGGGTATGTAGATAGCATGGTCACCTCGTCGAGGAAGATAGGATACATTTTGCACCCAGTGCGTAGAGAGGACTAGTACATGATGTTGAAGGCGTCATAATAATGTTGTGCAAAGCTGGATGGGTAAACAAAGTAGTTTCACATAAACTAATCCAAAATTGTTGTGCATGCAAATGTGTGCAAAAATTACAGCTGAAATTTTATTTTCTAGGGCAACATAAGAAATGGGCTGCTTCACAACATGGGCCTAACTCAGGAATATAACACCATATTACTTCACTCTGACTATAATAATCCTCACTGATTTACCTTCTAAAGTAATGACCCAGCCATTATAGCTGATTATATCCTGAAGTAGCAATAGCCTGTATGCTGGGGCTATACAACTAAAAGAAATACATTTATATAGGTGTGCCACTATTTTTCCTTTTCTTATATGATGATGAGTGCTGGTAACAACATAAGCCTACCATGTGTACAGTGGATTTAAATAGCTATTGGTTGCAATCTCGAACTACAGGGCAGTTTAAACTGGCTCTAGAGTGGTGCTCGAGTAAAGCCATTGTGATTTTCTCTTCACTCTGCTCATACCCTGGTTTTCGTGTCTATCATTCAGACATTAGGAAATTGATTGGAGTTCTCTATATGCATTTGATCTGCTTTATTTAATTTCCTTTATTTAATTGTTGAAGGCAAAGTGTGAATACAGCACACCCGAACAGCACCGGGGCCTAGGACTAAATTATGGATACCCATTAGCAAATCAGAAGGCTACAATGGCCTGTATTTTTTCTATTTGTGTTGTAATTTTTGAAGATATGTGTGTAACATGGCATTGCAACTGACCGCCGCACATCTAAGATTTCCGCACCAGGGCAGACACACCATAGCTGCCAGACATTTAGCAAGACAAGAGTTGCAAAGTCATACTGAAGTTTAATTAGAACCGTTACCTGACTGAAGATCCAACTGCTGCGAGTTCCTAAGCAGCAGCTTTTGTTAAACAGAATCCGAGAGCTGTAAGATTAACATTACTGCATAGTAAGGGGGGCACTCGGGCAATGACCGAGGGGCCGGTATTGAAGTTCCAGCTGTGGGCTACTTTTTTGGCATTCTGGTGGGCGATTTGGGCTGTGTCTGGTATTTTCAGATGTCGCTAGCAGCCCAATGGAGCCCTGAGTGGCGTTTCTGGAGGCAGATGGGCATCCATTACCTCCCTTTTATCAACAGGCAGAGGTGTCACTTCCTTTCTCTCGCTGGGCCTGGCAATTGATGTGTGTATACTGAGCGGGGGCATGGGGCCTGAGCAGAAGTGGCCTCCTTTTTCCCAGGTGTGTACAGTGGTAGAAGTGGGCGGGGATGGAAGGGCACGGCGTGCCCCTACTTCTAAAAATTATTCCAGTCCGTTCCCCTACTTCTTACTTTAAAAAAGCATCCCGGGACAGCAAGAATAGTCCTACTGAATAAAAATGATAACTTTTTTCTTTCAGCTTTCAGCTTTCAGGGGCTGCTCGCATTTCTCTGTTGAACTCCAGAGGCTGCAGCAGCCCCTCCCTGATCTCTCACAGGCTGAGGGCAGGCCCATTGTCATTCCGATTGAGGCTGATTACCCCCTTTCGAATGACAATGCGCCCGCCCTCTGCCTTTCGCATGTCATATGCCAGTGAGATTGGAGTTACTGATTACAGAGGAGCTTTCCCTGAAAGAGCGCTTCGACGTCTCATAAGAACTATATAAATGCATTTACAATACAATGATTGTGTCATGTTACTTGAGAAGGCCTGAAAAAAATGCCTTTTCAATGTATAGGGTTACTCAAGGAGACTTTTTTTTTCACTGCACTGACATTTTTTGCACTGTTCCTCAGGAAGGCAACCGAGTACAATCAAAAGAGACTGAGAAAAACTATTTGTCTCAGTTCCCTCTATGCTGACTTTGTTTGTCTGAGACTGCAATGGCTGCAGGTCTGATTGAAATTGTTAAGCAGCGTAGATCAGTATAGCTTTGTATCTCCTCGTAAAGGGCCTGTGTGCTGGGGAATCTCTCCTTGTGACGCTACAGTGGCTCTGACAATATGATCCCCCTAGACACCCATACAACCAACTTTTCATGACCTTCCATCACTCACAGCACAATTGGGGCAGGGCTGTAAGTGGGATGAAAAAACTGGGGGGTTCTCAAAGGGACGTGACCGATATAATTAAGGATGTGGCTTAAAACATTTATGCTAAAAATATGTGCCCAGCGAAATGTGCTGCCCGACTTGTATTTTGCTGCTTCTGTTGTTGCCTCCATATATATAATACAACAAGTAACATTACACCTACAACAAGTCAGAATTATTGGCTTTGTCAAAGGTTGTTGGTTGGAAAATATAAATATACTACATTCATACAACTATGGCTTTTCTGTATATAATATTGAAAATGCTTTAGTTTCTGATTGAAAAGGCTTTAGTATCCGATTGAGGCTGATTACCCCCTTTCGAATGACAATGCGCCCGCCGTCTGCCAGTGTCATGTCATGCACATGTCATGTGCCACTGAGATTGGAGTTAGTGATTACAGAGGAGCTTTCCCCAAACAGAGTACTGTGGGGAATTTGCCACCTTGTGTAATTTGTCAATGTTGTACACAGAGTGAACTGCGCAGGGGCAGTGACGGGACGGAAGAGGCGACAGGAAAGGAGAGGTAATAGGGCAGGAGAGGTGACTGGGCAGGAGAAGTAACGGGCAGGAGAAGTGATAGGGCAGGAGAAGTGACAGGCAGGAGAAGTGACGGGCAGGAGAAGTAACAGATAGGAGAAGTGGCGGGGCAACAGAGGTGATGTGTCAGGAGCAGTGATGGGACAGGAGAGGTGACAGGAAAGGAGAGGTGATGGGGCAGGAGAAGTGATGGGGCAGGAGAAGTGATGGGGCAGGAGCGGTGATTAGGAATGGGCAGTAGCGGTAACCGGCAGGAGCAGTGAACGGATAGGGGCAGTGAACGGATAAGAGCAGTGAACGGGGTAGGAGAAGTGATGCGACAAGAGAAGTGATGGGGCTGGAGCGGTGATCGGGCAGGAGTGCTGACCAAACAGGAGCAGTGAACGGGCAGGAGCAGTGAACGGGCAGGAGCGGTGACGGGGCAGGAAAAGTGACGGGCCAGGAGAGGCAACAGGAAAGGAGAGGTGAATGGGCAGGAGAGGTAAATGGGCAGGAGAGGTAACCGGGCAGGAGAAGTGACGGGGCAGGAGAAGTGATGGGAAAGGAGAAGTGACGGGGCAGGAGAGGTGACGGGGCAGGAGAGGTGACGGGGCAAGAGAGGTGACGGGGCAGGAGAGATGACAGGGCAGCAGAGGTGAAGTGGCAGGAGAGTTGATGGGCAGGAGCGGTGACAGGACAGGAGAGGTGACGGGGCAGGAGAGGTTACAGGGCAGGAGTGGTGAAAGGACAAGAGCAGTAAATGGGGCAGGAGAAGTGAACGGGGCAGGAGCAGTGAATGGTCAGGAGCGGTGATGGGGCAGGAAAGGTGACGGGCCAGGAGAGGCAACAGGAAAAGAGAGGTGAATGGGCAGGAGAGGTAACTGGGCAGGAGAGGTAACCGGGCAGGAGAAGTGACGGGGCAGGAGAAGTGACGGGGAAGGAGAAGTGACGGGGCAGGAGAGGTGACGGGGCAGGAGAGGTGATGGGGCAAGAGAGGTGACGGGGCAGGAGAGATGACAGGGCAGGAGAGGTGAAGTGGCAGGAAAGTTGATGGGCAGGAGCGGTGACAGGAGAGGTGACGGGAAAGGAGAGGTTACAGGGCAGGAGCGGTGAAAGGACAGGAGCAGTGAATGGGGCAGGAGCAGTGAACGGGGCAAGAGCAGTGAACGGGGAAGGAGCAGTGAACGGGACAGGAACAGTGATGGGACAGGAGAAGTGACTGGGAAGGAGAGGCAACAGGGCAGGAGAGGTGAGTGGGCACAAGAAGTGACAGGCAGGTGACATGACAGTCAGGTGATGTGATGGGCAGGAGACGTGACGGAGCAGGAGAAGTGACAAAGCATTAGAAGTAATGGGGCAGGAGCGGTGATTAGGCATAAGCAGGAGTGGTAACTGGGCAGGAGTGGTGAACGGACAGGAGCAGTGAATGGAGCAGGAGCAGTGAACGGGGCAAGAGCAGTGAATGGGGCAGGAGCAGTGAACGGGGCAGGAGCAGTAAACGGGGCAGGAGCAGGGAACGGGGCAGGAGCAGTGAACGGGGCAGGAGCAGTGAACGGGCCAGGAGCAGTGAACGGGGCAGGAGCAGTGAACGGGGCAGGAGCAGTGAAATGGGCAGGAGCAGTGAACGGGGCAGGAGCAGTGAACAGGGCTGGAGAAGTGAATGGGGCAGAAGTGGCGGGGCAGGAGCGATGAACAGGGCAGGAGCAGTGAACGGGGCAGGTGCAATGAACAGGGCAGGAGTAGTGAACGGGGCAGAAGTGACGGGGCAGGAGAAGTGACAGGGCAGGAGAATCGACAGGATATGAGAAGTGACGGGACAGGAAAAGGGACAGGGCAGGAGAGGCGACAGGGCAGAAGAGGCAACAGGGAAGGAGAGGGGCCAGGGAAGGAGAGGCGCCAGGGAAGGAGAGGTGCCAGGGAAGGAGAGGAGCCAGGGAAGGAGAAGCACCAGGGAAGGAGAGGCGCCAGGGAAGGAGAGGCGCCAGGGAGGGAGAGGCGACAGGGAAGGAGAGACGACAGGGAATGAGAGGTGTCAGGAAAGGAGAGGCAACAGGGAAGAAGAGGTGATGGGCAGGAGAAGTGATGGGCAGGAGAGGTGATGGGGCAGGAGAGGTGATGGGGCAGGAGAGGTGACGGGGCAGGAGAGGTGACGGGTCAGGAGAGGTGACGGGGCAGGAGAGGTGACAAGGCAGAAGCAGTGATTAGGCATGAGCAGGAGCAGTGACCGGGCAGGAGCGGTGAACGGACAGGAGCGGTGAACGGACAGGAGCAGTAAACGTACAGGGGCGGTGAACGGACAGGGGCAGTGAACGGGGCAGGAGCATTGAACAGGGCAGGAGCATTGAACAGGGCAGAAGCAGTGAACAGGGCAGGAGCAGTGAACAGGGCAGGAGCAGTGAACAGGGCAGGAGCAGTGAACAGGGCAGGAGCAGTGAACAGGGCAGGAGAAGTGAGGGGCCAGGAGAAGTTACGGGCCAGGAGAAGTGACGGGGCAGAAGAAGGGAGGGGGCAGGGGAATTGACAAAGTGCGAGTGTTGATCGAGCATGAGCAGGAGTAGTGAATGGACAGGAGCAGTGAAAGGGCAGGAGCAGGCGTTTCCCAGGGCGACTGGAAGGGTAGGGAGCCAGTTTAGTTTGGGGGGACCGGTTTTGTACAAGTGCAGGAGTTTTAAAAACACTGCAAAGTTCTTTGTATATTCAGCAGATTTCGGTCAACAATACAAGTGCCAAGATAACTTTGGTGATCAATGTACCTGCCGCAGAGAGATGGGAGCATGTTTTGTCTAGTGGCTGTTTTACTCATCTAAGGTAGTGCAGAGGGGTAATATGCCGGCTGCAAAGAACATGTACCATGCATATCAAAGAGCAATATTTTATGTGCATAGTTCAGTGGGTACTGCTTTGTGTTCACTTCCCGAATGAAAGGACACTTGAATACATATGGCCTGGCAGTTCGGGTTGGACTGTTCACATTGGGCGCATGATCAAGACTGATTTGCACATGGCTGGGTCCAAACTGGAATGGCATGGTGAAGCAAAAAACGATGGATTTAAGCCCAGATCTCTGTACCAGGGTGAATGTATGACATTGTTCTGCATTCTGTCCACCAGTTTTTCTTTTTGCTATATTAGGGTTGAGCAGCTAGCTGGCTGACATGAATATGAAGGAGCCTTTGTGGGTTTCCATGAGTCTAGATTCTCCTGAAGAGTCCCTTTCTCTTCTGAGCCCTGCTTAACACATGTGTACATGAGGAGCCCTGTATTCATGACCTCAATATTTGAAACAAAAAATAATCATGGATTTCTGAACAATGAGAGTAAAAGCATTAACACCTTAACCGCGGCAGCAATTCCGCCATGGTGCGGGCGTTCTGATGAGTTGGCAGGGCCACTTCGGACAACGGACGTGAGGAGCACTACGAAGGTAGTGTTCGCGACGGCCGTTGGCCGACGGCAGCAATGAAAGGGTTATGGTAAAATGTTGTTCCTGCTTATATTTCACACGCTTTACATAAACCTGTATTCCCTATAAGTGTTTGCTTTTTCCTGAATTAAACCTCAAATAAACATGTTTATCCATTGTTTTAATTAAATAATGTTATAAGCTGTAACTGGTCAGTGAAATGCTAAACGTACTAAAAATTGGTATGTTTTGCTATTTCTAGCCACACCCCTGACTCCGCCCACTGATTCAATCTTCGGTTATTCCTGCCCCCTGATTCTCAACACACAGTTCCCCTACTTTTTATTTCCCACTTCGACCACTGGGTGTGTATAAAACTTTGCCGAAGCAGTGTTTTGAGGAAAGGCAATATGCAAATGTGGGCCACTTTTTTTTGCGTGCCCGGGCCAATTTCTTTTCCCTATCCAACCCTGCCCCCTGACCTTTGAGCAATAGCTTACCATAGAGACACACTATGATTCAATACAACCACATGACCTTCGTTATGCGCTATGCTCACCACATGTTCTTGATGGAAATATGTGACCGTGTTGGTTCATGTGGGTCGTCTTAACAATGTATGTTAAAGTAACTTTCTGTCCTGTAAGAGATATGGTGCTACAGTCCTTGCCGGGGAAGTGCACAGTGAAAAACTATGGGAAATATGTTTCATTGATGACCTGCTTACACATAGCTCTTCCTTGTGTTTTGAGTTTGTGGTGCATTACTGTGAGGAAGGGGGTGCGTGGTGTGTGGAAACCCTAACAAGCAAAGCATTGGATCCACCCCATAATACAGTGGATGTATTTCACAATCATCACACGCAATTACCATTTATAGGCAGTCCTGCAAAAATCCCATCATGCAATGTGCTCTACAGTTTCATACCTGAAACAGCCGCTGGTATACCATGACAAGGGGCCAGTTGAGAGCTGTGCTTAAGAATGTATCTTTTTAAATGCAGATTAAAGAAATCTTGACGATTTCAAGACAAAAAGTAATTTATTTACCATTATGTTAAACAAGTTTCTTTTGGGTACAATATAACAACGCAATGAGGCCTACAAATTCGAACTTCTCTATAGGCCTTGGTGCTATATTATATTTTAATATATTTATTCATTTTCAAAGAAAAATAACTTTGGGTGGGACTAAAATCTGCCCCATGGTGCCTTAACATGGGCGTTAATAGCTTGTGGTTATGTTCCTCATGTAATAATGAAGGACTGGAGCACAATCCATGAGGGACTTTTCAGCGGTGCCAAGATGACTGAACTCAGTCATTTACCTGGAATAGCCCTGGAAGGCTCATGCCATAGCACTCTATTTTTTCATTCTAGGGTCTTTGTCACTGAGCCGGTTGACATCTACAGTAGCCCCTGGTATAAGGAAACTACTGTGTGTGAGGATGCCCACCTTGTTAACACCATCGGTGCGGCGTATTTTCCAGCTGTGCGCTGAAGATTCGAAAATCCTGCAGTTCATGACGAGCTCAGCTCGTCATGAGCGTACGAGAGGTGTACTTCATGACGAGCTGAGCTCGTCATCAGTGTCGAAGGGGTTAAAGAGAAAATTGCTGCCACTCACAGTGAGGATTGCCAATGGCTGAATTGGGATGAACTATTGTTTCATGCTGTATGCAGTAGTGGGCAGAAGAAAAATTCGAGTAACACAATAACAGGCCACTGGAAAATTAGGGCTAGCTGAAAGCCCCTCTGAGGAAGTGTATTTTGCATATAAAAACAGGAAATTCATTAGATCTTGGATTACACCAGACCTAAAAAGAACTAGTGCCTCCTTCTTGCTCAGCCCAGCGCTGTCATGTTTGCATTCGCCCACTCACTTCCACTTCTCCTGGTGTCGGCTGGCCCTGCCGAGCGTAGCTTAATCTCGGCCCCGCCCAGACAATCTAAACAGTCCAATCAGATGTTCCAGTCTCAGACACTTGTCTTTGGAGCTGTATCTACGCGTCACAATGTTAACTTCATCAGGGCAGTTTGCTTTAAGTGGAACCAGGACCGACAGTTCATAATAGTTGCTCACAAGCTTTTCTTCTTCTTAGAGAGCAGAAGGGGGTGGGTTGGGGGTTTGTGGGCGACACACGGTCCAAGCAGTCAGCTAAGGATGACACAATGAAGAAGCTTTGAGATAGGGCTTTGGGCAGGTTGATTAGCATTATAGGCTCCATTCCCCCACTGTGTTCCAGGGCCTGGGGAAGCCGGGGTACTTATATGTGTAGCAGGCTAGGGGGCTGGGCCTCTGACTCCTTGCTAGCTCCATAGTTCTTAAGTGAAGCCTAGTCAAGTTAAACCCAGTGAGCCCAAACTCTACAATGCCTTTGTCCCCTTTTCACCTGGCCTTCATTAACATCTCAATTCAGGAGCTTCTTGGGAGAATTTGACTCTCTTTTTACCTCCTGGCAGTATTGTCTATTGAGTAGTTATGAGCGGCATGTGGTTGGAGAGGTGTGGTGTCAGCAGTAGTCATAATTTGGGGGGGTGCTTAAGAAAAATTATAGTGGTGCTTTTGTCTCTTGGTTTGGAGCGGTTTTCTTGATTTTGTCTTTAATGGACACCTCCTCTTACGACTCCCCTCCAATGCTTCACCATAAGACAGCCCTCCTGGGTGTCTCAAAATTAAGAGCAGAAGGGAGGCTTTGCAAAAGGAGGAAGGCAGGAGGGAAACTTCCCAATCTGACTTAAGCCCCATATCAAATGTGAATGCTCTCTACTAACTGCCACATCAATATGGAATTTTGTCTCAAAACACTGTAATATTAGCTCCCTTCCTCCATCAAGTGGGGTGTGTAAGATGCCCAGTGTTTCTTGTCCAGCGACTGAAAGGACCTACTTGGTAACGGATGGTGCCCAATTAGTCAATTCTCTGGAAGCCTCTCTGCGGATTAGGAGCGAGGGCCCCAAGACTGTCTTCTTCACCTTCCTTCAACATTTCTTTGTCCCCTTTGTCATTGAATTCCTGTTTTGGTCATAGAAAATCCTAGAAATTGTTTGCAAAGCCTGTTCCCCCCACCCATCAGCAGGCCCCTTGTTCAGATAATAATAATGATGATAATGATAATGCTATTTATAGAGTGCACAAATACCAAAAATGGTGTCTTGGTGCTAAGGACAGCAAGTAACCTCACCAAACACCCCTCACTGAAACAACCAAGTTTACAGGCTTTTTCTAAAACTCAGGAGGGAACTAGCCTTCCTAATCTGAAGTGGAAGAAAGTTCCACAACCTGGATGTGCTGTGCTGGAAGCTCCACCCACCCCAGTGCAAGGTCCGGAACTTAGGCACCACCAGCAGATCTGCCCCGGTAGAACTGAGCTGTCTAGCTGCCTGATACCACACAAAAAGCTTCTAAAGAAAAGACGGATCATTGTGCATCAGGGCTTTATGGGCCACACAGAGAGCCTTAAATTGAATTCTTTGCTCCACTGGCAGCCAGTGCAGCTTCCGAATTTCCTCTGAAACAGACTTATACCGTGGGAGATTCAACAAGAGGCTAGCCACCGCATTCTGCACTACCTGGAGTTTCCTCAGACACTGCTTCTGGGCATTCAAATAAAGCCCATTGCAGTAATCCAGCTTCGAATGTATAAGGGAGGTAATCGTAATGATCAAAGAGGGGGAGAAGGAAAATCCGTGACCCCACCAAGTTCCTTGGCTTTAGTTACTTTTAATCAAGAAGAGGGGGAGGGGGGATCACTTGTCCTGTGTAACCTGGGTACAGTTCTAACTAGAATGACCCTTGTTTAAAAGACCCTCATACACGTGCAATCATGGTGGTATGGGCGGTGTATCTTGATTCTCCGCCTTCGTTTACACGTCTGTGCAGAATCACGGGGTCAGTTGGTATGCACCCTCCACCCGGAGGAGAACACCCTAGGTTAAGACAGTAGTGATCAGTGATTTTGGTGAGGTGACAGTGCTCTACTTAAAAGCAATCCAAAATTTCCCGAAAGAACAGTTTTTATTGGTCGGGGTTGAATTGACAATGGAGGATTCAGTTGAATACGTGTAAGGAGAATTATCAGGATTCAAACATATTCATTCCTCCTGTGTGAAAAAGACGGTCGACATGTTTCAGCCTATGTCGCCCAGAGGGGTCGGTACGGCTTTCTTCAGGACCAGGTGAGTTCGGTGAAAGAGGTGGCTAAGGCCTACTCTCTATTGTCGGTCGAAAAATAGACCTATAAATTAAAAAAAAGGTAGTGTTGCTAGGGTGTGGGTCATAACATTTAATACATAAAAGAAAAATAATGTGGTATATTAGTACAAGTTAGAACTACCCTGTCAGACTCCCTGACTGTAGTGGACGAAACCACCTACTCAGTACTGGCAAGACAAAATTGAGTGAGAAGTTTTAAATGGCATTACGTTTGTATGGTAGGTGCCAAATTTGACATGCTCCTCCCCTTCAGTACATCGATACATGAATGAATTGGCAAAAGAATATTTCTGTGAAAGAGTTCCCTGCATTTGTTCCAGGCATGCGGTGCAGTTTATAAAAAGAGAACTTTTGTTAAAGAATGCAGTTATGTATTACCTTTAAAGGCTAGAACAAACCCCTTGAGAAACATACCTTACATTGGTTTTTAAGTGACTTCCCTCGGGTACCCAGAGGCTTGGAGGAGGGGCTCCTACAGAAATGAAAAAAGTTAAAATTATGGTGCCCAGCGTTTACTTAACTCTGTCTAGCGGTTCGAGCCTTCGTCCTGTGCGCGCCATACCTTATGGCTCCACTCGAAATCCTGCAGCTTGTGCTGTCTCTGCCTCTCGCGGTCCCGGATGCGGCTGTTGCCTGCAGTGCCGGGTTAAATGGCTGAGTTCCGCATAGAGGTGGAAAAAAGACTTACAAAAGTTGTTAAAAAAGCGGAATAGATTTAGACATTTAAACAGAGTTTTTTACAAGTTTATTTTAGTTAGGACTAAAAATTACGTTTGTGATTTGCAGGTAGAAAAAGATTGATGATTTAAATCATGACGCTGACAAAAAGACAGACTTCCGGGTTAGAGTCTGTGTTATATGTGGTAGGGTTCTGGTTCTAGTCTTATGATTAAAGAATATTGGTATTAAGGGTATGGTGAGAGAAGGGGAAATATTCTAGGTTCGCATTGTGGGCACTGGGATTAACTCTCCATTGGCGATACCGAGGTGTCATTCATGTGGTTCTCGGTATTTCCTGAAAGAAGACCATAGAGGCATAAGTCATTTGTAGAGGCTTAGCCATGGGACACCATCGTTCAGTCCCCGTTGATCTGTCCTTAAACGGTGGACCCACCTCTGTTCTTTTTCGAACAGGATGCGTTCAGCGTTATGGTCTTTGGTGGTCAGTGTTTCTAAGATGACCCATTTTAGGTCTTCCACAGTGTGTCCTTTCTCCAAATAATGGTTGGCCATCTTAGTGGTTGCCTTCTGACACTTGACATTGCTTCTGTGTTCACAGATTCTCTGCCGTATTTTCCTGCATGTCATACCGATGTACTGCATGTTGCAGGGGCACGTGATCATATAGATCACGTGGCTGGAATTGCAATTCGTGTGGGATTTCAAGTACCATTTCAGATCTGGTAACAGTTGTATCGCTCTAGTGGGCATCGTTAGGGGACATACTGAGCAATTCCCACATGGAAAGTGTCCTTGGACAGGTGGTAGGTCCCAGAGACGTGTTTGTCTAGTTCTCTGTTCCAATCGTGGTCTAGTATGCACTAGGATGTCTTTTAGGTTCTGTGTTCGTTTATTAGAGAACCTTGGTTTTGGCCATGAAAGGTCTGCTGAGGTGAGGATTCGCCAATGTTTGTTAATTATTTTCTTGACCTGATTTGAAACCGGGCTGTACGTTGTGACGCAGGTCATAAGATCTTCTTCTTGGATTCTCGGATGGGTCTCTAGGAGGCTCTCACGGTTCTGGTTTCGTGCTCTTTTTTTGCACTTTTTTATCACTCTTTGTGGGTAATCTCTTGCTGACAGTTTTTTGCAAAGATCATTAGCTTGGAGCTGGTATTCCTCTGTTTTACTGCAGTTCCTACGTAAACGTAAGAACTGGCTGAATGGGAGATTCTCCCTCAGGGGTCGTGGGTGATGGCTATTGAATGATAGCAAGCTGTTCTTGGCCGTTGGTTTAAAAAAGGTCTTTGTTTGTAACGTGCCATTGTCCACGTAGATGGTGATGTCTAGGAAGTCTAGACTCTCTCTGCTCGAAGTGTATGTGAACTTCAGCCATTGATCTTGTTCATTCAGCCATTTGTGAAAATTTGCCAAGCTGTCAGTACTGCCTTCCCAGATAAGGAGAACGTCATCTATGTAACGCTTCCAGAAACGTATATGTGTCTGGAAGGGATTACATACGTTGTTGACGAATGACCTCTCGAAATCGCTGACGTACAATCCGGCCACGCTCGGGGCGAATGTACTTCCCATCGAGGTTCCGTGTCGTTGTTTGTACATGGTCGTATCAAAAAGAAAGTAGTTTTCTGTTAACGCCAGTCTGCAACACTCCAAGATAAAGTGCCTCGGTGTCTTGTAATTCCAATCCATATTGAACAGGATGTTCTCCAAGGTGTCCAGAGTTTTTCCTTGTGGGAGACTTGTGTATAGACTTTCCACGTCCAATCCTACCAGGATCATGGAAGTCTCACAGAAAGTTACAGAGGTAAGATGGTTGAGTAGGTCTCTCGTGTCTTTGAGGTATGTGGGAGTCTTCTGAGTTAAAGGTTTTAAGTATTCATCCACAAACTGAGATAGGGGTTCCAGTACTGACCCGATACCGGACACTATGGGGCGTCCTGGAGGAGGGCTCCTTGTTTTGTGTGTCTTCGGTAGAGAATAAAAATATGGTATTCTCGGGGTATCAGTATGCAAAAACTCCGCTTCTTTTCTAGAGAGCCAGTTATGTGCTTCAGCTTCCTCAATCATTAAGGTTATGGTTTGTTGCAGTCTGGGTGTGGGATCCTCAGTTATTATTTCATAAAAGGTGGTATCAGATAGCAATTCCAAACATTGTTCTTGGTATCTCTTTCTTGTAAGTAGGACAATTCCTCCACCCTTGTCCGCCGGTTTGATTACCAGATCATTATCATTTTTTAGTTCTTGAAGAGCAAGTTGTTCTCTCTTTGTGATGTTTTGAAATGGTTTTTTCGTCAGAGTTGTCAGATCATCAAGATCATGCATAACTGCTTGTTCAAAAGTCTGTATTTCTATCGGTACCTGTGAGTTCATGGGACAGTATCTTGACTTTTTTCTAAGCGTGGTGTCTCCATCATTGGTAGCTGCTCCTTTCTCTCCAAAAAAGGCTTTCAGTTTCAATTTCCGACAGAATTCGGATATTTCACATTTAGTCTTAAAAATGTCTAGGTTCGGTGTGGGTACGAACCCGAGGCCTTTGTTAAGTACCTTCACTTGATCTTGAGTGAGTGTCTTTTCTGTTAGATTTACAATCAGATTGCTGTGCTCGGTCCCGCTTTGGCTTTGGTGACACTCCTGGTCTGTACTTGGCGTGGTTGGTCGGACCAGGTCACTCCTCTGCCTCTTTGTCTCTGTGGGGCACGGCCTCCTCCTAAAAAAGGACGCTGGTTGAAGTTTGGTCCTAATTGTTGTTGCTGTTGGTGGTTTATTGGTGGGCCTTGGAAGAAGGGAGGTATCTAATTTTGAAAGTGTGGATTGAATGGTTGAAAGGGCATGGGTGGGCCCATTTGGTAGTGGGACCACATGTTGTTCCCTCTACGATTGCCTCGCCTATTGAAATTACCTCTTCTCTTGTTGTAGTATTGATCATCCCCACCACTGTCGGACCCATCCACTGAAGAGCCGCTGTTGCTGCTTTGATTAGAAGCATTGTCATTACTTTTGAAGTCTTTGCTACTATATGGATGTATTCGTTCGATGGAGAACTTTTTAAGTTCCTTAGAAAGTTTCTGGAGTTTCTGTTGTGTTAGATATTCCTGGTTGTCACTCATTTCTTTATTTATTTCGTCCAGCTTTCGTTTGTAGATGCTAATATCTACCATGGTGTTAAGTTTAGTCTCGATTACTTGTATCTTGATCTGTAATTCATCCGTCAATCTAGTCGCCGTTTTGATTATAAGTACCAGATAATCTCTGGTACATTTCCACGAGATTGATGACCAATCTTTCCTAAAGGCTAAATCCTTGAGGAAGATTCGTGGGCTATTGGTCACCCAGAGGCCTCTGGGTGCAGCATTGACGCGAAGGTATTCCGTCATAATGATACCGTGAACAGCAGTTCTTATCTGTTCTTTTTTTAACTCTGTTAGTTCATCCCACTCATCTTTGTTCACCAGGGTTTGAGTCAGGTTAGCGTCCGCCAGAAGTTGGGGTCTGGCGAGTATCTCGTCTATTTCCTCTATCGAGTAGCTTAGGCCAAAGTTGGACGCCATGGTGATTTTGGTCCTTGCTACTATAGAGTCCAAAGTTCTTATTGACACCTACCGAAGCAGTGTGTATGTGTAACTCCCACTGCTGTTCGCAGCTTACACGTAATGATCAAAGAGGGGGAGAAGGAAAATCCGTGACCCCACCAAGTTCCTTGGCTTTAGTTACTTTTAATCAAGAAGAGGGGGAGGGGGGATCACTTGTCCTGTGTAACCTGGGTACAGTTCTAACTAGAATGACCCTTGTTTAAAAGACCCTCATACACGTGCAATCATGGTGGTATGGGCGGTGTATCTTGATTCTCCGCCTTCGTTTACACGTCTGTGCAGAATCACGGGGTCAGTTGGTATGCACCCTCCACCCGGAGGAGAACACCCTAGGTTAAGACAGTAGTGATCAGTGATTTTGGTGAGGTGACAGTGCTCTACTTAAAAGCAATCCAAAATTTCCCGAAAGAACAGTTTTTATTGGTCGGGGTTGAATTGACAATGGAGGATTCAGTTGAATACGTGTAAGGAGAATTATCAGGATTCAAACATATTCATTCCTCCTGTGTGAAAAAGACGGTCGACATGTTTCAGCCTATGTCGCCCAGAGGGGTCGGTACGGCTTTCTTCAGGACCAGGTGAGTTCGGTGAAAGAGGTGGCTAAGGCCTACTCTCTATTGTCGGTCGAAAAATAGACCTATAAATTAAAAAAAAGGTAGTGTTGCTAGGGTGTGGGTCATAACATTTAATACATAAAAGAAAAATAATGTGGTATATTAGTACAAGTTAGAACTACCCTGTCAGACTCCCTGACTGTAGTGGACGAAACCACCTACTCAGTACTGGCAAGACAAAATTGAGTGAGAAGTTTTAAATGGCATTACGTTTGTATGGTAGGTGCCAAATTTGACATGCTCCTCCCCTTCAGTACATCGATACATGAATGAATTGGCAAAAGAATATTTCTGTGAAAGAGTTCCCTGCATTTGTTCCAGGCATGCGGTGCAGTTTATAAAAAGAGAACTTTTGTTAAAGAATGCAGTTATGTATTACCTTTAAAGGCTAGAACAAACCCCTTGAGAAACATACCTTACATTGGTTTTTAAGTGACTTCCCTCGGGTACCCAGAGGCTTGGAGGAGGGGCTCCTACAGAAATGAAAAAAGTTAAAATTATGGTGCCCAGCGTTTACTTAACTCTGTCTAGCGGTTCGAGCCTTCGTCCTGTGCGCGCCATACCTTATGGCTCCACTCGAAATCCTGCAGCTTGTGCTGTCTCTGCCTCTCGCGGTCCCGGATGCGGCTGTTGCCTGCAGTGCCATAAGGGAGGTAATCACCACTTTCTTGGTCTGCGCTGGAATAGAGGGTAGTACCTTCCTAATTTTCTTTATAAGGAAGTGGGAAGCAGACACAATGGCATTCGTTTGTTGAGCAAACAACAGTCTGTTATCAATCAATACACCCACGTTTTTAGTTTTTGTCGTTGGGGTAGGCAAGGCACCCATTTCCGCTGGCCACCAAAGATTACTCCAGGAGGGCTGTAAGTTCCTAAAAATCAGGACTTCCGTCTTGTCGGAATTTAATTTGAGACAATGCCTACTCATCCAATTGTTGATCGCAGCCATGCAGTTTTGAAACTGCAAGGCAGGAGAGACCTGGTTTTTATATGCTGCTACCACCATCTGCGAATCGTCTGCATTGGATGTTAACATAAAACGAAAGTCTCTGACCAATGGAGCAAGTAAAGAGACATAGACATTAAATAACGAAGGACTCAGCGAGCTGCCTTGCGGAACTCCGCATGGCAGCAGATAGGGAGCCGAATTGAACCCATTGAGAGACACTGTCGATCTCCTCTCCTGCAAAAAGGAAGCTAGCAGTGCCAGTGCCATGCCATCCACACCCAAGGTTTTTAATCGGTGAAGCAGGAGAGTATGATTGACAGTGTGAAACGCGGCAGAGAGATTGAGGAGAATCAATGCGGCAGTGCCTCCTCCATCCATGACCGCTCTGATCTCTTCGGTCACCTTAATAGGCGCTGTCTCTGTGCTGTGTTCCTTGCGGAAACCAGACTGGGAAAGATCCAATAACCCATTGTCATCAATGAACTGAGTCAATTGACCGTTCAGGATTTTGTTGACAATCTTTGCCGATAAGGGAAGACGAGCAATGGGACGATAATTTAACATTTTGGAAGCATCTAGAGTAGGCTTTTTTAGTACAGAGAGAATAGATGTCTCCTTACAACTCACGGGAAAACTGCCTAAAGAGAACATCCTGTTAAAAATATCTGCAAGTACAGGACTCACCACGTTAACCAGTTCTTTCAAAAAGGCCAATGGACATGGGTCCAAAGGCGAGCCTGCCTTGGAATCCAGTATGTAACGGCTCACCATAGCCGCCGACACAGGAGAGAACTCTGTAAACCTACTCATGCCGTTGTCCTAAACCTGCCTCTTAAAAGCTATTTGTGGACATAAACCATCCTTAAAAACGAGAAAAATATCCAGAACTTTAGTTTTGAAAGTAGAAGCCATATCATTAACAAATTGTTGGCTCCCCAACTTACCCAGAGCTTTAGGAACAGTAAGTTTGTTAAAAACGCAAATAGTTCTTTCGAGGAGTATTTTGCAGAGTCAATCTGAGCTTTGAAGTACTTACATTTCTCCGCTATCAGAAGATCTTTATAGGTCCTAAGTGCTAACCTATAAACCTGCTTGTCTGAATCCAGATAATCAGTAGTTAAGGTCACCCATGCCACCTAGTGGCACTCCAGCAGTTGTATCTATTTGAAGTGAGGCTATAATAAAGGCTTGCGCTAAAACTCAGCCAGCCAAGATTTCTCTACCTCAAAAATGGCTCACCAAGAAAAGTAAAAAGGCTTCAGCATCTGCTAGTGGTAAGGTGCCTAAGCCCTTGGGCTCTAAAAAAAACTTGCAAAGAATCCTACAACAGTTATGAATCCCTATCTAAGTATAATAGGGGGTTTCCGGAGCTGCTGTTGGATATTATCCGCTGGGGGGAAAA
Source organism: Lissotriton vulgaris (assembly GCF_964263255.1). NCBI lineage: Eukaryota > Metazoa > Chordata > Amphibia > Caudata > Salamandridae > Lissotriton > Lissotriton vulgaris. Next base: position 851,803 of record NW_028247233.1, read on the forward strand.
TGCAAAGTAATTACGGCCCTTGATTCATTTAAAAAATCCTTCATATACTTGTCAAATCCCCTTGCTTAAGGCAGTAGATGAATTGAGCAAAGCAGCTTTACAGGCTACCTGCCCCACTAAAAGAATCGTCGCCCCTCTTGCACCCCTGTCTGAGCTCATCCCATCCTCCTTTTTAAGTGTTCATGGTGGGTTGTCTGCAGGCTAATGAGAGCATCTTACATCTCATTCTTATGATAGACCGCTCTCAAGGCTTGGGAGAACATGATAAGATAGTCAGTCATCCAAGAATTTGAGGGTGGTGTTAGTAAATGACAGACTATCTGAGCAAAGTGAGGCCACCGTTTGAGGGCAGGATAATAGATTTCCCCCCTGTTGCAATTCTTGGATGCCGGGGCACAGGATACCTGGCCCAATTTTCCATAGAGAGAGGTATCCTGAATTGGAATATTCATGGGTTTGAGCATCTCATGAATAGTGGTGAATTGGAAGGAAGATTGAAACATTATCATTTGGTGTTCCTTCAGGACTCTTGATTGAGAGAGGAAGATACCATAGAAGACTTTTTGGTATTGAATAGCAAAAGGCTGGGCCAAGGGAAGGGGAGAGCCTCTGCAAGAGTTTTAAGTTTAATATGCACTAAGGTGATTAAGAAGCCACTGCAGGTTATAAATGTGTCTACTGATGTACAGCTCTCTGTGGTTGAACTTGATCTAACTAATAACATCAGTAGGTGCTTTCTCCTCATAAATGTTTATATTCATATAGAAGAGTACCGGAGAATGAATGACTCGCTGGAATCCTTTGAGCAATCCTTCCAGAATTTGGTAACCAATTTCCCAGAAACAATTATGATAATGGCTGAGGATTTCAATGCTCATCTTTTTCCCACCCAGGCGGATTCACTGATGGAAGTTGCCATGGATTTTTATAACATCCCCACAGCCTTGTTTCCTCTTGGTACCATGAAACAGGAGGCCAAAGCCATGAATTAATGGCTAGTGAATAATGGTTTGGATCTGTTTGGATGACCATTTTAATAATGAAAATTCCAGTAGGGCCTATCAGCAGCTCCAATTGACAATATGTTTATGCCCATCTGGCACTTTGGTCCCTTTTCATATTTTAAAGTGGCAGAGTATCAGAGTAGTGACCATTGAGCCACCTCAGCAGTTCTTAGTCTTTCCGAAATGGCAGCTACAGAGAGGGTAAAGCTTTTGAAAGTATTTTATCTGCAGAGACTCACAACACATCTAGATCCTATTAATCTCCAACGTTTAGCTGCATTTCAATTAACAGAAAACCCTGAAGTTTGCTCTGTGTGGTCAGAGAACAGAATTTTGTAGTTCAACTACATTGTTTCACATGTGCTGGGCTGCATTGCCATAAATGTAAGGAAGTTCAGATCCCAGGCAGCCCATCTTCTTAAGGTGAAGGATTGGTTTGATTTAGCCTGCCAAGAGTTGAAATGTTTGGTGAGACAGGCATCTAGAAAGGTAGGCGATGCCTAGGCAGTGCTGTATCTCAGGAGTTGGTTAAGCTTAAGTCTCAATACAAGCAGCTGGTTCAAGAGAGAAAGGCATTCTTCTATCATTGTAAGTGCGATGAGATGTAGGAACTCATTCTGTCAGAGGATCAACAAAAGTCCTGGGCATAAGTGTTTGGGTCCAGTGGCCAATATAGGGGGACTTTTGTATGTATGATTCCTGAATATATATTGGCAGCCTATCTAGCAGATCTATATAGTAGCTTTTCTCTTTCAGTTAGGCCCCAGCGAACTGTAAAATAGGAAGCTCTTCCTCATTTGGTTTTCAGTAATGGAGGTAAGAGCAATCATTGATAGAACTAAGCTTTCAAGAGCCACGGCCCCTATAACATTCCAGCAGTAATATTTAAATCAAATAGTGATTCGTGGGCTACGGTGTATTCCCTCTTATTTTGCTTGAATGCCTCAATGGGCCTTTATCCCCCATCATGGAAAGGGTCAATAGTAAAACCCATCGTAAATAAAAAAGGGCAGGGCTCAGATCCTACACATTATTGGCTGATTAGCTTTCTGGACATCTTGGTCAAGGTGTTTTCCAAAATGATTCCATCTTAGTTGGAGGCCTAGGCCTTTGAATCTAAGATCATTCCAATAGAGCAAAGGGTCTTTCGGGAGGGCCATTCAACTATAGATCATTGCTTTGCTTCATGGATCATCATTACAAAGGTCCTGGAAGTGTTTCAAAGGCTGTGTTGTTGTTTTGTTGACCTTTGGACAGCTTCTGATTCGGTGGACTGGGAATCTCTATGGAGAAAACTTGCCGCCGTGGGGGCAGATTTACAAGCCTCTTGCGCTGCCAGCCCGTCACTGTTTGTGATGCATTGGCAGTGCATTTCACTGCCCCATATTTACAAGGACAGGAAAGGCCACCCTGCGTGGCTTTTCCTGTCCTTGTAAATACGGTCCCTTTACATGCAGCACTGTGCGTGAAAGTGCCGTTCCATGTGTTTTGCTGTGGGTGTTCCCACCAACACCCATAGAACGAGACACATTTCCAGATTTACGAGGATTCATAAAACTGGAAATGCATCAGTATGCTACGCAACCCTAGCGGTGGTGCAGTGAGGCGCAACAAGGAGAAATGTTTTCATTTCTCCTTGTTTTTTCCTCTTTCAATGCGTGCTGCATTCTACAGCACACATTGAAAGAGGAAAATACCTGTAGTGATTATTTTTGTGCAGGAAGGTGCCCCGACCTGCACAAAAACAATCTCCCAATGACGCAGGCATGCTTGCACCATGGTGCAAGGGAGCCTGCGCTGGCGCACGACAGCTGTTTGTGTGCCAGCGCAGGGGAGAGCACAGGAATGCAACATATCATTGTACATATGGTGCATTCCTGTGCCCTGAAAATGCAGCAGTATGGCTCAGCCAAAGAGCTTGCAGTGCCACACTGCGGCACCTTCTTGTAAATCTGCCCATGAAGCTCACTCTGAACCTCTTTTGTGTAGTACATTCTAAAAAAATACTAATAATTGGGCCCTGGTGGAGCTAGATAAATCGGGCCAGCTATCCCAGAAAATCCCTATTAAGAATTGCCTTTAACAGGGATGTGTTTTAGCCCCCCTGCTTATTACTTTATCTCTAGCTGACCTCTCTTCTTTCGTATCCCAAGCAAAGTCTATTTGTCTATTTCTCCTAAAGTGGGGAATCAGCATATTGCCTTGTCTGCTTTGTGCAGATGACCTTGTGCTGTTGGACTGCACCCCAATTGGTCTACAGAGAAAACTATACGCCATCAAAACATATAAAAAGCAGAACCAGTTGAAAATAAATTTTAAGAAGACTAAGGTGTTGGTCTTTGGCAAAAGAGTACAAATATTTAGCTGGTAGCTATATGCCTGGAGGTGGAGTCAGTCAACCCCTATCAATATTTAGGTTTGACATTTAGAAGGAACTCAAAATAGGGCATACATTGGGATAGTATTAAGTAGAAGGCATTGCTGCAAGCGGAATGTTTGTCCAGATTTAATTGGAAATATGGAGGGTTGTCTCTTATTCCAATATTGAAGGCCTATGAGGGAAAATACCCCCCCTTGGTTTGGACAGCGCCGAAGTCTTCTCCCTTTAGCGGGACCGGTTAGAGCGAGCAGTCCTTAGACCACTTCCGTCATTTCCACTAGGCACCATGGTCCAGGGCATACGGTAGGAACAGAACCGTACCTCCTGGAATTTGTTGCCATTTTCCTGGGCTTTAAGATTTTTTGACAGGCTCTCAGGGGCTAGTGAAGTATTTCCAAGGTAGCGAAAGAAGGTTGGCAAGGAAAGTAAGGAATAGATTAGGACGTATGAAGAACCTCAGTTCTGAGTGTAGTACAATTACATCCTGGTCCCCTTTTCCAGGAAAGTAAAGATTGAAAAAGTGTACGGCAAAGGTTGCTGGGACTCTTGACCTAGCCTACCTGAGTCAGTTTTTAAGACCTTTGTTTTTTTTAAAACAGAACAGTGCAAAGGATGAAGGCTGTAGATTTCCTGTCAAAAATGCGTTATTTAGATGTGGCAGTAGGAATTGCTTGGGTATTATGTTCTGTTCAATAGAGTTTTAATGATGGGTTACAATCAGGTGGTGATGGGTGAGCTGGATTGGTTTTAGGTCAATTTTAAAATATAATGGTTTTTATGTATTGTTTAGACTGTTTTTATGGAAAATGTCCTAATAAATTTGTTTTTCTACCTACCTACCTACCTAACTAAAAAGAGCTTCAAAATTAGCAAAATAATTATATTCCCAGGTTCACACCTTTTGCAAATGATGGGAGATAGCCAGTCCGTATTATCACTATAAGTCACTAGCTCTCCAACAATTCTGCCCCATTTATGATATGGATTTAGCATGAAAGAGCCAAGGTTCTACTACCTAGTGGTGTGCTCTCTGTACCAGAGTAGCCTCTTCTGTAACCCACCGAAAGATTATCCTGAGTAGAGAATCTTGTGCTTTATAGGTACAGCACACAGTCGAAACACCAATGTCACCTGTTTTATACCTTTCTAGCGGCAATGCCTGAAAGCTTCAAGTTTGACCGCAATTGAACATTTAATGCAAGTTTGAGCTGTGCCGAGAACAATCGACCATTAGCAGGGTGGCCTGGGGGCAATTTTTAAGGTTACTTATAACTGGTAAATGAGAGTGAGCGGCACGCTGGTGACCTGCAGTCTGTGAGATTGATACCCTGAAATGTGATCATTACTATTCCTATTTGTAATGCAGCACTCTTGATAAAATACAATACATTAAGACAACTCGGAGGGGACCCTTGCAGCACTACCAGTTTACCAGAATTACCAGAACTATTTGCCCTTAAGTGAACCACCACCGATTTCCCAAACAATAATAAAATGGTTCACTTGTGCAAGTGAACTGAAGAAAGGCACTGAATCCGCCTCATAACTTGAAAGAGCTCTGGTGGCACACAATTTCATGCTCAGTTTTGAAAGTGCCCATTGGCTACTCCTTTACCCTTGTGGAATACTGTGAGCCAATAACGTTCTGGCCCTCGGCTAGGGCACTCCTAGCAGCTGATCTGCAAGATGGCTGCCCAAAGGTCAACATGACTAGATCTTATGCCCTCCGTCCAGGGACGAGAAGTAGATTCTCATCTGAACCTGTCTGGCACAGACCTTTCCAATGGATGCAACCCTCTCATAGTCAGAAAATCTACAGATAAGCAGGTTTTTATAGGTAGAACGTGGAAGTACCTGGAGAGGTTGAAGGGGGTGCAGCCTTTGCTGACCAAGTTAATCGCTAGCAGTAACCAGCTGAAACAAGGAAGCACAGCTAGCAGGCTCAACGGCCAGAATTGGTTGTGCCAAGCGACAGCTCCCCTTGAAGTCACCAGAGTGTGTGAGCTGCAGCGCCTAGCATGGCTTCAAGCCTGGGCCTTCACAGTAGGTGCCCGTCCATTCTTCCAGCATCAATGCTGGGTATCACTTGTCTCTCTCGCTTTTTGACTGTGCTTGTGCCCACGCCCCTCTCACCTTAGGCCCTTTGAAGCAACGTGTTTTGGTCACTTGCTGGCCCTTTGCTTTGGTGATCTATTGCGCTTTTCTACTTCCGTGACCTTTGTTTGTCGCCCATGGGGGCATTATCTGCCATCCTGCCAGGGTTGGCTGTGCCTTCTGGTCCGGTGGTAAAAGGAATGAGTGCCGTTGCCCAAAGCTTTGCTCTGTGTGGGTACAATTAAAAATCGGCCTTCCTGAATACCATTGCTGCTGCATACTGTTGAATTTACCTCAGGCCTGTTTGATCCATTGCCAGACACTGCTCCCTGTTCTCTCACTCTTGCCAGTCCCCGCTTTCTTTATTTGCGCCCGTTTTACCATCTTTCTTTTGCTCCCTCTTTCCCGTTTGCGTTTTCTCCTGCTCGCTGGCAGTCATTATCTGATGAAGGCCTAAAAAAAACACCGGCACCAACCAGCTCAATTTATGCCCAGATTTTGACTCCCATTGCATTATTGCTCTTAGGAGACAAAAGCGAGACTAAGAGCTTTTTTGGCAGCTTTATCTAATGAGAACAGCTGCGTAATTTTACTTGACCGTCAGAACGTGTGAGATGTCCTAGAATTCGTACACACCGAGGAATACAACGCCCCCCCTCCCCCCCGTATTGCCCTGATATTGACAAACGTTTCGCTCGCGCTTCGGGGAAAGGAAGCAAGTGCTGTTCTGCGAATAGAAAGCGCCAATAAGATTGCGCCTTTGTTAATAATCAATGAGTAGCCGACTCTATGAGTGTCTAAAATATCAATGCGAATGTGATGCTATTTTGGATTCCGAGACCGTGTTCCACAGCCGAAGGAAAAATGCTAATCTGCCAACTGCTTTGAAAAAAGAACTGGTATTTTCTCCTGCTTCAGCTGTTTTCATTTTAATAGCATGACACGAAGCGACAGCTTTTCCATGCCGTTTTAAGGGAAGAAATACTTGATAAAACAGAGGATTACCTGCTTGACAGACTTTTTTGATTTATGCGATATGGTGCCCTCGTGGCCTGCTTTTTTGTAAGCGAGAGAAGTCACCAGCTTAAGATAGAGATTACTGAGCATGAAACCTCTAATAGGAGGCATGATCCAGCATCTACTATGTCCGTGATTTTTTTTTAAAAGTTCAATAGCCTACTTTAAAATTCCGCAATTCAGAATTTGAGTTGGTAAAACGGATCAAGAAGAAGGGGTCTGATCAGAATGCACTTTTTATAAAACGCCCTTTTACAAAGTCAACATTTGTGGCTACCTATATTTTTTGAGGTTTGAAGAATTTACCTCTTTTGCACAGTATGGACTTCATTAATGGACAGCGCGTACTGCTTACAGTGGAGGAGTATGTTTTTTACAGATATCAGATTTTTTTCAAAATCGATCAGAATCCTTATAAAGCAGTGGCTGCATTAAAAAAAACGTCCCAATGCTCCACCACACGTGCCACGGTAAAATAATATATTACTTCCATCAAATGCTATTTGGCACAGGTTTGAATAGAATATGTTTCATGTAAAATAATCTCCTAAAACATGTACGCCTACATTTATAGAACTAACGTAAAAAGTTTTGTCATGAACATAATTGTCTCCATATCTACTTCATTGAACCAGTACTTTTTTCATAAACAAAAAAAATTATTTCTATAGGAACTCCTTCCCAAGGGGTCCTAGAGGAGGCTCCTTTCTTCACCTCATCCTTATGTTCTATCAGTCTCTGTTAGAAATAGGGTTTCTGGTTGGCTAAGGTATGACCTAAGCCAGGCAGAACCCACCACTCTAGTCAGGGTAAGAAGGAAGTTACACACTAAGATAACCTCTTCTCACTAATTTGGTATCTTGGAATGAGCAGTCAGGCTTAGCCATGAAGCAATTTTTAAAGCGTTTGCACAACATTCACACACACCAGTGACACAATAAATACACTCAAAACAGACTCAACACAATATTATATAAAAATATCTCATATATTGTCTATAAACAGAGACAAAAACAAAATTAACCATTACCCACTTTGCCAACTAGGCAATTGTCATAACATCACAGTTAGTGCAATAAAGTAAAGACTTGTATGTTGCACACATTACAGAGATACAGTACACCATCACTGTACATATTATGCAGGTCCTGAAATGATACTCGTTATCATGTCAATCAAAGGTATAAAACGACATGAGTCAAAATATTCAGGCATGAAAATGCAGCTGTGAGAAAGGAAACACACATGAATCACCAAATTACCATAAAAGTTGTTATCACATAGATTAAAAAAGGGAGGGCGATAGAACCTCTCTAATGGGTTACACACTTGACCTCAAAAGAAAATTCACAGGACTAAACCCTCCGGTCCTGTATGTAATAGAAAAACTCAGACTGATTTTGAGGTCTTTCATGCACAGAGTAATTCAAACTTAATACATGAAATATAACCTCAAGTGTTTCATATTCTCAAAACAAAAAGATGCTTATTAATTGACGCTTTTTAATTGATCTCAAATGGTCTTTACTCTTGAAAAACAGAATATTTATTCGTTGAATCCAACGCTTGTTTCACAACAACATGTCGCTTCAACAGGGCCATAAAACAAATTATTTGTACAAGTGCTGATATATAATACAAAGCAAGATTTGATAACATTCCAAATGAAATTTGGTGAAATAGTAAAGACAAAATAGAAAAGGTATTTACCCACAATAAAAGGTAAGTAATAATATAGAAAAACAAGTATTCACCAAGTTTAGTGAAGTGAAAAAGTGATAGAAATGATAAATGGGACAAAAAGATACAAAACAAATGTTAAGAAAGATCCATGTAATGTTTTTACATCAATTGCAGAAATAATGTTAATGAAGCACATTTCTCAAAACCCAAAATATAACAAAACCAAGAAACGTAAGGTGGTCACAGTTAAAAAGAAACAAACATGTTTATACACAAAAGCTGTATATTAAATCAAGATGGGTGGACAACAATGCAACCAATATACCAAGTGAAAAATCAATGCGAACATAAAGTTTATGCTTTTGCCTATTTAGAAGAAATCATATTGACTAGAGACAATATGATTCAAAACATTAACACCCTGTATTCATTAATCAAAATTGTAATAAGAGATAAACAGATTCAATACATACTTTGTGGCAATGGATTAGCCATACTGTTATAAAAGTGCACCAATATTTTAATAAAACAATAAAGGCGGTGTGCTTTAAAAGATTATTTTGTCAATACGCTCAGTTACAACTCTCATGTAGCTTGACATCATGATTCTATATGCGTAGAATATATACTCACAATCGGATTCCAGTGTGTGCTAAAAGTATATTAAGGTTTGCAAGAAATTGGGGGTACCCCCAACTATAGTTCCTAATTCGGGATATACAAATCAGTTGAAAGGACAGTTAATTTGGAACAAAGGTAAATAGTGGACTTGAACTGACATCAGACAGTAATAACTGTATCTAAACAAGATTCATGGTACAAAAATATATATTTTTTATTTATTATTCAATTATTATTTAAAAAGCAATCATTTTTATCTCCTATCTATATGTGATATACAATCTACATATATGGAATGCTGTACATATTTGTTCATTTCAATTTGCTTTGCATTACAATTCGTTATGTGGAGATTTTATTTTGGATATCGATCCAACTAAAGATTTTAATCTAAAACATGGCTAAAGGTTACATGTAACAATAAATAAAAAATATATATTTTTGTACCATGAATCTTGTTTAGATACAGTTATTACTGTCTGATGTCAGTTCAAGTCCACTATTTACCTTTGTTCCTAATTAACTGTCCTTTCAACTAAAAGTATATTAATTCAATGTGTTCCCGAAGTGATATTCCTATCCTTTCATCTGAAATCAAATGGAAAACAGACCTTCCAAACAAATAGTGTCCCAGCTTCTTCAGTGCCCAGACTACAGCAAATGCCTCACGCCCATCACACTCCACCTCTGTTCCCGTGAAAGTAACCTCCTACTAATGAAGGCTACATGTTGGTCTAGGCCCTTCTCATTTAGCTGTGAGAGCACAGCCCCCACACCATGCTATGAAGCATCTGTCTGCACAATTAATTCCCTTGAGAAGTTGGACACCTGAAGCATGGGCGCCATGCACTTGGCAGATTTCATGGCATCAAACGCCTTCTGACAGGTCTCAGTCCAGTTCACCTTCCTGGGGTGCTTCCTGGAAGTAAGCTATGTCAGGAGGGCAACAATGGTGTCATACCCCTTGACAAATCTTCTGTAATACCCAGTGAGTCCTAAAAAGGCTCTCACCTCTCTCTGTTTCTTGGGGGGTTCCCAAGCAAAAATGGTAACAATCTTGGGATGTAGGGGCATCGCCTGGTCGCTCCCACCTGGTGTCCCAAGTACACCATTGAACCCTGCCTGATCTGGCACTTGCTTGCCTTGATCATGAGGCATGCCCTCTGCAGAGCCTTAAACACTTCCCAGAAGTGGTGCTAATGTTCCTCCCAAGTGGTACTAAACACTGCGATGTCATCCAGGTAGGCAGCACTGAAATACTCCAGTCCAGCCAACACCTGGTTGACCAACCACTGAAAAGTATCAGGGGCATTCTTCAACCCAATGTCCATCATCCGGACTTGGTAGAACCCTTTGGTGTTGAGAATGCTGACCTCTCCTTTGCCCCATCAGTTAATGCAATCTGCCAGTACCGAGATGTTAAGTCACACGTACTGAGGTGCAGGGCAACTCTCAATGGATCTATGAGCTCATCAGCTCGGGGATAGGGTGCACATCAGTCCTGGTGACCGAATTGAGCCCTCTGTACTCCACACAGAACCAGAGTTCTGGTGTGGCACAGGGTGTGGCAGCCTTTGGGACCAAGAGCACTGGGCTGGCCCAAGGGCTGTTTGAGGGCTCAATCACCCCTAGCGCTAACATCTTGGAGACCTCCTCCTTGATGCGAGCCTGGACCCTGTCAGTCACTCTGTAAATTTTGTGCTTCACTGGAGGACTATCCTCAGTGTCAACATAATGGACACACCACTGAGTGAAACCAGGAGTCATGAAGAACAGAGCAGTAAACTGTCCCAACAGTTGGTTGCAGTCACTCTGCTGTTCAGGAGTCAGGGTGGGGGAGAGTGTTAAACCGTCCACTGACCCATCATGTTCCTTTGCAGACAGGAGGTCAGGAAGAGGTGCAGTCTCCTCCTCTTTGCCAGCATCTGCTGCTAGATGCATGCCCACTTTGGACCTCTCCAAGTGGGGCTTAAGGCGGTTGACATGCAGGACCCGCAAAGGGTTCGCAGGAGACAGCAAGTCCACCAAGTAGGTGACTTTACGCTTGTGCTCCACCACCTCAAATTGTCCGGTCCACTTATCCTGGAGTGCACAAGGCTCCACTGAGGCCCTGACCCATACTTTTTGTCCAGGCTGAAACTTGATCCGAGTGGCATTCTGATCATATAACAACATTTCATCTCCTCCCGGCTGGCTTCAAGATTTGCCTAAGCAAGTTGTCTGAAGTGCTCAGTCTGGTTCCTGAAGGCCGGAATGTAGCTATGTACATCCTTGGAAGGTTTACTGGGAGCTTTCTCCCAGCCTTCTTTGGCCAGACTTAGAGGTCCTCTTACAGGATGCTCAGACAGGAGCTCAAAGGGACTGAACCCTAAGGACTTCTGAGGTACCTTGTTGTGTAGTTCCTATAGTACCAGTGCAGGGCCTGCTCATTTGGATAAAATAAACTGTGGGATTGGTGGCAAACTGGTTTTGTACACCCTACCAAGAAATGTTTGCATATTGGCATTTAGCTAGCTCACAGTGTCACTAGTGTCTCCTCTTATAGGGGAGAGATTAGTTTCTGGCAACCCAAGAACATGACAACCCTGATCCCTCAAGATCATGGAAACAATGTACTACTTTTCGCTCAGTCACTTGTGCTCTTTTTAGTTTATCTCAGAGATACACAGAATAAACAGTCTGGGTGTTTCAATAAGGGCTTATTGAACAGTTGCTATTCTTGTGTAAAATATATGAGCGGCAACCACCATTAGACAGTTGCAAAAATATATGATTAGCAGTACAGTGAATTTAAATGGATAGTACAGTTCTACCATCTTGCAATAAGCATTAATAAATATATGAATATAAAATATATGATAAAAGTATGCGTACTCCTAGGATGCCTATATAGATGTACCTAAGTGTACCTATCATGGGAGTAGGTGTAAAGCCAAGGATCCCTCTAGGAATTAGTCGAACCCCATTACCTGAAGTGCGAGAATGTACGAGCCCCGCTTGGTCTCGAGTTGGACACACTGCGAGGGATGTTCAGACCACTGCCAGCTGGAGCGTCTGTATGCAGGAGCCTCAGCATCTCTGGTCAGTGTGTCGGCCTAGAAGTCTCGGTTCCCTCTGACTAACATTAGCAAGAGGTGCTATATTTATACAGAAAGGATCTATGGCCCCTTTGTCCCTTGTTACTTATATTAGCCACTGTGGGATTTGAGGATGACGTATGGGATGAACTGTGTATGTAGATATGGGGAGGAAGGTGGTGTAGCCCCAGTCTGGTTTTTAGCAACTCTTATGAATATTCAGTCATACTGTGTAAGTCCATTGATGGAGTTATATGACTCTATTATTTAGGTGAAACCCTCCTTCTGCACCTGGGACAGGAATTAGGTAAAAGGTTCTATCCTAAAAAGGCTTGTTACATTGTAGTGTAGGGGAGGTGATGTAGTTGAAGGGGTATGAGGATACCCGGGCCTACATTAGGGTACCTATATGAAACGTAACACCCACTCCTCTTCCGAACAGTCAACAATGATAAAAAATGCTAGTGAACTATTCTCTTTACTAGATAGTAGTGCATAAAATATTTATCAATGCGCTTTGTAAAACAATGTTTTAAAATCATTTTAAAAACAGCTTAAAAAGAAAAAGGGGGAAATATGTTTTTTTCTACAAAATCAGTTTGCTTTGAATTGTCCCTCAAGCCACAGTCCTAATTGAGTTTGTTTATATAAGTTGAATTCCTACAAGCGTCAAAAGGCTATTCTTCTCAGTGAGAAAGTGTCAATTGTTAGGAAGTGTTTCACATTTAGTTAAGTTTAGACGAAAAAGGAAAATCCGAATTCTTTCCCAGCACACAATGAGTCAATTATAGATTAAGGGTCCTGGCTGGGAGACGCAACATCATTGTTGCTTGCTGCTGCAGGGGATGGTCCTTGTAACACCTCACAGAGTACGTCAATGGACCACAGATGATATTCAGTACTGCCAGTAACTGGTGTAGAGGCAGCCGGTGCTGTAGTCGATACCTCGGTGCTAGTGGTGCTAGTGGTGGAGCTGAAGCTCACCCCAGTTTGTAAAAGGCATCTTCGGATTCTCAAGGAATGCAGTGGTTAGTATGGAATACACTGGAGACATTGCCGAGCATGAGACCTCAAGGGTTACAGCCTGTTATTTAAGTCTGCAGGATTGTCCATAGCCAGTGTCAGACAGAGGTCCAACACTCATTCGTCACAGCAAAACAGACATCGAAGGACAGGTAAGATGTAGTCCATCCAGACTGGTCTACATGATAGGAATAAAGAGGTGCTCACTTCCTGTAGGCGAGGTGTGCCTAGATGCTATGCCATGCGTTCACAGTATTTTTGCTCCAGGAGCGCTTTTGCCATCTTGTTGGCGATTGAGCCGTCCATTGCGTAGCAGATAAATGACAATCAGGATTCCCGCTTTTGATAGCAGGAACAGAGGTAAACCTCCAAAAATGCTACCACACACGGAGTGTATAAAGCTTGGAATAACTCTGAGTATTTTCTGAAAGGTGCACTAGGTCTTAAATAGGTGTACAATACCACTCGTATCAGACATATTAAAGATACGACCCACCATTTCTTTGAAATGAAAGGGGCAGTTTGTATGTATAAGTACCTGTATCTCAGTTGAGGTCTTTGCAATTTGAAAATCAAAGGTCTCTAGAGAGGAGGTTAAGGGTACTGTTTGCTGTAAAAGCATGGCTTTCAGTCTGCTCAAAGTATCAAGTTGTATAAAATAAACATTCAACAAAGGCCATAACAACGCCTCCCTGACTGTACATGTTTGGGGAAACAATACTTGCATACAGCAAGTAACCCTGGAGTTCACAGTGACTAGATAGGCAATGCCCGGAAGCATACCATAGCAACTTTGATCGTTCAGCAACAAGTAACTCCCATTCGAGAGCAGCTTGAACACCGGTTTAATCATGCCCTTTCATGTGGCAGGACATGTTTGCTACTGACCCATTGCAAGTGATGGAGCAAAGACTCGTATATAAGTGACTTGCTCGGACGCAATCCTCTCATATAAACCCGTAACACATAATTAATAATGTATTGTGATACTAAAATTCCCCTTATTTCATATATTTCTAGTTAGATGAAGCTTGACTATGTGTTCTACTAACGAGTAACCCGAGTGTGATTTAAAATGGCTGCAAAAGCGGGAAACTATATTGCGCATGCGTCAGCTGTATCTACGCTGAATGACATCTTTACGCTTGAAGGGAAACTTCTGCTTCTGCGCAAATGTATCTAAAATGACCACTTGGAAATTCACATGCTAAGCATCTGCTATGCTGAAACTAAAATGAGTTATATACTAAATGCTAATGCTTGGAGAGTCTTTATAAGTTAATGGGATTAGAATAGAGATAGGTGGTATACAGTGAAATCATTTTATTTTGAAATTAATACTTTTTCTTTTGACATCTCTATTAATTCGTATTAGGGCCTCTGAACGATGCTAAAGTCTGCACCACATGTGGTTCCTCACGCAGGTGCAAAGATGGCAAGTCAGAAACAGTGATGTTAAGTCTTGAAAATCGTCCAAAGCCATTCTCGGTACATGTCCTGGGAACCAGTTGGACATCCTGAAGACTCAATGGACAACTATAAAAATGTATACATTGTTGTTAATAAAGGGGGGGAAATAAAGCTCAGGAGAACAAATTAATGGGCAGGAACTTAAAACAATGAACTAAAGAAAATTATTAAAACTTAGCATGGTGTGATGATCATCCCCTCAGCCTGTCCAGTCAGAAATAGGAGTTTCAAAAAGTTGAAACATTTAGGGGTGGTACATGTCATTAGGAAAGTATAATTGAGGTAGTTTAGGGAGAACAGTGTACAGTCACAGCAAGAAACGCTGAGAGATCGGGATGCTGTCCGAGTGCTGATCGAATATTTGAAGAAGCAGACTTAGAACTCTAAAGCCAAAGAAGATTGCAGAATAATCGAGGAGGTAAATTATTAGAAGAAGATCACGGAAGAATCTATGAGGAAGCTAGTGTCAGAGATGGGTGAGACGCAGGCGTCAAATCCGGAAGAGGTCATCTATTCTGTCAGGGTCCTGTCCTGAAGTCCCCGTCACCTGATCTTTCCCAGAGGACCCATTAAACTCTTTGCCAGATGGGTCTGATTTTCACACCATTCTAGGTAAATACATCTCTCTGTATTGTGTCAATGTACTTCTCTCTCTCTCGCTATCCATTTTCCTGAGGTACTGTTGTTGTGATTATCTCATTGAAATAGAGTACTAAAATTTTGGTAAAGAGATCTTTTTTCCTCTGAAAGATGGAGGTAACACTGGAATTCCTTGAACCCGACGTTACTCCCTTGAACCTGACGTTAGGTCTGCCCCCACTCTGACCATTTTCAGAAGAAAAATAAAGACATGGCTCTTCAACCAATAACTTTTTTCTCCTCCCATCCTCATTCTGCTTCCTCCACAGCGCCGAGACGCCCTCGGGCAATTGTTCGCGCTATAAATAAATAAATAAATAAATAATTTGTTTGCTCATATGATATATTTAGATAAAACATTTAAACTTTCCAGAGTCTGTGGTTATTTCTTAAATAGGAGGCAAATGAACCTATGTCATATCACCAATTACTATTCCAACTAAATAGGTCCTTGACTAAAAGAAAGGCTTTATGATCAGGGAAAGATTAGAGAAATGATAGGTAACTGATCTAAATTAAAGCATTCATAACATTGACCTCCAGCAGTGTTAACCAGCCTATATGAGTGAATGTATATATGGGTCCAGATGTGTGTATGGTGATAGATTTTCGAAGGTTGGTAGCTAGCTGGTTCAGTTTACGCGGCGTGCAATTAAATGTCCTGGTACACAAGAGAACTGCTCAAAGCGTTCTTGCAGTTTGTACCACTTAGAAACACTTCTCGATCCCCACTTCGGCATCAAAATCTATATGATAAATCCCAGGATTCCTTAATGTAATCCTTACCCTTTTATCATATTTGCCCGTCTGCCTCTGTTCAAGGCAATATTTAAACTGAAAAGTAGTGACGGTAGAGTTATGTGGCCATGGATAAGCCATTCAGTAGACAGAGCTTTGGCTACTGTAAATGGTAGTCGGTCCAGTTTTTCAATACACGTCATTGTATATATAGCTCCCCTTTGTGCCATTTTGACCTGTTTATCCATTAGATTATATTAAGAAAACAGAGGCGTACTGTTTATAAAATGCCAAGGCACAAAGCCTGCATGCACTGATTGCAGCATCCAGCTAAATAACATGATAGAACGTAATTGAGACTGCCTATGTTTTAATATGGCCAAATCTTGCTCTAGGATGTCTATCGCAGAAGACACAATGTTGCCTAAAGAATATATTCTGGAGGACGAAGTTGTTAACCAATTGTTTAACACAGCTAACGATTTTTCTAAGTTAATACGGTCTATTTCCCATATTCTCTCTGCAGCTACTTGTTGGGATATTTTCCAGATTTCATTGTAGGCTGCATAAATGCCAGCATATATGAAATGTTTCTAACGTGTCTTTCTGGGACCTAGTAAACAAACCCTAAGATCCATGTCTTGTGAGAGTAAGGCTAAGTGTTCTTTCACTCCTGTGAGTGTTGAGATTTCTAGCCAATCAAGGCACAACTTCCCAACATTGTAGGATGTCACTACCGCTGGGTGTTCTCTTTGTACATAGTGTGGGTCTGGCATGTGGATACTGAACCCTTTGATAATACCCAAGAATCTCTTCTGACATATGTTTGTGTCTAAAGGCCAAATTTGTACAATCTTGGCGAAGTTATGTTAAGGACACTACTCATTTCCTGAATTTGCTACAACAAGTACAAAACAACTATGATCCAAACTGGTTGATGTGTACAATTGACGTTACCTCATTGTACACGTCAATACCATTGAAAGAAGGAGTTGAAGCTTGTGAATGGGCTCTACTACAACTGCCAGAATTAGCGGTCAATAAAATATTCATATTAGAATTGTTGATCTTCTGTCTCCAGCACAGCTATTTGACATGGCAGGACAATTTTTTTCTACAAGTGAGTGGAACGTCTATGGGCTTTTCAGGAGCCCCGGCTTACGCCAATACATTCATGGGGCAATTTGAAGACAATCATATTTACAGTCAGGAAATTTGGTCTAATAACGTGGTGTTCTATACAAGATTTATCAACGACATTTTTGTCGTATGGAAAAATTCCAGAAACAGGTTGGAACAAGCAATTAGCGAACTCAACACCAAACATGAAAGAATAAAATTCACACATGAGATCAATCAATTCAACATCCATTTTTTGGACGTACTGATAAGCCAACAAAATAAGAAATTGGAAACTTCGGTATACACAAAGCCAACAGATAGAAACAATTTGTTATTGTACACAAGCTTCCATCCACCTTCCTTGAAGAGAAATTTACCTTTTTCGCAAATGCTGAGGGTTAAACGCATTACCTCAAACACAGTCAACTTACAAGAGGAATTGGAAAAACAGCAAGCAAAATTTAATGAGCGGGGATATCCCCCAGAAATTTTGACAGAAGCAATTTCTAAGACAGAAACTAAAGAGCGCAGGAACTTGTTGATCTCCAAGCCCAAAGAAAAATCTAATCGATATGTTTTTGTTTCTAAATACTCATCTAAATCTCATGCAATCAGAAAGATCATTAAATCAAGATGGTAATTGCTCAAACAAGAACCTGACTTCAAGGGTTTATACGATGAAGAACCTCTGTTTGCGTACACACGCAGCAAAAACATCAAGGAGATCTTGTCTTCTAAAGTGGCAACAGAACAACAATATCAAGGAATGCGCAAGTGCCACAATTGTGTACATTGCAACAATGTAATGACTGGTAACACAATACATCATCCACAGACAGGGAAAGCAATCACTTTGAAATTTAATGGAGACTGTAACAGTTCCAATGTAATTTACGCGATAAAATGTCCCTGCGGATCATTATATGTTGGGAAAACTTCAAGAAAAATAAAAGTACGAATAACGGAACGCAAAAGTACATTTCGTACTAAGTCTACCAAGTCACATTTTGCACTACATTGGCTAGAACATCAGCACACTAATGCACAGCTGCGATTCACCATTTTGGAAACAGTCACAGTTAAACCAGATTACAATCACACAACACTATTAGCTCAGAGAGAAGCTTGGTGGATCAAATATTTACAAACTCTAGTTCCAGGGGGACTCAATGACAGAATAGAGTTACAATGTTTTCTATAATTATGTTGAGTACTGTAAACAGTGTTGTATGTTCTGACGGATTTCCACCTATTGTAAATGAATTTATTTTTGGGTCAATGTTTAGACCAGTCACTCCCAGATCTTCTTTTTGTGCACATTTCCTATATCTTCACTTCCACGTGGTTTCTATACAAACTTGCTTAAGATTTTGGACTTTTATTTACCATTATAACATGCTCCTAGCATGCACTTTATCCACAAGTAAGAGATATCGCTTCTTGATTTTCTATCACTTATTTTCTGACTCATACTTTCTTCAATAGGAACTCCACAACTCAGTTTTTCAATTGACTGTCTCAGGTTCTCTTGAGAATGTCCGTCTCATTGTGTACAGAACACATATCCTAGTTTTTCAGGCTTTTCCGCATTTCATTACATGTTACTAAGTAGCAATTCACGTGCTTAGTCCCGTCAATAAAACTAAAGTTTTGTGGTAACATCGCTCTACAGAGCCAAGTATTTACACTTCATCAAACTTAATGCGATGAATAAGTACAGTTAGTTTACTTCATATGGACCGCTTTGCAGCGTCAATATGGCGCACAAGCTCAGTTCGTTTTCTATATGGTGAACAAACTTAGTCCTCTTTTCATGCGCATGCAGGTAGCACATTCAGGAAGCACGGGTCTATTAAATTCAGTCACCCGCCGATTTTCGTTTCCGTGCTGGTCGCGTTTTTCGTGTTTAGGAGATAAACACCACAGGTTGCTTCCGACTGGTGAGTAGAGGATTGTAGAAGTGCTCAAATGCAACGGGGAACTTGGGGAGTCATATCTAAGTCTGAGCGCGTTTAAACTTATCGCATTTGCGGTCTTTTTACAGATCGTGCTACTTAACGGAAAAAGATTGGGTTGAAAGTTACCCCACGCTAACTATCATCTTTGGTGAGTAGGTTTCAAGTTTTTAGGTAAATCTAATTGAGAAACGCATTTGAGAATAGATGTAGTGATAATGAAGCCACACAGCAGATACACTTACAGCATTACGGTCTTTTTACAGAACTGGTGCAATAACGAACATACAGCGTTTTTAAAGGGATTCACCTGTGTCCTACACCTTGGTGAGTTGTGGACTGAATTTTCACGTAGATGTAAGCAAGAAATGCGCTGCGTACAACATACAACTGCATTTTACACCCAGAGTACTCTGTTCATTGATTGCTGATTTGAACAAACCTTTCGCCTCTACACTATTTTGAGCAGTATCGTGATATCAGAATCCAGAGAGATCTGACTAGTTTCTTTCGGTGAGTGCGAACCACAGTTCGATTCTATCACCACAGACTAGCCTTTTGACCTATTTCTATATCTTTGCTCTGAGATCTGATTAGAGAATGACAAGTGAGTGAACTCTTTTTCACACAAGTGCTACATCAGGTTTTCTCTGGGTGTTTCATTTTGGTGGAGGTCTTTTCATATGCAACTTTTTTCCTTGTTTTATCACACTCCGCATCTAATTGACCTTGTAATAAGTTCATCAGGTATACTGCAATGTACCCATATCTCTGCCAGAGTGTCTTTCTGAATTGCTACTTAGTAAATCCCTTATTTTAATTCTAATTGTGATTTGTATAAGCATCTAGCTATACGTTGGTCATAAAACTTTGTTTTATACCAAGAGCTGATAATATGTTTTATGTTCATTATTTTCACAGTGCCCCTGAGGAAGGGAGTTTCCCGAAAAGCATTGGGCCTTTTTCGAGTTGCGATAATGTTACAAATATGTACATGATTGATTGACAATTATGTTTCTTCAATTCTGTATAACAAGTATCGTTACATTGATTGAGTTTTGTTATATGCAAGAACGTAGTTTTCAAATGATTTTTTGACTTCAGAAAAAGTAAATGAAAATACAAAACAGAATTTACAACTTGGTTTCTTCTTACTGATTACAGATGATTCATATTAAGTATTGTTTAATGTGATATACTTTACATCAGTTGTGCATTTGGCATACTAGTGGGGATTCCACTAGAAGTTGTTCTTTCTTCTAAAGGCCAAATTACCCATTCTTTCTAATTTGGGTCTGATTTATTGTACTGGAAAATGTCATCTACTGCTGCCCCATCCTGTGAAGTTGAATTTTGCCACTCCTGTGATGGTGTTGGAAACCGAGGTGTATTAGGGTCCTTTATCTTGGCTAATCCAAGACAGGATGTCTGTTGGCCAGTTTCGTTTAGATATATCATTTGCTGTGGAATGAGGCATGCTCTAAATTGCACTTCTGTTCCCTGGGATTGCCATTCTCTAGAACCCCTGACTGATTTTAAGTCTAATGTGTCCTTCCATAGGTCAAAACCCTGTTCAGACAATTGGGCAATAAAGCAAGCAGAGTAAATCTTTTTGGTGTTAGTCAGCATAATTTTCAGTGCAGATGTCGGTGTAACCTTATTATAATAAGAGGTCGGGTCTCTGGTGTTAAAACCTGAAAAAATATTAACATTTATGAGCAGAGGTATACAAACTTTTCTTTGGTGTGGTAGGGCTCCCACTGATGGTACTCAAAAACATTTCTGGGTGAAATATAATTGTGTACGAAATGAGGACCATAATGTTGCATTGTTGCATAGTTATCATTTCGTACAGGATGCTCTTCAAAAGTGATGAGTCTTTCTGTTTGAACTTCTTGGATTGTAGTGAGAGGAGGTCATCTGCTACTGTGGACTCCACGAGGCCTACTGTTTAGTATTGGCCACATAGCCTGGTTTGATTATGTCATTTGAGACAAATCTTTTCTCCTTTTTCCCAGCAAAAGTACAGTTCTTGTTCCTTGTACTCCAAGGACCAGTACAGGTTTTCTGTAAGATGGCCCGAATTCTTTCTTGTCCGTTATTTTTTCTCTGACCAGATCCCCAACGTTTGGAATACAGACAGGCCTTGCAGTGACTGCCTTGACTTCCCCAGTGGTTGTCTGTTTTGTGAGGATTTTACTTTGTCTTGTCCTGGATTCATTTAGATCCAGTAAAACAGCCAAACGATCATGGATATTAAATGGTTTCCCATCGGCCACTGCACCTTCACAATCAAGATCTGGTACCCACATTCTCGTCTCAAATAGGACCTCATATGGAGTGAAACCTCCTAGAGAACTTGATTGGTTATTGAGGGCTCTCTGTACCCTATATAAGTGATTTACCAACTACCCACCTTGCCTAATATCCTAGCTTTTAAAGATTGCTTTAAGTTATGGTTTTTCCTCTCTACAACCGAATTTCCCTCTGGATGGTATGGAGTGGAGTACCAAATGCTATGCCCATACTTTTCATGGCCTCTTTGTAACCCCCAAGAGCTAAACCTCGGGCCACGGTCAGAATGTAACATTCCAACTGTGTATGTGGATATAAAGACTCGCAAATCTTTTTCAACAGTTCAAACGTCAGCCAAGTGCTGAGGCCAAACCCATAGGAATCTGGAGCATGAATCTAATATAGATATACTTGTAATCCCCATCCGATTGTAAGGGGCCGCATTGGGTTAAATACACAAATGCAAGAGGTTTGTCTGATTTTAATAGTGGTGTCTGTGCCAGGTGTGTTATGGTGGATCATTTTATCTGCCGACAGATGTCACATTTCAAGACATAGTCCTTAGTTTGTTTTGTTAGTCCTGGTCGCCAATAGCACTGTTTCAATAAGGAAATAGTTGATGTAATGCCTGTATGCGCAGAGCCCAGACGCTTGTGTGATGCTAGTACTATGCTAGTACTAAACCTTGCCTACTATCCATATTTGGTATTACTCTTCCCCCACTCCAGGAATTTGAGCATATGGAATGTTATGTGCATCAAACTTGTAGGAGTACTCAAGTGGAAATTTTTTAGGTTCTACTGAGCTGCCATTGTGTGAAGCAATGACAGCCACCGTTATATCACTGTCTATTCTCATTTTAGGAACAGACTACAGGGGCTGTCCGACTACCCTGAACCAGGGACAGTAAGTAATTACACCTAACAAAGGGTTCAGGTGAAAACAAAACACAATTAACATTTATACACTAAACATTAGAGTTACACACAAAATGAGGGTGAAAAAGAAGAAGAAGAAGCCTATGAATACACCCATTGAAATTTTTTTACAAACAATTATAATTTATTATATACATATTCATCATAAAAAAGTTCGTAAGGGAAAATAACGCTCAAGAAGAAGTTGGCAAAACAAAAAACATACAGATCACATGCCAAACTAGTGGCTAACAGACAAACATTATTGTTGCAAGAACAATTACAGCTACAAATAGCGTCGACGGCGTTTCAACCGCATGGAGACTACGCGGTCATCTTCAGGACAACAATTATGAGCTTACAGATTCTTTTTAAACAGCCAACCAATCGAATTGAATTTTGCAAGTGGACGAAATGTCAACCTTCAGAGATTGTAAGTTTTGAGCACTCCAATGATTGAGAGCCCCAATATTCAATATTGTATAAACATAGCTCGAATTACAGGAACATTAATTATGCCTGTCAGTCTGCTCAATAAATCAGCGGCCGAAGTTGCAGGCGACCGGTCACAGTCTTGCCAATCCACCCATTATATCCATCTTGGATGTAAGGCTTTTGCATTTGGAATTCTACCCTTTGTAACAGCTTCTACAGCTGGTACCGGGGTTACAACAATTGTGCGTTTCCCCTGAGCCAGTGTTCTTTCTCTTGCTACCGCGGTCAGAACTGCTGTTAGGATTTTCTCTGTTTCAGTGAAACGCATTCCTGCATTTGTGTACAGGTGTGATTTGTATGCAATTGGTACTGTCTCGCCTTGATTAAAGGTTAACTAGGTGTACCCGCATTGACCCGCTGTGATACGGATCACCAAGTTGCGTACATTTACACGTGTCTGTAAGTGTTTGGAAGCAATCATGTCTTCTTGTAATGAATGTAGGATATTGAAATGTTCTTGTGTCCAATGTATAACTGAAAAGTCAAGTTTTATTAAGTTGTAGAAAGGTTTTACTCTTTCTGCGTAATCCAAAATTTATGTTCTGCAAAAATTTAGGAATTCTAGTATTGATTGTACATTTTTTAATGTATTTGGAGGTTGGAGCAGTGCACACTTTTCTAAAAAGTTAGCTGGCAGGCTTTTTCCTTCACTTGAAAGTTTGTATCCTAAAAACAGGACACTGAGGTGGGCTATTTTTGATTTTTTAAAGTTAAACTTATAGCCCTCAGAAGCTAATCCCATAATAATGGTGCTGACTATGGTCAAGTGCCTGTTTAAGTCATTGTCCGTCAGATAAATATCATCCTTATAGGACAATGCTTCCTCATCAAAATTTTGGAGTAACTCAGTTACTCTTGCTGAGATTACGCCCGGCCTGTTCTTATACACCTGGGGGAGATTGCGAAATTGTTGCTGGGACCCCAACGCCGAGAATGCAGTCAAATACCTGCTTTCAGATGCTATAGTTTGGCAGAAAAATCCATTTGAGATAGAAAGTGTTGTTTTGCATTTTTTCCGCACAATGTTATTCATTAATGCAGCACTGTGGGCGCTTTTAACAGTAAATGTCTTTGTGCAAGTGTTTAAATGTCTGTTACCTAAAACTAGGCGATATGAATTATCTGGTTTTGATACGGGAAACATAGGATTGCTCACTGGTGAGGTGCAATTTTCGATCACCCCTTGGTATTCAAGTTGATCTTAGATCTCCCTGACCTGTTTTTTAGCTTCTTGCTTTATAGGGTATTGCCGCTGAGCATTTGTTGAAACTTTTAATGGGATCACATGGTGGGTTGACTCCTCATCCCACCCTGCATGATTTTTATACAATGCTGGAGGTAGGGCTACTGTCCGCTCCTGTGCATATGCATGTTTAAGATTTATGGTAATGAGGTCGGATAATGAAGGAAAAGTTATGTTCCCCCCCTAGGGTACTCCATAACAAATGCTGGCGGACAATCTTGTTCTGCTAATAGGATGTCATACCCAGATGACAGATTTTTCCAAAATAGACCCTTACATTTCCTGGGCTTGTTCTCCTCCATTTGAAGTGTTATCTCGTGTTACTTATGTGGGACGCTCAACCTTGTGTCAGGTGTTTCCACCTTAATGTAATCATTCAAGTCTGCTGTCACCAGAAATTCCTTCAGGTTCTGATAAGCTATTGTTACTTCTGCCACACTGTCTAGCATCGTTAGAGCCCATTTCCCATTCAGAAGCTGTGTCTTCAGAATTCTGGGCATGTCTGATCTTCAGACCTGCAACTTTTTTTCTTAAATTGAGGTTTTGATTTTGGCTTGTCTTCTTTTTTGAAAGTATAAACTTGCGTGTGCTGCTTGTCTCTGTACTTTGTACGCTCTTCCTTGAGTTCTGACTGTCCTTCTCTCTTGGAGGATATCGTTGAGCCCTGAAAGGAACGAGAGGAACGTGTATCACTATCCTGATGCCTGTCAGGTTTCCTAATATTATCCTTAGTCCTGAGACTATTCCTCTTTTCAGAGTGCTCCTGTGGAGGAGATCTACCTCAGGACTGAGATCTCTTTTCTGTAGAGTTTTTTTTTTTATTATCCCACTTCTTTTTAGAAGAAGTAGGTGCCTGCTTAGAAGAGTCCTTTTCAGGCCTGCCCATCAGTTGTGGTTTTAAAGCTTTCCAACCCTAACTGTCTCTGCCTAATTCTGCATACGCAGTTTTGATTATTTTGGGCAGTTCGTTTTGTTGATCTAATGGACCAAACTCCCTTAGGCATTAGCGGATTGCCACTGACGCTGCTTCCCCTTTAATATAAGCTAATATGATGGCTGATACCTGGTTGTAGTTATTTAATAACTTCATCCCTAAGTTCAGAGTAGGCCCTGCTCCATACTCATTTTGTATTTGTCTTGTTAGAACTGGCTATTTCTGGTAGGCTAAGGCTGACGCCAAAGCCAGGCAGAAACCACCATTCTAGTCAGGGCAAGGGAGTCACATGCCAAGATAACCCCTGCTCACCCCCTTGGTAGCTTGGCACGAGCAGTAAGGCTAAACTCGGAGGCAATGTGTAAAGCATTAGCGCCAGCACACAACAGCAACAACATCCTAGGCACACCACAAAATGAACTCCACACAAGGTTATTATAAAATAACTTTTGTATTGTAAAAACACATCAGATAGTATCACACGAAATACACGGTGCCAACTGGCACGGGCAATATTCGCAAGGGATTATTTACAGGACAGGGCCACATGGGCACTGTCAGAATCAATACTTTTAGAAATAGCACTTCTAGAACTTAGAATAAGTATAGCACAAAATAACAGTTATAAATCACATCCAGTAACTACTGGGAACAGGTAAGTACCACCTACGCAACCCTAAACACCTTAGGAGAATGTCACACAGGGAACCAGGACCTCACTAGGACCACCTGTATTAGAAGAACAACCACCTAAGAATAAAATACATTTAGGGGTATACACAAGAACACATTACCCATGATGCATTGAAACACATTCAGAGGAGTAGTAAAGGAAAAAACAAATGATGCCTAAAAACATTCAGAGGTGTACGGACAACCACCTAAGTATCACACAGCGTTTAGGGGTCTAGGAAAGAACACATTACCCATGATGCATAAATATTCATTCAGAGGAGTAGTAAAGGGAAACACATGATCCCTAAAAACATTCAGAGGTGTAAGACAAGGGAAACAAATGATGCATAAACCTACACATTCAGCGGTGTTCAGAACAAAGCACATGATGCAATAAAATACATTCAGAGGTGCAGCGCAAGAAGACACATGATGCCTAAAACATTCAGAGGTGCAGCCCAAGGAAAATGAAGACACATGATGCCTAAAAACATTTAGAGGTGCCAGAACAATACAATAGCGCAAAAATCACATGATGCCTAAAAACATTCAGAGGTGCAGGAATAACACATGATGCAATAAAACACATTCAGAGGTGCAATAAAAATACAATTGCGCAAAACTTACATAAGCCACCACCTGTGGCAGCTCCTAGGCCAACTGGCTTTGTTGGGGCTAAGACGCCCTGTGTCCAGAATGTCAGGGCGCGCTGCCAGGCAGCGCCAGTCAAAAGTAAAAGCCTAAACGTGGCAGCTGCCCACAAAGTGCTGGGCAGCTGTAAGCAATCACAAAAAGGCCTAAACGGTGCAGCTGCCCACTAATTGCTGGGCAGCTGAGAAGTCAAATCTGTGGCATGGGCTCTCAGTAGCCCTTGAACATACATAAAACTGCACCACATGGAGCCACACAGGCTCTGAAAAAAACTTAGGGGCGTTGGAGCCATCTGGCTCTAAAAGCCGCTGTGCCCCAGGAGCCCACGGGCTCCTTAAACCATCACATATGCCCACGAGCCTCTCTGGGCTCTCCAAAAACATCTAAAGCAATGGTGCCCCCGGGGAGCCTTTACGGCTTGAAAACAACTGTGCCCAGGGAGCCTCTCGGGGCTTCCAAACTCAAATAATGCCCCCTGAGCCCTTCTCAGGCTCAACAACAACAAGCACGAGATCGCGCTCCTGGAGGGGGGGGGGGGCGGACACCGTCAACGTGCCCCGGCGCCCCCTTCTCTTTTATAAACAAAACAGGTGATGGACCGAATGTGGATCAATGTCACACATTCATCCCAGTCCAAAGATCTGGGCCCAAATCCATCGTTTTTTTGCACTCCACAACACCCTGGGTTAGACAATGGCGATATGCAAATCAGCTCTGACCCTGTGCCCCATGGGAACAGTCCAGTCCGAACTACAAAAGCCATGTCCTTCCCAGAACGAAATCAAGCATCCGAGGACCGGACCGGTTTCGAGGTAACACCTCTCATCAGCCCGGCTAGCTTGACTCCAGTGGTGTGGAGTGCCTGGGACCCACGTCTGAGCATCCCCAGCGCACTTATTGCGGCAATTGCAAACAAAACAGGTGATGGACCGAATGTGGATCAATGTCACACATTCATCCCAGTCCAAAGATCTGGGCCCAAATCCATTGTTTTTTTGCACTCCACACCACCCTGGGTTAGACAATGGCGATATGCAAATCAGCTCTGACCCTGTGCCCCATGGGAACAGTCCAGTCCGAACTACAAAAGCCATGTCCTTCCCAGAACGGAACCAAGCATCCGAGGACCGGACCGGTTTTGAGGTAACACCTCTCATCAGCCCGGCTAGCTTGACTCCAGTGGTGTGGAGTGCCTGGGACCCACGTCTGAGCATCCCCAGCGCACTTATGGCGGCAATTGCAAACAAAACAGGTGATGGACCGAATGTGGATCAATGTCACACATTCATCCCAGTCCAAAGATCTGGGCCCAAATCCATCGTTTTTTTGCACTCCACACCATCCTGGGTTAGACAATGGCGATATGCAAATCAGCTCTGACCCTGTGCCCCATGGGAACAGTCCAGTCCGAACTACAAAAGCCATGTCCTTCCCAGAACGGAATCAAGCATCCGAGGACCGGACCGGTTTCGAGGTAACACCTCTCATCAGCCCGGCTAGCTTGACTCCAGTGGTGTGGAGTGCCTGGGACCCACGTCTGAGCATCCCAAGCGCACTTATGGCGGCAATTGCAAACAAAACAGGTGATGGACCGAATGTGGATCAATGTCACACATTCATCCCAGTCCAAAGATCTGGGCCCAAATCCATCGTTTTTTTGCACTCCACACCACCCTGGGTTAGACAATGGCGATATGCAAATCAGCTCTGACCCTGTGCCCCATGGGAACAGTCCAGTCCGAACTACAAAAGCCATGTCCTTCCCAGAACGGAATCAAGCATCCGAGGACCGGACCGGTTTCGAGGTTACACCTCTCATCAGCCCGGCTAGCTTGACTCCAGTGGTGTGGAGTGCCTGGGACCCACATCTGAGCATCCCCAGCGCACTTATGGCGGCAATTGCAAACAAAACAGGTGATGGACCGAATGTGGATCAATGTCACACATTCATCCCAGTCCAAAGATCTGGGCCCAAATCCATCGTTTTTTTGCACTCCACACCACCCTGGGTTAGACAATGGCGATATGCAAATCAGCTCTGACCCTGTGCCCCAGGGGAACAGTCCAGTCCGAACTACAAAAGCCATGTCCTTCCCAGAACGGAATCAAGCATCCGAGGACCGGACCGGTTTCGAGGTAACACCTCTCATCAGCCCGGCTAGCTTGACTCCAGTGGTGTGGACTGGGGTGAGTGTGTGACATTGATCCACATTCGGTCCATCACCTGTTGTGTTTGCATATTCCGCCCTAAGTGCGCTGGGGATGCCCAGACGTGGGTCCCAGGCACTCCACACCACTGGAGTCAAGCTAGCCGGGCTGATGAGAGGTGTTACCTCGAAACCGGTCCGGTCCTTGGATGCTTGATTCCGTTCTGGGAAGGACATGGCTTTTGTAGTTCGGACTGGACTGTTCCCATGGGGCACAGGGTCAGAGCTGATTTGCATATTGCCATTGTCTAACCCAGGGTGGTGTGGAGTGCAAAAAAACAATGGATTTGGGCCCAGATCTTTGGACTGGGGTGAGTGTGTGACATTGATCCACATTCGGTCCATCACCTGTTGTGTTTGCATATTCCGCCCTAAGTGCGCTGGGGATGCCCAGATGTGGGTCCCAGGCACTCCACACCACTGGAGTCAAGCTAGCCGGGCTGATGAGAGGTGTTACCTCGAAACCGGTCCGGTCCTCGGATGCTTGATTCCGTTCTGGGAAGGACATGGCTTTTGTAGTTCGGACTGGACTGTTCCCATGGGGCACAGGGTCAGAGCTGATTTGCATATCGCCATTGTCTAACCCAGGGTGGTGTGGAGTGCAAAAAAACGATGGATTTGGGCCCAGATCTTTGGACTGGGGTGAGTGCGTGACATTGATCCACATTCGGTCCATCACCTGTTGTGTTTGCATATTCCGCCCTGAGTGCGCTGGGGATGCCCAGACGTGGGTCCAAGGCACTCCACACCACTGGAGTCAAGCTAGCCGGGCTGATGAGAGGTGTTACCTCGAAACCGGTCCGGTCCTCGGATGCTTGATTCCGTTCTGGGAAGGACATGGCTTTTGTAGTTCGGACTGGACTGTTCCCATGGGGCACAGGGTCAGAGCTGATTTGCATATCACCATTGTCTAACCCAGGGTGGTGTGGAGTGCAAAAAAACGATGGATTTGGGCCCAGATCTTTGGACTGGGGTGAGTGTGTGACATTAATCCACATTCGGTCCATCACCTGTTGTGTTTGCATATTCCGCCCTAAGTGCGCTGGGGATGCCCAGACGTGGGTCCCAGGCACTCCACACCACTGGAGTCAAGCTAGCCGGGCTGATGAGAGGTGTTACCTCGAAACCGGTCCGGTCCTCGGATGCTTGATTCCGTTCTGGGAAGGACATGGCTTTTGTAGTTTGGACTGGACTGTTCCCATGGGGCACAGGGTCAGAGCTGATTTGCATATCGCCATTGTCTAACCCAGGGTGGTGTGGAGTGCAAAAAAACAATGGATTTGGGCCCAGATCTTTGGACTGGGGTGAGTGTGTGACATTGATCCACATTCGGTCCATCACCTGTTGTGTTTGCATATTCCGCCCTAAGTGCGCTGGGGATGCCCAGACGTGGGTCCCAGGCACTCCACACCACTGGAGTCAAGCTAGCCGGGCTGATGAGAGGTGTTACCTCGAAACCGGTCCGGTCCTCGGATGCTTGATTCCGTTCTGGGAAGGACATGGCTTTTGTAGTTCGGACTGGACTGTTCCCATGGGGCACAGGGTCAGAGCTGATTTGCATATCGCCATTGTCTAACCCAGGGTGGTGTGGAGTGCAAAAAAACGATGGATTTGGGCCCAGATCTTTGGACTGGGGTGAGTGTGTGACATTGATCCACATTCGGTCCATCACCTGTTGTGTTTGAATATTCCGCCCTAAGTGCGCTGGGGATGCCCAGACGTGGGTCCCAGGCACTCCACACCACTGGAGTCAAGCTAGCCGGGCTGATGAGAGGTGTTACCTCGAAACCGGTCCGGTCCTCGGATGCTTGATTCCGTTCTGGGAAGGACATGGCTTTTGTAGTTCGAACTGGACTGTTCCCATGGGGCACAGGGTCAGAGCTGATTTGCATATCGCCATTGTCTAACCCAGGGTGGTGTGGAGTGCAAAAAAACAATGGATTTGGGCCCAGATCTTTGGACTGGGGTGAGAGTGTGACATTGATCCACATTCGGTCCATCACCTGTTGTGTTTGCATATTCCGCCCTAAGTGCGCTGGGGATGCCCAGACGTGGGTCCCAGGCACTCCACACCACTGGAGTCAAGCTAGCCGGGCTGATGAGAGGTGTTACCTCGAAACCGGTCCGGTCCTCGGATGCTTGATTCCGTTCTGGGAAGGACATGGCTTTTGTAGTTCGGACTGGACTGTTCCCATGGGGCACAGGGTCAGAGCTGATTTGCATATCGCCATTGTCTAACCCAGGGTGGTGTGGAGTGCAAAAAAACGATGGATTTGGGCCCAGATCTTTGGACTGGGGTGAGTGTGTGACATTGATCCACATTCGGTCCATCACCTGTTGTGTTAGCATATTCCGCCCTAAGTGCGCTGGGGATGCCCAGACGTGGGTCCCAGGCACTCCACACCACTGGAGTCAAGCTAGCCGGGCTGATGAGAGGTGTTACCTCGAAACCGGTCCGGTCCTCGGATGCTTGATTCCGTTCTGGGAAGGACATGGCTTTTGTAGTTTGGACTGGACTGTTCCCATGGGGCACAGGGTCAGAGCTGATTTGCATATCGCCATTGTCGAACCCAGGGTGGTGTGGAGTGCAAAAAAACGATGGATTTGGGCCCAGATCTTTGGACTGGGGTGAGTGTGTGACATTGATCCACATTCGGTCCATCACCTGTTGTGTTTGCATATTCCGCCCTAAGTGCGCTGTGGATGCCCAGACGTGGGTCCCAGGCACTCCACACCACTGGAGTCAAGCTAGCCGGGCTGATGAGAGGTGTTACCTCGAAACCGGTCCGGTCCTCGGATGCTTGATTCCGTTCTGGGAAGGACATGGCTTTTGTAGTTCGGACTGGACTGTTCCCATGGGGCACAGGGTCAGAGCTGATTTGCATATCGCCATTGTCTAACCCAGGGTGGTGTGGAGTGCAAAAAAACGATGGATTTGGGCCCAGATCTTTGGACTGGGGTGAGTGTGTGACATTGATCCACATTCGGTCCATCACCTGTTGTGTTTGCATATTCCGCCCTAAGTGCGCTGGGGATGCCCAGACGTGGGTCCCAGGCACTCCACACCACTGGAGTCAAGCTAGCCGGGCTGATGAGAGGTGTTACCTCGAAACCGGTCCGGTCCTCGGATGCTTGATTCCGTTCTGGGAAGGACATGGCTTTTGTAGTTCGGACTGGACTGTTCCCATGGGGCACAGGGTCAGAGCTGATTTGCATATCGCCATTGTCTAACCCAGGGTGGTGTGGAGTGCAAAAAAACGATGGATTTGGGCAGAGATCTTTGGACTGGGGTGAGTGTGTGACATTGATCCACATTCGGTCCATCACCTGTTGTGTTTGCATATTCCGCCCTAAGTGCGCTGGGGATGCCCAGACGTGGGTCCCAGGCACTCCACACCACTGGAGTCAAGCTAGCCGGGCTGATGAGAGGTGTTACCTCGAAACCGGTCCGGTCCTCGGATGCTTGATTCCGTTCTGGGAAGGACATGGCTTTTGTAGTTCGGACTGGACTGTTCCCATGGGGCACAGGGTCAGAGCTGATTTGCATATCGCCATTGTCTAACCCAGGGTGGTGTGGAGTGCAAAAAAACGATGGATTTGGGCCCAGATCTTTGGACTGGGGTGAGTGTGTGACATTGATCCACATTCGGTCCATCACCTGTTGTGTTTGCATATTCCGCCCTAAGTGCGCTGGGGATGCCCAGACGTGGGTCTCAGGCACTCCACACCACGGGAGTCAAGCTAGCCGGGCTGATGAGAGGTGTTACCTCGAAACCGGTCCGGTCCTCGGATGCTTGATTCCGTTCTGGGAAGGACATGGCTTTTGTAGTTCGGACTGGACTGTTCCCATGGGGCACAGAATCAGAGCTGATTTGCATATCGCCATTGTCTAACCCAGGGTGGTGTGGAGTGCAAAAAAACGATGGATTTGGGCCCAGATCTTTGGACTGGGGTGAGTGTGTGACATTGATCCACATTCGGTCCATCACCTGTTGTGTTTGCATATTCCGCCCTAAGTGCGCTGGGGATGCCCAGACGTGGGTCCCAGGCACTCCACACCACTGGAGTCAAGCTAGCCGGGCTGATGAGAGGTGTTACCTCAAAACCGGTCCGGTCCTCGGATGCTTGATTCCGTTCTGGGAAGGACATTTCTTTTGTAGTTCGGACTGGACTGTTCCCATGGGGCACAGGGTCAGAGCTGATTTGCATATCGCCATTGTCTAACCCAGGGTGGTGTGGGGTGCAAAAAATACGATGGATTTGGGCCCAGATCTTTGGACTGGGGTGAGTGTGTGACATTGATCCACATTCGGTCCATCACCTGTTGTGTTTGCATATTCCGCCCTAAGTGCGCTGGGGATGCCCAGACGTGGGTCCCAGGCACTCCACACCACTGGAGTCAAGCTAGCCGGGCTGATGAGAGGTGTTACCTCGAAACCGGTCCGGCACTCGGATGCTTGATTCCGTTCTGGGAAGGACATGGCTTTTGTAGTTCGGACTGGACTGTTCCCATGGGGCACAGGGTCAGAGCTGATTTGCATATCGCCATTGTCTAACCCAGGGTGGTGTGGAGTGCAAAAAAAACGATGGATTTGGGCCCAGATCTTTGGACTGGGGTGAGTGTGTGACATCGATCCACATTCGGTCCATCACCTTTTGTGTTTGCATATTCCACCCTAAGTGCGCTGGGGATGCCCCGACGTGGGTCCCAGGCACTCCACACCACTGGAGTCAAGCTAGCCGGGCTGATGAGAGGTGTTACCTCGAAACCGGTCCGGTCCTCGGAAGCTTGATTTCGTTCTGGGAAGGACATGGCTTTTGTAGTTCGGACTGGACTGTTCCCATGGGGCACAGGGTCAGAGCTGATTTGCATATCGCCATTGTCTAACCCAGGGTGGTGTGGAGTGCAAAAAAACAATGGATTTGGGCCCAGATCTTTGGACTGGGGTGAGTGTGTGACATTGATCCACATTCGGTCCATCACCTGTTGTGTTTGCATATTCCGCCCTAAGTGCGCTGGGGATGCCCAGACGTGGGTCCCAGGCACTCCACACCACTGGAGTCAAGCTAGCCGGGCTGATGAGAGGTGTTACCTCGAAACCGGTCCGGCCCTCGGATGCTTGATTCCGTTCTGGGAAGGACATGGCTTTTGTAGTTCGGACTTGACTGTTCCCATGGGGCACAGGGTCAGAGCTTATTTGCATATCGCCATTGTCTAACCCAGGGTGGTGTGGAGTGCAAAAAAACGATGGATTTGGGCCCAGATCTTTGGACTGGGGTGAGTGTGTGACATTGATCCACATTCGGTCCATCACCTGTTGTGTTTGCATATTCCGCCCTAAGTGCGCTGGGGATGCCCAGACGTGGGTCCCAGGCACTCCACACCACTGGAGTCAAGCTAGCCGGGCTGATGAGAGGTGTTACCTCGAAACCGGTCCGGTCCTCGGATGCTTGATTCCGTTCTGGGAAGGACATGGCTTTTGTAGTTCGGACTGGACTGTTCCCATGGGGCACAGGGTCAGAGCTGATTTGCATACCACCATTGTCTAACCCAGGGTGGTGTGAAGTGCAAAAAAACGATGGATTTGGGCCCAGATCTTTGGACTGGGGTGAGTGTGTGACATTGATCCACATTCGGTCCATCACCTGTTGTGTTTGCATATTCCGCCCTAAGTGCGCTGGGGATGCCCAGACGTGGGTCCCAGGCACTCCACACCACTGGAGTCAAGCTAGCCGGGCTGATGAGAGGTGTTACCTCGAAACCGGTCCGGTCCTCGGATGCTTGATTCCGTTCTGGGAAGGACATGGCTTTTGTAGTTCGGACTGGACTGTTCCCATGGGGCACAGGGTCAGAGCTGATTTGCATATCGCCATTGTCTAACCCAGGGTGGTGTGGAGTGCAAAAAAACGATGGATTTGGGCCTAGATCTTTGGACTGGGGTGAGTGTGTGACATTGATCCACATTCGGTCCATCACCTGTTGTGTTTGCATATTCCGCCCTAAGTGAGCTGGGGATGCCCAGACGTGGGTCCCAGGCACTCCACACCACTGGAGTCAAGCTAGCCGGGCTGATGAGAGGTGTTACCTCGAATCGGGTCCGGTCCTCGGATGCTTGATTCCGTTCTGGGAAGGACATGGCTTTTGTAGTTCGGACTGGACTGTTCCCATGGGGCACAGGGTCAGAGCTGATTTGCATATCGCCATTGTCTAACCCAGAGTAGTGTGGAGTGCAAAAAAACGATGGATTTGGGCCCAGATCTTTGGACTGGGGTGAGTGTGTGACATTGATCCACATTCGGTCCATCACCTGTTGTGTTTGCATATTCCACCCTAAGTGCGCTGGGGATGCCCAGACGTGGGTCCCACGCACTCCACACCACTGGAGTCAAGCTAGCCGGGCTGATGAGAGGTGTTACCTCGAAACCGGTCCGGCCCTCGGATGCTTGATTCCGTTCTGGGAAGGACATGGCTTTTGTAGTTCGGACTGGACTGTTCCCATGGGGCACAGGGTCAGAGCTGATTTGCATATCGCCATTGTCTAACCCAGGGTGGTGTGGAGTGCAAAAAAACGATGGATTTGGGCCCAGATCTTTGGACTGGGGTGAGTGTGTGACATTGATCCACATTCGGTCCATCACCTGTTGTGTTTGCATATTCCGCCCTAAGTGCGCTGGGGATGCCCAGACGTGGGTCCCAGGCACTCCACACCACTGGAGTCAAGCTAGCCGGGCTGATGAGAGGTGTTACCTTTGAAACCGGTCCGGTCCTCGGATGCTTGATTCCGTTCTGGGAAGGACATGGCTTTTGTAGTTCGGACTGGACTGTTCCCATGGGGCACAGGGTCAGAGCTGATTTGCATATCGCCATTGTCTAACCCAGGGTGGTGTGGAGTGCAAAAAAACGATGGATTTGGGCCCAGATCTTTGGACTGGGGTGAGTGTGTGACATTGATCCACATTCGGTCCATCACCTGTTGTGTTTGCATATTCCGCCCTAAGTGCGCTGGGGATGCCCAGACGTGGGTCCCAGGCACTCCACACCACTGGAGTCAAGCTAGCCGGGCTGATGAGAGGTGTTACCTCGAAACCGGTCCGGTCCTCGGATGCTTGATTCCGTTCTGGGAAGGACATGGCTTTTGTAGTTCGGACTGGACTGTTCCCATGGGGCACAGGGTCAGAGCTGATTTGCATATCGCCATTGTCTAACCCAGGGTGGTGTGGAGTGCAAAAAAACGATGGATTTGGGCCCAGATCTTTGGACTGGGGTGAGTGTGTGACATTAATCCACATTCGGTCCATCACCGGTTGTGTTTGCATATTCCGCCCTAAGTGCGCTGGGGATGCCCAGACGTGGGTCCCAGGCACTCCACACCACTGGAGTCAAGCTAGCCGGGCTGATGAGAGGTGTTACCTCGAAACCGGTCCGGCCCTCGGATGCTTGATTCCGTTCTGGGAAGGACATGACTTTTGTAGTTCAGACTGGACTGTTCCCATGGGGCACAGGGTCAGAGCTGATTTGCATATCGCCATTGTCTAACCCAGGGTGGTGTTGAGTGCAAAAAAACGATGGATTTGGGCCCAGATCTTTGGACTGGGGTGAGTGTGTGATATTGATCCACATTCGGTCCATCACCTGTTGTGTTTGCATATTCCGCCCTAAGTGCGCTGGGGATGCCCAGACGTGGGTCCCAGGCACTCCACACCACTGGAGTCAAGCTAGCCGGGCTGATGAGAGGTGTTACCTCGAAACCGGTCCGGTCCTCGGATGCTTGATTCCGTTCTGGGAAGGACATGGCTTTTGTAGTTCGGACTGGACTGTTCCCATGGGGCACAGGGTCAGAGCTGATTTGCATATCGCCATTGTCTAACCCAGGGTGGTGTGGAGTGCAAAAAAACGATGGATTTGGGCCCAGATCTTTGGACTGGGGTGAGTGTGTGACATTGATCCACATTCGGTCCATCACCTGTTGTGTTTGCATATTCCGCCCTAAGTGCGCTGGGGATGCCCAGACGTGGGTCCCAGGCACTCCACACCACTGGAGTCAAGCTAGCCCGGCTGATGAGAGGTGTTACCTCGAAACCGGTCCGGTCCTCGGATGCTTGATTCCGTTCTGGGAAGGACATGGCTTTTGTAGTTCGGACTGGACTGTTCCCATGGGGCACAGGGTCAGAGCTGATTTGCATATCGCCATTGTCTAACCCAGGGTGGTGTGGAGTGCAAAAAAACGATGGATTTGGGCCCAGATCTTTGGACTGGGGTGAGTGTGTGACATTGATCCACATTCGGTCCATCACCTGTTGTGTTTGCATATTCCGCCCTAAGTGCGCTGGGGATGCCCAGACGTGGGTCCCAGGCACTCCACACCACTGGAGTCAAGCTAGCCGGGCTGATGAGAGGTGTTACCTCGAAACCGGTCCGGTCCTCGGATGCTTGATTCCGTTCTGGGAAGGACATGGCTTTTGTAGTTCGGACTGGACTGTTCCCATGGGGCACAGGGTCAGAGCTGATTTGCATATCGCCATTGTTTAACCCAGGGTGGTGTGGAGTTCAAAAAAACGATGGATTTGGGCCCAGATCTTTGGACTGGGGTGAGTGTGTGACATTGATCCACATTCGGTCCATCACCTGTTGTGTTTGCATATTCCGCCCTAAGTGCGCTGGGGATGCCCAGACGTGGGTCCCAGGCACTCCACACCACTGGAGTCAAGCTAGCCGGGCTGATGAGAGGTGTTACCTTTGAAACCGGTCCGGTCCTCGGATGCTTGATTCCGTTCTGGGAAGGACATGGCTTTTGTAGTTCGGACTGGACTGTTCCCATGGGGCACAGTGTCAGAGCTGATTTGCATATCGCCATTGTCTAACCCAGGGTGGTGTGGAGTGCAAAAAAACGATGGATTTGGGCCCAGATCTTTGGACTGGGGTGAGTGTGTGACATTGATCCACATTCGGTCCATCACCTGTTGTGTTTGCATATTCCGCCCTAAGTGCGCTGGGGATGCCCAGACGTGGTTCCCAGGCACTCCACACCACTGGAGTCAAGCTAGCCGGGCTGATGAGAGGTGTTACCTCGAAACCGGTCCGGTCCTCGGATGCTTGATTCCGTTCTGGGAAGGACATGGCTTTTGTAGTTCGGACTGGACTGTTCCCATGGGGCACAGGGTCAGAGCTGATTTGCATATCGCCATTGTCTAACCCAGGGTGGTGTGGAGTGCAAAAAAACGATGGATTTGGGCCCAGATCTTTGGACTGGGGTGAGTGTGTGACATTAATCCACATTCGGTCCATCACCGGTTGTGTTTGCATATTCCGCCCTAAGTGCGCTGGGGATGCCCAGACGTGGGGCCCAGGCACTCCACACCACTGGAGTCAAGCTAGCCGGGCTGATGAGAGGTGTTACTTCGAAACCGGTCCGGCCCTCGGATGCTTGATTCCGTTCTGGGAAGGACATGACTTTTGTAGTTCAGACTGGACTGTTCCCATGGGGCACAGGGTCAGAGCTGATTTGCATATCGCCATTGTCTAACCCAGGGTGGTGTTGAGTGCAAAAAAACGATGGATTTGGGCCCAGATCTTTGGACTGGGGTGAGTGTGTGACATTGATCCACATTCGGTCCATCACCTGTTGTGTTTGCATATTCCGCCCTAAGTGCGCTGGGGATGCCCAGACGTGGGTCCCAGGCACTCCACACCACTGGAGTCAAGCTAGCCGGGCTGATGAGAGGTGTTACCTCGAAACCGGTCCGGTCCTCGGATGCTTGATTCCGTTCTGGGAAGGACATGGCTTTTGTAGTTCGGACTGGACTGTTCCCATGGGGCACAGGGTCAGAGCTGATTTGCATATCGCCATTGTCTAACCCAGGGTGGTGTGGAGTGCAAAAAAACGATGGATTTGGGCCCAGATCTTTGGACTGGGGTGAGTGTGTGACATTGATCCACATTCGGTCCATCACCTGTTGTGTTTGCATATTCTGCCCTAAGTGCGCTGGGGATGCCCAGACGTGGGTCCCAGGCACTCCACACCACTGGAGTCAAGCTAGCCCGGCTGATGAGAGGTGTTACCTCGAAACCGGTCCGGTCCTCGGATGCTTGATTCCGTTCTGGGAAGGACATGGCTTTTGTAGTTCGGACTGGACTGTTCCCATGGGGCACAGGGTCAGAGCTGATTTGCATATCGCCATTGTCTAACCCAGGGTGGTGTGGAGTGCAAAAAAACGATGGATTTGGGCCCAGATCTTTGGACTGGGGTGAGTGTGTGACATTGATCCACATTCGGTCCATCACCTGTTGTGTTTGCATATTCCGCCCTAAGTGCGCTGGGGATGCCCAGACGTGGGTCCCAGGCACTCCACACCACTGGAGTCAAGCTAGCCGGGCTGATGAGAGGTGTTACCTCGAAACCGGTCCGGTCCTCGGATGCTTGATTCCGTTCTGGGAAGGACATGGCTTTTGTAGTTCGGACTGGACTGTTCCCATGGGGCACAGGGTCAGAGCTGATTTGCATATCGCCATTGTTTAACCCAGGGTGGTGTGGAGTGCAAAAAAACGATGGATTTGGGCCCAGATCTTTGGACTGGGGTGAGTGTGTGACATTGATCCACATTCGGTCCATCACCTGTTGTGTTTGCATATTCCACCCTAAGTGCGCTGGGGATGCCCAGACGTGGGTCCCAGGCACTCCACACCACTGGAGTCAAGCTAGCCGGGCTGATGAGAGGTGTTACCTCGAAACCGGTCCGGTCCTCGGATGCTTGATTCCGTTCTGGGAAGGACATGGCTTTTGTAGTTCGGACTGGACTGTTCCCATGGGGCACAGGGTCAGAGCTGATTTGCATATCGCCATTGTCTAACCCAGGGTGGTGTGGAGTGCAAAAAAACGATGGATTT
This sequence comes from Lissotriton vulgaris, assembly GCF_964263255.1. Taxonomy (NCBI): domain Eukaryota; kingdom Metazoa; phylum Chordata; class Amphibia; order Caudata; family Salamandridae; genus Lissotriton; species Lissotriton vulgaris. The sequence continues at coordinate 890,928 of NW_028247233.1, forward strand.
GGGCCCAGATCTTTGGACTGGGGTGAGTGTGTGACATTGATCCACATTCGGTCCATCACCTGTTGTGTTTGCATATTCCGCCCTAAGTGCGCTGGGGATGCCCAGACGTGGGTCCCAGGCACTCCACACCACTGGAGTCAAGCTAGCCGGGCTGATGAGAGGTGTTACCTCGAAACCGGTCCGGTCCTCGGATGCTTGATTCCGTTCTGGGAAGGACATGGCTTTTGTAGTTCAGACTGGACTGTTCCCATGGGGCAGAGGGTCAGAGCTGATTTGCATATCGCCATTGTTTAACCCAGGGTGGTGTGGAGTGCAAAAAAACGATGGATTTGGGCCCAGATCTTTGGACTGGGGTGAGTGTGTGACATTGATCCACATTCGGTCCATCACCTGTTGTGTTTGCATATTCCGCCCTAAGTGCGCTGGGGATGCCCAGACGTGGGTCCCAGGCACTCCACACCACTGGAGTCAAGCTAGCCGGGCTGATGAGAGGTGTTACCTCGAAACCGGTCCGGTCCTCGGATGCTTGATTCCGTTCTGGGAAGGACATGGCTTTTGTAGTTCGGACTGGACTGTTCCCATGGGGCACAGGGTCAGAGCTGATTTGCATATCGCCATTGTCTAACCCAGGGTGGTGTGGAGTGCAAAAAAGCGATGGATTTGGGCCCAGATCTTTGGACTGGGGTGAGTGTGTGACATTGATCCACATTCGGTCCATCACCTGTTGTGTTTGCATATTCCGCCCTAAGTGCGCTGGGGATGCCCAGACGTGGGTCCCAGGCACTCCACACCACTGGAGTCAAGCTAGCCGGGCTGATGAGAGGTGTTACCTCGAAACCGGTCCGGCCCTCGGATGCTTGATTCCGTTCTGGGAAGGGCATGGCTTTTGTAGTTCGGACTTGACTGTTCCCATGGGGCACAGGGTCAGAGCTTATTTGCATATCGCCATTGTCTAACCCAGGGTGGTGTGGAGTGCAAAAAAACGATGGATTTGGGCCCAGATCTTTGGACTGGGGTGAGTGTGTGACATTGATCCACATTCGGTCCATCACCTGTTGTGTTTGCATATTCCGCCCTAAGTGCGCTGGGGATGCCCAGACGTGGGTCCCAGGCACTCCACACCACTGGAGTCAAGCTAGCCGGGCTGATGAGAGGTGTTACCTCGAAACCGGTCCGGTCCTCGGATGCTTGATTCCGTTCTGGGAAGGACATGGCTTTTGTAGTTCGGACTTGACTGTTCCCATGGGGCACAGGGTCAGAGCTGATTTGCATATCGCCATTGTCTAACCCAGGGTGGTGTGAAGTGCAAAAAAACGATGGATTTGGGCCCAGATCTTTGGACTGGGGTGAGTGTGTGACATTGATCCACATTCGGTCCATCACCTGTTGTGTTTGCATATTCCGCCCTAAGTGCGCTGGGGATGCCCAGACGTGGGTCCCAGGCACTCCACACCACTGGAGTCAAGCTAGCCGGGCTGATGAGAGGTGTTACCTCGAAACCGGTCCGGTCCTCGGATGCTTGATTCCGTTCTGGGAAGGACATGGCTTTTGTAGTTCGGACTGGACTGTTCCCATGGGGCACAGGGTCAGAGCTGATTTGCATATCGCCATTGTCTAACCCAGGGTGGTGTGGAGTGCAAAAAAACGATAGATTTGGGCCCAGATCTTTGGACTGGGGTGAGTGTGTGACATTGATCCACATTCGGTCCATCACCTGTTGTGTTTGCATATTCCGCCCTAAGTGCGCTGGGGATGCCCAGACGTGGGTCCCAGGCACTCCACACCACTGGAGTCAAGCTAGCCGGGCTGATGAGAGGTGTTACCTCGAAACCGGTCCGGTCCTCGGATGCTTGATTCCGTTCTGGGAAGGACATGGCTTTTGTAGTTCGGACTGGACTGTTCCCATGGGGCACAGGGTCAGAGCTGATTTGCATATCGCCATTGTCTAACCCAGGGTGGTGTGGAGTGCAAAAAAACAATGGATTTGGGCCCAGATCTTTGGACTGGGGTGAGAGTGTGACATTGATCCACATTCGGTCCATCACCTGTTGTGTTTGCCCCTTCTCTTTGTGGCCGCACTCACCGGTACTCTGACGCTGCTCCCGGTCCCGCTTCTTGGGGCCGGGTGCTCACACGGGCGGCAGCGGGGCTCCTCTTCTACCACGGAGCCCTGCGGTGGATGCAGCTGCTTCTCCTGGGTCCGTGCTGCGGAACTGCGGCGGTGGCGGGCACCGGCAATGTGCCCGACGCCCCCTCCGCCTCTCCTCTTCTCCCGGGGCTCCCACCAGAACGCGGGAGCCCCGCACCGGTCGGCGATACTTCTCCTTTCCCCCGGGCTGTGGGGCGGGACTTCCGGCCGGTTGCGCCAGGATTGGCCAGCCGGCCAACCACTTTCGGGTCGCTGCGGGCAGCGCAGCGGCCCCGCTTAGGCAGGCAGGCGGGGAATCATTTCGCCGAGGGGTGGGCTCCCTCAAGGTGAATTAAAAAGTTAAGACTAGCAGCATGGCCGCGGGGCAAATGCCGGGTGGGCACCGGCTTCGCGGATTAAAGGATTAAGAGCCGCACAACGCAGGGTGGGCACCTGCTATTCCCCACGCAAAATGCAGGGAAGCGCGGAAATAAGCAGACACGCGCTCCCAAGGCGCTGAGGCACAGGCAAGCCCCCAGGACTGGCCCCACCAGTGACCAGGGCCCCAGCAACAAGGTGAATCCACACCAAAGCGCCTCCCAGGTGCTAGGGACAAGGAAAGTTCAGCAAGTCCTCCTTAAAGATGCAGCAAGGTCATTCAGGAGTCCAGGACCTCAGCAGTCCAGGAATAAAAGAGGGAGCAGCATAGCCCCAGCAGGAAAATCCTCCAGCATCCAGGGGCAGGGTATCCAGGGGCTGGGCAGGGCCCAGGGAGGCAAGCCTTCCTCCTGGGCCCAAGCAGCAGCACGCCCCTGGTTGATTCAAGCTGGAAACTTTAACATTTTTAGAGTGTCACAGCACCCTTTTTATACTGTAAAATCCTTTGTCTAAAGGGTGCAGGCAGTGTGAGAACCAGCTAGAACTGGTTATAGGGAATTCCTTTGACTGTGAGGGGCAGAGGTGACAGTTGCCCAGCAGGAGGTGGAGCCAGCATTGCGGCAGGCAGGCACAGCCCTCTTCACTCCCAGGTGCTATCTCCTCCCACTTCCCTGGCAGCAGATGCAGGCTTTCATCCACGGGCTGACTCAGACAACCTCCTGGGGCTCCCCAGCCCCTGTCACCCTCAAACCAGACAGTCAATCCACAAGCAGGCCCAGGCACTCCTGGACCAGGCTCACTAGCCAATCACACACCAGACACAAATTACACAAATATGCCAACTTCTAAAAGTGGCACTTCTACACTAGACACAGTCATGCCGCATATATCATTTCTCAGCATTCAATCTCCCGAGTTCGTACATATCAAACTCGACCCTGCACTCCCCACACATCAGGAACTACCATGGGCATACATTTTCCCCATTCATTCCTATGGGAGGGCAGGTCACTCACCACACATACACAAAGAGCTCAAGCACTTTACACAGTACCACAGTGAAAAAGTGTGCAGAGGCCTAAAATCACCACCACCAGGTTCCAGAAACAGGCTAGGAAAAAGCAAAAAGTCTCGGGGTGAACCTGCCAAGAGGACCGGTTCCAACATGTCTCAATACATCTGGTGTCACCGCTAATGAAGGAATACCATGAGTTCTGGTATATCTGTGTCTTAAGTGGGGTAGGGCGCCTTTAAGCCAGTAAAAATGTTCCTGGTACGTAAGTGGAACTTCTATGTCCTCGCAAGGACTATATTCCGCTGATGCATTTCCCTCCGTGTAATAGTGAAATGTGTGTGTTCTAGCATCTTCTTCTGGGAATGTAACCCATGAATAGAATACCTTTGTTTTGTTTGATATGTAAGCCTCAATCACAAAGGCTACTAGGACACCCCTTGCTGATAAATCATGTTCTAGTAGTTTCAGGGTGATAGTATGTCTACATTTAGGTGGAATGATATAATTCCATCCACCTCATCATCTTCAGCTAAGAGGGGTCGCTCCAATACTGCATTATTTTCAGCCTCAGTAATTTTGAAACTAGGTAGTTTGTTCAAGGGAACTAAGATAAGGTGTTATGCACAATTTAGGAACATTATGTCATTCAAGCTTGATTAACCAGCAGCCAATAAATAGGATATTTTGCCTACTTAGATGTGGCGGTTTTTGGTACCATCCACTCCAGATGTCTCTGGTATTTTATTAGAGGGGTCTCTGAGAATAAGCACGACTGAACAACTCAGATTCTACTGGTAAATAAGTACCCAGCCAACGTTAGTGGTGACATGTCGTGTAGTTCCTATAGTACCCATGCAGGACCTGAGTGTTTGGATAACTTAAACTGTGGGAATGGTGGCAGATTGGTTCCGTACACCCCCACCGAGAGAAATGTTAGCCTATTTGCATTTAGCTAGCTCACAGTGCCACTAGTGTTTCCTCTTATCATGGAGAGATTAGTTTCTGGCAACCTTAGATCATGACAAGCCTGATCCTTCAAGATTGTGGAAACAATGTACTACTTTTCAGCCACTCGTGCTCTTATTAGTTTATCTCAGAGATACAGAGAATAAACAGTTTCAATAAGGGTTTATGCAACAACCTTTAGACAGTAGCAGAGATATATAATTAGCAGTACAATGAATATAAAAGGATACTACAGTTCTGCCATCTTGCAATAAGCATGAATAAATACATGAATATAAAATGCATGATAAAAGTGTGTGTACTCCTACGATGTCTATCGAGATGTACCTTAGTGTACCTAGCATGTGAGTAGGTGTGAAGCCAAGAATCCCTCTAGGATTTAGTCGACCCCATTACCTGAAGTATGAGAATGTAGGAGCCCCTTTTTGTCTCGAGTTGCACACCTTGTGAGGGATGTTCAGACCACTGCAGCTAAAGCGTCTGCATTCAGGAGCCTCAGCGTCTCTGGTCAGTGTATTGGCCTGGAAGTCTTGGTTACCTATGACTAATATTAGCAAAAGGTGCTATATTTATACATAAAGTATCTAGGGCTCCTTTGCACCTTGTTGCTTGTATTAGCCATTGTTGGATTTGAGGATGACGCTTGGGATGAACAGTGTACTTAAATATGGGGAGGAATGTGGTGTAGGCCCAGCATAGTTTCTAGGAACTCTTATGAATATTCATTAATACTGTGTGAGTCTATTGATAGAGTTATAGGACTCTATTGTTTAGGAGAAACCCTCCTTCTTCACCCAGGACTAGAACTAGGTGAAAGGTTCAAACCTAAAAAGGCTTGTTACAGTGTAGTGTAGGGGAGGTGAGGTAGGTGAAGGGGTATGAGGTTACTCGGGCCTACATCAGCGTACCTTTATGAAACATAACAACCTCGTAAGAAAACAAAAAGCATGGTAAGAGGACGTCCTATTTATGCTTCATGGGCTCACCCAGACACATAATCATGCCCTTCAGAGTCAGGTTGAATATTTCAATCAGCCCATTAACTTGTGGGTGGTAAGGAGTGGTGAAATTGAAGGTAATACTGCACCCCTGCCACAGGGACTTCATATACTTAGATATGAAGTTGGTATCATGGTCAGACACCACCTCTCTAGGGAACCCCACATGGGAGAAAATCCCCATCAATGCACGTCCCACCACGGGGGCCATCACAGTCTGGAGAGGGTGGCTTCAGGGTACTGGGCAGCATTGTACACCAAGTAACGCAGCATACTAAATCAAACGGCAGTTGCAACACAGGTTTACTCAATTCTAAACAATGCGAAGGGTAGGAGTGGTACAGTCCAGACTTCAGAGGGACAAGCCACAGTATTACAAAGGGAGGCTGCTAAATCAAGATCAATGGAACTGGCTACCCTGGGTACTAAGCAACGACAGCAGTGGTTGACATAAGAGAATCAAGACTACCAGCTCGGAAATAGGTGCTATACAGATTTCATCTTGTAACATAGCTGGAGCTAGGCGATAAGTTGAGGAGGGCAGCTTGTGACATAATAGCCCTTCAGGAGACTTGGTCACAGGAATAGATACCGATAGTAGGTTTCACTCACTACACAGTAGTTGCTGAAAAATGCAAACAATATGGTGGAACAATAGGTGAATTAACAGTATATGTATCTACAGCTTAAAATATAACAACTGAACAGCTGAAATCTCCAGATCCCAGCATACATCTCATTAAATTCTCAGCTCAACACCCAGGTAAAGAAAATACAATGGTATTATTTAACTACTACACAAAACCAAAGTTTCATATAAAAAAGGAGAAAAATGCTCTTCTAACTAAAACAATAGCAAGATTATGTTGTGCAGATCCCATTTGGAATCTAATAGTGATGGGAGAATTTAATATTCACGCCGGATGAGGACGAAATCTTAACAGGGATTAATTCATATTGGTGCGTCCCACAGCAATATTATGCTGGGACCTGTCGTGTGGACCATATTGGTCAGCAACTAGCAACAGATCTTGAATTAAAAAAAAAAACTGCCAGCCTACAAATTCTTGGTATATTTGCTTAAAGTTACTTGTATCACAGAGCCCTGGAATAAAAATATGCCCTATCCAACATTCAAGCTAGCATTAAATAAAGCTGCAAAGTTCCACTCGTTGCTGGTTGATAAAGACATTTTTGCGAAAAGATCTCATTCTTGGGCAGTGATCAATAGCTATAAAATACTTAAGCAAGCGGCCTATTTGGACTATGCCTTCTCTATTCATGTAAAAAGACAACTAATGGCATTGCAATGTGGAAAGATCCCTACTCTCGCAGACGCCCCGCAGTGGAAGCATATGGAGAATCAAAAATGCCAACGCTGTGGCAGTACATATATGGAGATTTGGTTCATCTTGTATGCCACTGTAAGATACAACTCCCTGCCTTCCTCGAGACAAACGGCTCCCTCAACCCCTCGCATTCTGGCTTCCGAGCAAACTACAGCACTGAGACCGCCCTCATCGCAGCTACCGACAACGAGGTGCCTGCTCGACAACGAGGAAACAGCTGCCCTCATCCTCCTGGACCTCTCAGCAGCCTTCGACACTGTATGCCACCGCACCCTGATACAGCGTCTCAGCAAGACCGGAATCCAAGGAACGACCCTGGAGTGGATCATCTCGTTCCTCGCCGGAAGAACCCAGAGAGTCCGCCTCCCCCCTTCCGATCCGTGGCCACCGAAGTCATCTGCGGCGTTCTTCAAGGATCCTCACTCAGCTCACCTCTCTTCAACGTCTACATGAGCCCTCTTGCAGCCATTGCACGCCAACACAACCTAAACATCATCTCCTATGCGGACAACACCCAGTTGACCTCTCCCTCACCAATGACCCCGCCACCGCCAGAGCCAGCCTCCAGGAAGGAATGAAAGATGTCGCGGAATGGATGAAGCTCAGCAGTCTGAAACTGAACTCAGACAAGACAGAAGTTCTCGTCCTGGGACCAGCCCCCTCTGACTGGAACGACTCCTGGTGGCCCTCTGCGCTGGGCATCGCCCCCAAGCCCACGGACCATGCACGCAACCTGGGCATCATCCTGGACTCATCCCTCATAATGACCAAGCAAGTAAACGCCGTCTTTTCATCCTGTTTCAACACCCTGCGCATGCTCCGAAAGATATTCCGGTGGATCCCCACCGAAACCACGAAGACGACGGTCACCCAGGCCCTCGTCACCAGCCGACTGGACTACGGGAACACCCTCTATGCTGGAACCACAGCCAAACTCCAGAAAAGACTCCAGCGCATACAGAACTCATCCTGGACATCCCTCGTCACAGCCACACCTGTCCCCATCTGAAAGACCTGCACTGGCTCCCCGTCAGCAAGAGGATCACGTTCAGACTCCTCACCCACGCACACAAGGCTCTCCACGACATGGGCCCCAAATACCTCAACAACCGCCTCACATTCTACACACCCACCCGCCAGCTCCGATCCGCCAGGCTCGTCCTCGCCACCGTCCTACAAATTCGCAAATCCACTGCCGGAGGAAGATCCTTCTCCAACCTGGCGGCCAAGACATGGAACTCCCTCCACACCCACCTACGGCTGACCAACGACCATCTCTCCTTCAGGAAACAACTCAAGACCTGGCTGTTCAAGCAGTAGTGACTCCCCCCCCCCTCGCAGTGCCTTGAGACCCTCGCGGGTGAGTAGCGCGCTTTACAAATTCGTTTGATATTGTAACCAGCGCAAATTACTTTTTTACGGAGAGCATTCTTGCAGAGAGGAATACATTTGTGTAGAACTGCTATTATAAGAGGACTGGACTCAATCGATTCCCAAATGAATTGCAAATTGATAAAGTTTTTACGCATTCATGAACAAGAACTGAAAGCCAAATCACTTTAAAAAAAAAAAGCTAATTTAAAGAATATTTTAACAATTGCGTATATCTTTTGATGTTTTTAGATGATAAAAATGTAACTTTTTACAAAATATTTTGAATGAAGGAATTGTATATTAAATTTTGTTATGTTTTTATTAACTGAACAATAAAGTATTATTATTATTATTATTATTGGTCCACCAAGACCACGATGAACCTGTTGCCCATGGCTGTCTTGGGTACCAGAGGTCCCACAAAGTCAATACCAACCCTCTCAATGGGGTTCTGACCACAGGGAAGGGTTGGAGAGGAGCCTTTTACTTCCTCCCATTCTTACCACTTGCCTGGCAAGTCTGGCAAGACCTACAGTGAGTATCAGAACTTTTACGCATTTGGGTCCAGTAAAAGTAGGTGACATACCTTTTCAAATGTCCTGCCAAAGGCAGATGATGAGCCAGACCCAGTAGGAAGGCTCTGTAGTGCTGGGGTACCACCATCACACAGGCTGATCCAGGCTCTGCAACCTTAGGCTCGCTATACAGGAGACCATTCTCCCAGTATATCCAGTGTGATCCAGACTGATCACCTACTGCCTGGTTTGCAGCCTGTTGCCACAAACCAACAAGAGAAGGGCACTTCTGCTGCTCCTGGCAGAATTCCTCTCTGTTGGGGCCCCCTTCCTGCTGCCAATGGTTCAGCTCAGGCAGGTCCCCCAGTTCAGCCACTTGTTCCCCTGTAGGCTCCAGGGCATCCCCCTCAAGGTTTGCCTCCTCCTAGACCGTGGGAACATCTGGGGCCGGTTTCCTACACCCCTGCCTCTTCTCTTTCTGGCAGGCACCTGGGCCACTCTTTCAGGCTCCAGGTCCTCTTGAATACCCTTACAAGCTGCCATATACCAAGTGGTCACACACACCCACTGAGGCAGACCCAACATCTCTAAATGATACTTCCGCTCCACCTTTGCCCAAGGGGAGCTCTCCAAATCATTGCCTAGCAGACAGTCAATAGGCATGGCTGGCCTCACAGCTACTCTCATGGTACCTGAGACCCCAGCCCACTCAAAGGGAACCTGTGCCACTTTGCAGAGGCACTCTTGATTGTCAGCGGCAACTACTGGGTAGAATGTGTTGGGGGCCACCTGCTCCTCAGTCACCAACAGACAACTGACAGCTATCACACTGGCTCTGGTTTCTCTCAGACCGTCCACACGATGGCCATTGATGGTCATCCACTGCTTGTACTTCTTAGTGTTATCAGGCAGATGAGCTTGATCATCTCACTGTCTCATAAAGAGACCAGGAATGTTTCTGCGGACCCCACCCCTCTTGGGCACCCAACTCCTATCTAAAGACTACTGTTACATCAAGTCTTCATGGAGAAACGGAGATGAGACTTGGAAAGTAGAAAGGTTCTTTATTGAAGATCCTTCACAGCAATACAAAGCACACCAGCCAGGAACAGAGGTCAGGGAATAACTGAATCCAGTTAGAACACAGACCCTAGAACCATAATAACATTCTAATAACAATAGAGTAACATAAGGAAATACAGACAACCCAAAACTCTAAACCATAGATACCACACATCTCCCTTCCCCAAAACAAAAAAAACCAAAAAAACATTAAAGATAAAAATCCTTAAGATAAGCAGGAGCACAGGTGTTGCGACTACTCCGCCTAGGAACACTCAGAACATCATTTTGAGCTGAAATAGAACAATCAGGTAAGGAATTGCAAACATTGACATCATCAATGACATTAGGAAGCGAAAAATGCTCCGCCAAAGCAGAAGAGGGACCAGGAAGTTGCGAATCACCAGCTCCAGACAGAGAGAAAGAATCCCCTTGAAGAGAAGATGATGAAACTTGCAAATCCGGAATTAGACTGTCCGAAAAATTGCTGTCCTTCAGGCTTTTGCAGTCTCTGAAAACAGGAGGATTAACAACAACATTTCTCTTGCTCCACCATTTGCCATTAGCAAGTAAAACAGCATTCTTAGAAACCCTGACAATTTTTGAAGCAGGATAAAATTTAGACTTCTGACTATTGTTTTTTAAAGGTCTTTTGACCTTGACAAAATCACCCACATTAAAAGAACATCTTTAGTTTTGAACTTGTCATCATAAGCAACTTTCATTTTGTTTTGTACAGAAACTACTCTCTCACGAACTTGATCAACAGTGGGTAATTTCTCATCAACTTTTGTCTTGTCAAGGACCCATAAAGGACTAAGCTTGGAAGAACCAAAACGTTTCTTTAACAAGACAAAAGGAGTAACGCCAGTTGTGGAATGAGGTGTATTATGATAACTCCACAACCTTTCTTGGACAGCTTTAGAAACATCCAAATTCTGCATACAGGCTAATTGGATAGTGTCTTTTAGCATTTTGTTAACCCTTTCGACCATGCCATTACCTTGTGGACTGTACAAGGCAAAAGTCAAATGTTTGATATCAAGATTAGATAAAAATTTCTGGGTGACATGGGACTTGAATTGAACACCATTATCGGATACTAGATATTTAGGAATACCTTCTCTATGAAAAAGATCATCCAAAAAATCAATAACACCAACAGTGGATGGATCAGACATGAACCTACACTCAACCCACTTTGAAAATAGTCCACAAGGACTAAGGCAAATCTTAAATGAGGTTTTAAATTATACATAGGACCAATGAAATCAATGCCCAGTTTCTCCCAGGGACCCTGAGGATAAGGCACAGGAAGAAGAGGAGAATTCCGCAGCTTAAGAGATTTGTCAGCTTCAAAACAACTAGAACATCTCCCAACAAAATTTTCTACATCAACATCCATATTTGGCCACCAGTAATAAAGCCTTAACCTTTTCTTAGTGCCAGTGATCCCCAAATGACCAAGATGAGCCAAATTCAACAATTTTATTTTAAGCTTGTTAGGAGGAATCAATAAAGAGCCTCTCATCAAAAAATCATCCTCTACAGTGAGCTCATCTTTGACTTTAGAAAACATACGCAAACCAGAATCAAGATTCCTATCATCGGGCCAACCCTTGATGATATATCCCTTGACTAAGTCTTGAACCTTGTCCAGTTTGACACAATCCAACCACTCATCCTTGCTGATGATACTCTCCGAGAACATCAACCCATCCACAATGCCCACAACGCACTCAGAATCCTCACAAAGAGAAGAAGAACTTTCCGAATTACTTAAAGGACATCTAGAAAGGAAATCAGCACGGGTATTCTTACCTCCAGGGATATGTGTAATAGAGAAATTAAATTCATACATCCTGGAAAGTAGCCTGACTAATCTAGGACTGAGATTATTGCGATCTTTCTTTGACAACAGGAACACTAAGGGCTTGTGATCAGTCACCAAAACAAATCTCCTACCCCAAAGGTAAGTTTCGAAATGCTTAGTGGCCCAAAGACAAGCCAAGGCTTCCCTCTCAATAGTGCTGTATCTCCGTTCCGCAGGTGAAAGGGATCTGGAAGCAAAACCAACAGTCTGTTCAACGCCGTCAACTAATTGGGAAAGAACAGCACCTAAACCAATGCCACTTGCATCCACAGTGACAACCGATTGAATGTCATCTCTAAAAGAATGAAGAGAAGGAGCTTGCACAATAAGTTTCTTTAAATGCACAAAAACCTCATTTACTGAATCATCCCAAGAAAACTTCTCACCTTTCCTAAGCAATTTCCTTAAAGGCTCAGTTTGCAAAGCAAAACAATCCACAAATCTTGAATAATATTCACAAACACCCAGGAAAGACCTGAGTTGATCCTTGTTCTCAGGACAAGGACTATCAACAATGGCCTTAATGAGATCCTGTTTGGGAGAAATGCCTTTACCAGAAATATGATGGCCCAGATAATCAATGCTGTCAACCATAAACTTGCATTTCTCCTTTTTTACAGTAAAGCCATTGGTTTCAAGAATATCCAACACTTCGGACAGTTTCTTCAGATGATCATCATCACATTTGGAGTAAATCAAAATGTCATCCTGGTAAGCTAAAACGTTGCTACAATTTCCAAACAATTTGTACATGAGTTTCTGGAAGACAGAGGCAGCAGACGCAAGCCCAAAAGGCATGCGTAAGAATCTATAGGGAGCAAAAGGAGTATTGAAGGATGTCAAATCACGAGACTCCTCACAGAGTTCCACCTGGTGATACGCAGATCTTAAATCCAAACACGAAAAAACTTTGGCATCACCAAGCTGGGCTAACATGTCTTGGATCTTGGGAAGGGGGAAACAGTCAATTAAAATGTTTTTATTCAAAGATCTCAAATCAATGCATAATCTTATGTCTTTGCTTCCCTTTTTCTTCGCGATAACTATGGGGGCGACCCATTCTGAAGAATTTATAGGTTCAATAACTCTGTCAACACATAACTGTTCTAAATGTAGCTTGAGTTGAGACCTAACAGAAAGGGGAACATTTCTTACTTTATGGATAACAGGTATGGCATCCTTTTTGAGAACAATGCGATGCTCAAAGTCATGAACAAGACCCAGCTTGTCCTTGAAGAGAGCACCACGTTTGACAAGAAGTTGGTGTAAAGCCAAATTAGAGGAAGAACAAACATCAACCAAAGAAATTGGGCAAGAAGTCCCTGGTCTTAAAACCATGCCAAACTTGCCTTGATCCTTCCAGCCCAAGATGTTGTACCCATTTTTAGCCACATATATTTTAGTAGCAATGCACCTGTTCTCAAATTTAATGGTGTCATTGAAAAACCCTAACATATCAATGGAATGACCCCCAATTGAAATGGTGTGAATATCAGGAGGAAACAATTGGGAGGATTTCCAATACATATTAAATAATGTGTCAGTGACAAAAGTAATTGGAGATCCAGAATCCACAGTCACTTGAATGACTGTATCACCAATGGTGACATCACAGATAGGACCCCCATCATCCAACTCAGCATCAATGTATAAAACAATCTTTTTAGAAGAGACCACTGTACACACATTCTCAGGATCAGAAAGATCAATATTTTCAATCGTATTAATCTTTACAGGATTTCTGTTACAAACCCTAGTGAAATGTCCGGTTCTTTTACAATTAAGGCAGGTTTTGGTAAGAGCTGGACAACTTTTCGAATTGGCCAAATGTGAAGAAGAACCACACCTGAAACACGCAAAAAAATTTTTAGACTCTTTAGAATCTTTGTTTTTAAACTGGAAAGTTTTTGGTTTAATGCTTAAAGCATTGACAGCCTCAGCAACTGCTTCACCTTTGTTTTTGTTCAACACTCTTTGAGAAGAGACAGATCTCTCAATACCTCTCGCTAGTTCAAGAGTTTCTTTGAGAGATGGGTAACTGCAACACAGCAATCTCTCTTGAACCTTTTTATTATAGCAATTAACAATTATTTGATCTCTAAGATAAGAATCAATGTTACCATCAAATTCGCAAGTTGCAATTAAAACTCTAAGTTCTGTTAGAAACGTGTCAATTGACTCAAATTCAAATTGGTGCCTGGTATAAAATTTGTGACGTTCAACAACTACACTGGTTTCATCAATAAAATATTTGGCCAGTCTGGAAACAGCTTCTTGGAAACAATCCCAATCAGTTTCATGAGATTGAGGAGAAACAGGTAAATGGTCAAAAATGCGTTGACCCTCAGCTCCAAGACTGTTATAAAGTAAAGCCAATTTTCTGTCTGGATCAAATTTTTGACCATCTAAAGCAATAATATAACTACCAAAACCTTTGAACCACTGTTTCCACTTAGTTTTAGGTACACCTGGATAAGGAAGAAAGTAAGGAAGGGTAACAATATTTTGTGACATATTTCAACTTAGATGAAATAAATTAAAAATGAAACAATCAAAGGTAGCAAGTATAAAATACAAAAATAAAATTGTCTCCCCCAAACGATTTTTCCTGTATTTTTAAAGTACTTTGCCAGATGTGCACATCATCGAGTAAATCCAAGGTAAAAAGATGTGCAGTAGTCAAGGTGTAGAATCAATAGCACATAAATAAAAGTATCAAAAGGCAAAACCTGAAGAAAGTGCAGACTGCTTGAAGAGGAAAAACTGCTGAAAAAGTAATCCAAAACAACGCAGTAGAAAAGGCACAAAAGTAGAATAAAAACGCTGTGAAAAAGTAAATTAGCTGTTGTCAATCGTAATGAATTTGAAGAAGAAACACAGTCCTTAAAACGAATCGACAGCAGGAAACTGACTACGCATACAAGTCGGCTTTAAGAAGAACTTCCGTGAACTGTACCAAAATGGAGGCACGTAGCGTGAACTAGCGTGAAATGCGTCACTCCGTCATTGTTTCGACGGAACAAAAGTGACGACAGAGGCTGATCGGGAGGAGGAGACGAGGACAGCCAGGAGAAGAAGACTCAGAGGTAAGAGTTCGATGGAACGAACGTGGAGTCTCAGCGGCGCTCGAGCTGCTAACTCGCTCGAGCTATTAACTGAAGTGCGCAGTGAAGAAATTAGGAGTAGCGCTAGAAGGCTGAAAAGTTTCAGGTTGAAATTAAAATTTCATACGACCTGATTAAATGTATCAGATGGCCACAGCAGCGCTTCTTCACTGTAGAGTTCAGGCGCACACAGATGAGAAAACCTCCCGGTGCCTTAGAAATGCTGATAAGGTGAAGGACGAATCCCAAACGTCGCCAAATGTTACATCAAGTCTTCATGGAGAAACGGAGATGAGACTTGGAAAGTAGAAAGGTTCTTTATTGAAGATCCTTCACAGCAATACAAAGCACACCAGCCAGGAACAGAGGTCAGGGAATAACTGAATCCAGTTAGAACACAGACCCTAGAACCATAATAACATTCTAATAACAATAGAGTAACATAAGGAAATACAGACAACCCAAAACTCTAAACCATAGATACCACAACTACACTAGCCATCTACTGGGGTGGTGCACCAATGGGTGCAGTGGTAACCTTCTGGAGACACCTAGGATCCCCTTGGAAGTGGCCCACCTGACCACAACCATAACATGCCCTGGAACCTCTATGAACAGGCTTACCTGTCGGGACCCATGGCTTCTTTTCAGTGGGAGGCTGACAACCCTTACCTTGTTTCCCTTGGAGATTACTTTAGGGTCCGTTTCGGAATTCCTTCTGTTTACCCTTGTCCCCCTCACTCTTCTGCTGGGGACCCTGCCCACCTTTGGCAGTCTACCACACGACCCTTGTGGACTAAGCATGGGCGAATTTTGCAAATCTGGCATTCGCGAATTTTGCGGATTTGCGAATTCGCAATCCGCAAAATCCGCGAATTCCCGCGAATTTGCGGATTTTTGGGTTTTTTTGTGTTCGCAAGTGTTTCTGCCAGTTCGCGAGGATTTGGTACTAGTTCGCAATTGCGAACTTACTTGTCGGCTCGCAACGGTCGCGACTATGTTGTTTCTACGTCTGGTTCATCATCACAGCCTCCCAGCACCCTCTGTTTCACCACTGCCACCCTCTCTTTGACCCATGCCACCCTCTGTTGCATCAATGCCACCCTCTAGTTCATCATCACTGTAGAAGATGGGGGGGAAAAGCAAGCCCACCTGCCCTGCTTGAACTGACATGAATTAATTTGGGGTTAGTTTTTTAACAACACCTGCCCTGCCCCAACTGACAATAATGAATTAGGGGCTAATTAATGTGTCACTGAATTTGAAGTTCCAGCCTGGCACCTGCTTGTCTGCTCCCTTAGCTGTAAATCAGGACCTTTGTGGCATACAGTTAAGGTCAGAGCAGGGTCACACAATAGTTGCAAGCAGGCAACCGGATTCTGGAGGGCCCCGTCAGGAAGCACTACAGGGAATCGTTACAAATGATGAGGATGACCTTTTGCACCTGCTCATTGCTTTTGCTTTTGCAAAAATCGTTTTTCGGTTTTTTCTCGCTATTCGCGAGGCGCGGCGTCGTGCGAAACCGACCGCGGAAGCCGCCAATTCGTGCGAATGAGCTTTATATTTTTTTGCGGCTTGTTGTTTCGCGAGTTTTTTTGCAGTATTCGCGAGCCGCTTGCAGCGCAACACACAAATTTACCCCAAGGTCGAGTACGGGCGCGGCCATTTTGTTTGCGTGACGTAGTTCCGTTTCCGCCCGCTATGTATATTCTCGCGAAGTTAGCGCATTGCGAGTACAAGTTCGCACGAGATCC